>NC_080107.1:46949063-47255134 GCF_950005125.1 Chionomys nivalis
GATTATTGGGACCCAAACCCAAGTAGACAAACAGACAATTCTTTTAACTGCTGAGCCATTACTCCAGCCCTAGGTCAAATGTTTGAGTGGTCAGGTCCCCAGCATGATCAAAATAACAGGGACTCCTGGTCCAAGGCTTTGTGATGAGGCATGCCCTACACCTCCCTCCTGGAGTTATGGGGGAGGTGGGATAAGTGTTCAGAGGAGAAACACATTCCTCTAGAGAGAACCTTAAAATCAGGGTTAAGGTGAGGTTGATGTGGTAGGTGTTTTAAGCTGAGTGGGACTGACTTGGGGGGGTTTGCCAGGGTCAGGGTAGAAAGGCAGAAGATAGGCAATTGGGTGCAAAGCTCTGGTGTATGTAATGCCAAGGAAATGGGACAGGATCTGACATTCCTAACTCCGTTTCTCGGCTGATAGATGTTCAGCTCCTCCCCACTTGAGCCATGATGCCCAGCAGTACCCAGTCCCAGCATCCCCAGTGGGCGGAGACTTCCTCTCCATTCCTGGGTGACAAGTCTCAGGCCTGACATGTGACTCATGCAACATGGTCATGCCTGGTGTCTGCAGAGTCACTCGAAAGCCCAGAGGTGGGGCTGCTCATAACTGGGTGGAATGTAGCAGCAGCTGAACATCTGGCTAACACGGCAACCAGCCGAGCGGAGAACTCAGGGTGGCCACTGCCCTATCCCACGGAACAAGCCAGGAACAGCTGTTGTGTACAAGTAAGTCTCCTCTGAGGTTAAGGCATCCCATCCTGCAGGGGAGCTCCAAAAGCAAGGAACTAATCAACCGAAAACAAGAGCTTCAAGAACTCCCGGAAAATGACCAGACTCGCTAGGCCCCTTCCTGCCAGGGTAAGCAGACCCCACAGCAAAGAAGACTCTGAAACGAGAAGAGCTGCCTGGAAAAGGTTAGACCAACTGAGGTACCTGGAAAGGGCACTCTCCCTGCAACCTTACTGAGCCATCTGCAGCTGGCACTGTTCTCCAGGTTCCCAGCTTTGTGAGCTGTCACCCATGCTGCAGTGGGCTTTGGTGACAGAGCTGTCTGTGAGTCACTTCTGCTCCTGTCAGTAACCCTTCACCCATTTTCCTGTAAGTAGCCCCAATAAAACTCATTGGCTCATGAGTTGGTGGTATCCATACTTCAGTCTGTCTGGGGTTCCCTGAATTGGGTGAATAGGTGTGTTAGGCACGTGTGTTGCGTCTCCCCAAGAAAAGTTTTGGAACACAGCAACAACCAAGCCAACTAGCTGGGGCGATAGGCAGTCTGAGACTAGACCAGCAAGTGCCCTGCTCTGAGTCCAGTTCCTGCCCGAGCTTTCAGAGAGAGCACTACCATGTAGGCTTTGACTTCCCACTTGACACTCCACAGTCCCTGCTCCTGTTTCCCATATTCTCCTCAACAGGGAGCGTGGGATGAATGAGCGGGCAGAGGGGAGTAACCTAGGAGCAGGGAATCCCTGCCCTCTGAACATCTTTGCTCCCGTTAGCCCCGTCTCATTCTGTCTGGCCCCTCCCTGTGTGAACCTGACAGTGTTTATCCCCTAAAAGGGGACAGTCATCTGGTCCCAGGATCCCAATCTAAGGTGTCCAGACCTGAGACAATCTGGGGAAGGAGAATTCCTGGACCAATCCCCAGAGACATACTGGAGGTGGTGGTGTCTTCTTCCCCTGGCCGGGACAATCTTGATTATGTGCCTGTGTCCACAATTGAACAATTCGACCGATACCCTTTCTCTAGAAGAGCATTCGCATTGGACACCGGAATGCGTGTTTTTTTTTATTTATAAGTCTGCAGTTCTTGCATCCATAGCCTGGCTTTATTTGGCTGCTTTCTTCATCACTCAAAGGACTTCTGTCCCAGGCTTCAGCTTCCAGACTACTTTTCTTTCAAATTAGGCATACCCGTCCTATTTCGTAGGTTGGGGGATGAAATGACACAGAGGCAAGTGTCAGGTAACCGTGAGCACCCAACAAAGTCTTTATTAACAACATACATACTTATCTAATTGATTTAATTAGTGTCATAGTGGCACTACCGGGCAAAGATGACAGTAAGGTGACCACAGCCTTTATTGGCACTTGATCTTCACAATCAGCTCTGTTCTGAGTACTTCTCACTGAGTTGTGACATTGTCTCTTCTGGTGACGAGGACCGGGAGAGAGGGCGGTCCCGGTCCCGTTGTGCATTTTCCGCGTCCTCCAGTAGAGGGGCGGCGGCGGGCTAGGCGTCCAGCAAAACAGCCGCTTTGATGCCCTGGGCGCGCGCGGCAGCGGGAGGCGGGTCGCCAGCGGGGCGGGGTGTGTCCGGCCTCGCGGTCCCTCCGCCCCTGGGTCCCGTCGCCACACGCCGCTGAAACTCTGGACCAGGCGCGCTTTCCTCCCCGTCGTCCCTCGCCGTGACCAGAGTCGGGCACACACCATGTCGGTCGCGGTCAGCAACAGGTTCCAAGGTAGGCGCCTGCTGTCCCAGCGCTGTTCCGCGCTCGGCGTCCCCAAGTCGTCACCTGTGCGCGCAGCACGGCACGCGCGGTAACTCGGAGGGGTCGCGTGGCCCGGGAGGTCGCCTCGCTTCCCCGCCGCCTCTTTGTCTCCCGCAGGAGGGAAGGCGTTCGGCTTGCTCAAAGCCCGGCAGGAAAGAAGGCTGGCGGAGATCAACCGGGTAAGCCGCGGCACAGCGGAGGACAGCGTACGGGTTCCTTGTACCCCACTGTGCCACCCCATCCCCCAGACAAAATCAGCCCCTTCTTCCCCCATCCTTGGCCTTCCCCAAATGCATCTCTAGCCCCTGCCGTGTGGCCTCCGACTCCAGGTAAGTCCACTCCACCCCTTAGCTCTCTGCCTGGCGGTCTCCGGTTGCAAGTTGTAACTCTCTGACCAGGGAGGTGGGGCTGGTGAAGGAGTCCGGTGCAGGCGGGCAGGGGCTTCTCGGGAGCTCACTGCGGACCACCTAAGGGTTTTGGCGCCAGAAGGGACCCCCTGGGCCAGTGCTGTCTCCGTGGACGAACCACAGAACTTAACACTGTGGGTTGGCTGGCAAATGCTGGTATTTCCCTGTCGCCTCCCACCTCCAACCCCAACACACAGCTCTTTTACACCAGCGTTTTAGAAAAGTTGCCCGAGGGACTGCTTTTTTTTTTTTTTTTTTTTTTTTTTTTTACCGGTCCGGGGAAGTTCTAGAAAGAAATCCTTCCGCTGCTGCCAGACACACAATAGCAGCTCCATATGTTTGCTACTGAGCGTGTAGATCCCAGAAGATAAAGAAAGGTGTCAGGGTCTCCTCAATTGGCAAAGCCCCGGAGGTGGCACAGCCTGTGGCTTTATGGTTCTCAGGATCCGGGTTTAGACATGACTAATGTCTTCAGTAAGGGCTTCTCGCCTCCTGCGGGGTCGCTTTGTGGGCTCAGTAAGACAGGGAGCTGCCATGCTCTGGGGTCTAGCTTTAGGGAGATATCTCTTAAGTGTGTTAGAGATTTCTCTTTTCCTTTTTCTTTTTTGCTATACTGAAGACTGAATCCAGGACCTTCTCCATGCTAGGCAAGCACTCTACCATTGAGCTATTAATACATAGGGGGCAGAGGTAGCCCACTGACATAAGGCCCTTATCTGCCCCTTGGGTCTCTGGATACCCAGGGGGACAAGCTCCAGGTCCCTGGTGGGGAGTTGGGTCAGCACACTGGAGGTGGGGGCTGTGATACCCCTGAAGTATTTCCTCCCGATTCCTTTCTCTATTCCCATGCATGCACTGCCTAGACCTAGGTAGGCATCTCTCCAACCCACCAAATTCAGGAGCTCCTGGAGGGCTCTGGGCCCTCTTACACTGTTCCTCCGTTGCTTGCCTTTCAGTGCTTGTCTTAAAGCATGGCTTCAGGTGCTGTGTACATCTGGCTGGGCTTGGGGCGGGCCTGCTGGACTTCTGGAAGGTCCCTCGGCACCACCCCGCCTTGGCTGCTTTTGCTTTCTGGACAGGAACCTGGGACCATGACCTCATACAACCCCCTCCTCCCCCAACTTCGTTAGGCAGGTTCTAAACTAGCTGACTCCACCAAGACTCTAAACCAGAATCAACTGGAGATGGGTACTAGGTGACCTTAGTTAGAGGAGTGAAAGAACTGAGACCTTGGGATTATCTGCGCTGACCCCACCCTTGAGGATCCAGGCTTGGAATGGGGTGGAACAGGACAGGTGACTCAAAAGGGGAGGGCCTGTTGCTGCCAGGGGCTGAATTTTTGCCGTACTGGCACTGTAGAGGGTGGGCTAGTGGGAACTGTGATATAACCACTTCAGGATATCAGATACCCAGAGAGGGCAAGTATCTGAGCCATTCCATTCCACAGCTCACAACCTAGGGTCTCTCTGCTTCAGGATGCTGTTTTGAGATCATCCACGTGAGCTCTGGCTCTATAGGGCTGTAGCGTAATCCAGAGTGTGGGTCCTTTGAGGTTTATGCTAGATGGCTGAGCTGCTCCCGTGTTACAGCAGGCCAAGGTGACTACAGAATAGGCAGAGCCAGGAGGCAGGCTGCCAAGAGAGATTCAGGAAACTGCTTCCCCTCTCTGAGCCTCCTGAGCCACAAGAGATAATAGTAGTGATTTTCCCCCAGTCAGATAATGTTTGTGAAATGCACCAAGTTGGTTGCTATGAGCATCATCATTGGTTTGTGTCACATCTCCAGGTATAGGGAGTGGGCATGGAGGTATGCCAGGGACATACCAGCTGCTCGCTCTTCCCTGCAGTGGGAACAGGGGGCCCACCCCTTTTGGACCCCCGTAACAGTCAATGGAGAAGGAGCGACTCAAGAATTTGGGGTGGCTCTGCTTGAGAGTCCCAGTCTGGTTGACCTTTGGCCGTGGCTGCAGTGAAGTGTCCTCAGAATGTAATATTCTAGAGAGCCGTGTTGGCAGCGAGTTGTCTTCCTTGGAGAACACCTTCACTGCCCTGCTGGAGTGGGGATTCTGGGGCGCTGTGCTGTGCTGTGCTGTGCTGTGCAGTGCCTGTTGGCTCCATATAGGCCGGAAACCATACAGGCATGACTTCATGACTCATGACATGGGAGTTGTGTGACCAGCTGTTGTGCCCATGAGCATGGGCACCCCCAGCTGCTGTCTGGGGCAGAGTCCAGCCCTAGGGAGACTTTCTGGACCAATACTCCAGTTTCCCTTAGGGCTTTCCCCCTTCCTGGGGTGGCTGTTTGCATGCGGCAAAGGTTGCTCAGTCTTAGCAACTGTTATCATCAGTGAGTCAAAGTCTAACACTGATGGGGCTGGAGGACAACGAGGGGCAGAGGAGGCAGGGAGTGGCACAAAATACAGCTGTTTAGGGGTTCACTTTAGTTTCTTCAAAAATTATTTTTGCTGTGTGGTGGTGGCACACGCCTTTAATCCCAGCACTTAGGAGGCAGAGGCAGGTGGATGACCTGGTCTACAGAGTGAGTTTCAGGACAGCCAGGGAATTCCTGTTTCAAATAAAAATAACAGTAACCAAAAATATTTTAAAAATTCCATTAACTTATTAGTGTATATGTAAGTGTGTGCAGCATACACACCACAGGCTGAGTGTATGTGGAAGTGTGTGCAGCGTACACACCACAGGCTGAGTGTATGTGTTTGTGCAGCATGCACTCCGCAGGCTGAGTGTATGTGTGTGTGTGGCATACACACCACAGGCTGAGTGTATGTGTGTGTGCGGCATACACACCACAGGCTGAGTGTATGTGAAGGGTGTGCAGCGTACACACCACAGGCTGAGTGTATGTGAAGGGTGTGCAGCGTACACACCACAGGCTGAGTGTATGTGAAGGGTGTGCAGCGTACACACCACAGGCTGAGTGTATGGGAAGGGTGTGCAGCATACACACCACAGGCTGTCTGGAGGCCGAAGGACAACTTGCAGGAGTCAGTTTTCCCGTCGTACCACGTGGGTCCCAGGAACTGAACTCAGGTCATCAGGCTTAGCAGCAAGCAACTTTACGCACTGAGCCATCTCAAGACCCCCATTTTGATTTCTACAATCATTTTCCTAGGGGTGGGCTGGCACTGCAGCAGGCATGCGGAACACCCTCTCTTAACTGTGCGGTGTAGACACTGTTGTTCCCATTTTATGACCACCAGGCTCAGAGAAGTTGAGTTAATTGCCTAAGATCAATCAGCCACAATTTAGCCAAAGGTGGTGGTGTGTGCCTGTCATCAGAGTAGGGCGCTGGAGCAGGAAGGAGGCTTGAGTGCCAGGCCTGGGTTACAGAGGGAGACCCTGTGTCAAAACAAAACAAACAAACGAAAAACCAGCCACAGCGGGACTCAAACTGCATACATTTGCTTCAGCTCTGTGCTTCAGTGACCCCTTCTGTGGACACCCAGCCCCCTTCCACTGTGTGTGTGTGTGTGTGTGTGTGTGTGTGTGTGTGTGTCAACACTACTGGAGCAAGCTGGACCAGGCAAGTGCCTCCTACTCCCTCCACATAGCTGGCATTCCCCACGCCCTGATGGCATGGTAGGTGACCCCAGGCCAGCCAGGCCCAGCCTTATATGGCAATGGGAGAAATTTCCTCTGTCTTCCCATAGGAACCTAAAGAAACCAAGGGGCTGGGCTGGCTACCCCTTGGAGTGCCTGAGCACTGGAGATGATCTGGAGGAGCTGGGGGATGGAGGGGGGTACCATTTGAGCCTGTGATTGGCCAGGATCTTTGAGGATGTGAGCGTGGCAGTGTTCCATGCCTGTCATTCACAATGCATCAGCTCGCAGGTCGGCCTCAGTGGACCGCTCTATCTCGTACGCGTCCGGTATGCAAAGAGAACTCTGAACATTCCTCTGGGGCAAGAATGATAATACCCACCTTAGAGATGAGGGATTACAGGGCCCAGCCTAGTGAAATCACCTGCCCAGATCACTCAGAGAAGGAAGGGCTCGGATGAGGTCTGTCTTAACTCCAGACATCAGCCATGGCCTGCTCTGGCACCAGTCCACCAGAGGCTACAGCTTTGTGGTAGCCCAGGCCTCCCTTGCTTATGTAGGATAAGGATCTCTGGCTACTGTCTCCATGTCTCAGCCTTCATGGGTCAAATGAAGGACACTTTGCATTCTCTGTCTCTTAGGAGCCCACTGGTTGTCTCAGTGGTCCCTTGCCACCTGGGAAGGAAGCTGGGAGGGTGAAGGATGGGGTGCAAGGAGATCTCAGATGTTCAGCGTGACTGTCTCCCGCCTGCTCTCCCAGCCACGTGGGGCCTCTGAGACTTGACCCAGGGGACGATGCAGGTGTGCCTTTTCCTGTGTCCCTGGCAGTACCACTCTGTCCTTGCTGGTTGGCATTGAGGGCATTCGTCTCTCTTGCTCGTCCCTTAATATATTATAAAGGAGATGCTGATAAGGGGTCATGTGAGCCTCTGGGGATTCAGTGTCCCCTGCAGGTCTGGCCAGTTGTGACCTTGCTGTGGCGTGTCACAGGCAGCTGGAGATGGAATTTCTGTGAGGTCTGCTTTATGTGTGTGGTCACTCGGGTGTTTTTCTTTAGCTGCCCAGCTATTGGCGAGGACACTGTGTCCGGATAAGGCTCCAGGAGTGCCCTGGGGAATGTGAGTCTGCTGTCTTTGTGGGTGCCTGTTACAGGTTCCTGCTGCTCACCAGGTGCCAGGCTGGGCATTTGTGGCCTGGCCCTGACCCTGTGAGAGCCTGTGGGCTGTGTCAGAGGCCACAGGATCCCAGCGTGGTGCTACTTGTCCTTGGCACCTGCAGGGCATCAGCCACTAGTTAGTCTCTTGGCTGGCTTCTGGGAGGGTGATATCTACTCAGCTTTTCTCTCTCTCTCTCTCTCTCTCTCTCTCTCTCTCTCTCTCTCTCTCTTTCTTTCTGAGACAGGGTTTTCTCTGTGTAGTCCTGGCTGTCCTGGAACTCACTCTGTATGTAGACCAGGCTGGCCTCGAACTCACAGAGATCTACCACCCTCGGTCTCCCAAGTGCTGGGATTAAAGGTGTGAGCCACCAACTCCCGGCTTCACCTTTTCTTTTTATTTTATTTATTTATTTATTTATTTATTTATTTATTTATTTATTTTGGTTTTTGGTTTTTCGAGACAGGGTTTCTCTGTGGCTTTGGAGCCTGTCCTGGAACTAGCTCTTGTAGACTAGGCTGGTCTCGAACTCACAGAGATTCACCTGCCTCTGCCTCCCAAGTGCTGGGATTAAAGGCGTGCGCCACCACCGCCCGGCCACCTTTTCTTTTTAAAGTGGTGTTGGGGATCGAACCCAGAGCCTCAAGCATTCAAGACAACACTCTTCCTATATTCTCAGCCCTTATGCAGCTGATGCGGAAAGACAAGTCTGGAGGGCCAGGAACAAGGGGCTTCGAACACGCTGTTTGGGAAAGGGGTTGGCTCGGTTGTGGCCAGCGGCTCATCGTGGACTTGCTAGCCTTCCGTGTTTTTGCGTTTTTTGTTGTTTTGTTTCTGTTCTAATTTTGAGACAAGGTCTTGTGTTACCCAGGATAGCCTCAGACTCTGTAGCTGAGGATAGACTTGAGTTTCTGACCCTCCCATCTCTGTCTCCTAAGTACTGAGGTTCCAGTGCGCCCCACCATACCCAGCCTGCGGTAAATTCTTGCTCATGGAACTAACCCCTCCAGTCTCTGAGCCTTTGGGATGGGGCTGGGGTGGAGGGAGAGAGGTTTCTTGTTTATCTCGGGTGTTGACCAAAGACAGCGGGAGTCAGGGTGGTTGTCAGAGATGAGAGCGTAGCTCTGTCAGGTGGACAGCTGTCTCTGTTGCAGAAGCCAGGAGTTTGAGGAGAGAAGCTTGACTTTTGGACGGGGGGCAGTAACCAGAGGATCCAGCCTACTCTGGAGGTCTTCACAGATGAGTGTGCCCCCTTTCTGCTTCCTGGGTGTGGCTGGGGGAGTTGGGTGGTGGTGACTGAACATGACAGTAAGACCATCTGTCATCTTCAGCCAGATGGAGTTCCCTTTATCCTTCCAGCAGACCTGTCTGTCACTGTCAAGGGGCTGTCACTGTGACCTCATTTTATAAAGAAGGAAACTGAGGCCCCATGTGGGAAAGTAAGTTAGGGCCACAGTAAGTCAGAGCACTGCTAGATGGGGTACCTGGAGTAGCACCCAGGCAACTCGACTCACCCCAACCCTTCCTTGTCTTAGCTCTTGCCCTGAACCTGGAGTCCATCCATTATGATGTTGGGGGGGGGGGGGCTTGGTTCCTCGGGGGCCTCAGTTTCCCCAGTTAGTGACCAAGGAGCACAATCCAGATGCTCAAGTCCCTTCTGGGTTCTGATACTAGGTGGATGCTTCAATCTGTCACCTTCCCAAGCCTCCCCCGGAGGCTGAGAAGCCTCTCTAGTGTTTCCTGTTTGTCATCTCATATGTTGGCTTCTTGTGTTTCCTGCAAAACTTAACTTTGGAAACAATGGGTTGAGTTGGGAAAAAAAGATGGGGGTAGCATCAACTACTGGGACAGGACCCCCTAACTCCCCCGAGCTTTGGAGGCACCTTCCTTGTTGCCTCAGGAAAAGTGACACCCACCCCCTACCCACCCACCCCCAGTCTTTCTTTTCCCTGAAATTTGTGGCTTGGCCACCACCTGCTTATTTGGGGCAAGGAGGAAGCTGCTGGGATGGCCGAGGGATATAGACCAGGAGGGAGGGGCAATCTTTTGTAACCCTGAACTGGTTCAGTGGGCCTCGCCCAGTTTCTCATCCTGTCTGTCAAATGGCAGACGGGCCTTGAGAAATCTGCAGCCCCCAGTCAGGCAAGCTTAGTGATGATTCTCCAGAATCTGGTTAATAATGGATGGTGGTCTCTGGAGCGTGAGTGACAAGCTGACAATAGACACAGAGTATGTAAGTTCCTAACAAGCATTCAGTGCTGTCTGGTATCAGGCAGTCAGTCAGTACTGGTTCTCCCTTGCTCTCAAGACAAGCCTAGGAGACAGCTGGGGTCATCTTACTCCTGTGAGGGGGAGACTGAGGCACAGATAAAAATATGAATTTTCACATAGCGCCTAAGTGAATGAGACTCAGGCATTCTGACCGCAGCTATCCCTTGATGATTATTTCACTTTTCTTCCAAATATCAAGGCTGACTGTTATCTCTCTCCATGGCCTGGATTCAAGGTCTTGCTCAAGGGTACCTGCCTCTGAGAAAAACTTCCTCCAGAGGCTGAGCCAGGATATGGGGGAGGGGGGCTCGGGGAAGGGACCTGCGCTCTGCTTGAGCAAGAACCAAGAATCCAAAGCCTGGATGGGCATGGTGGAAGCTGATGCCTTGGCCTCTGTGTCCCACCCTGCCTTCTGCACACCTGTCTCCTCTGCCCCCAGCCAAGGACACAGCTGTCCCAATGCAAGACTACCTACCCACATGGGTCAGCTGCGTTTCCCGCCATGGTCATTCTGCTGGCTCGAGCATTTGTCACTGTTGGCTCCAAAGGAAGCTGTGACTCCGTTCCTGGAGTCCACTCCAGTGTCTGTCACACACAGGCACAGTTTTGAGAAACTGCTTATTTCCCAGAGAAGTCTGGAGGAAGCGGTGGGGACAAATGGCATGTTTCTGTGTTGGGTTCCTGCTCTAGACTAGCCGGCGTAGGGCGCTGGGCATCTGTATGTTACTTTTCTTATGACGGGGACAAAATATCTGACAAAAAGCGACTGAAGAAAGGAAGAAGTCAGGGTTTTAAGGGACACCCACCCTAGCGGGAAGGTGTGTCAATGGCCCGTGAAGTGGCTGGTCACATTGTATGTGCAGGCAGGAACAGGCACTGGCGCTCAGCTTGCTGCCTTCTCTCCTATTTTATTTACTCTAGGGCTCCAGGTTCTCCTTGGGGACTGCTCCCATTCAGGGTGCGGTCTTCCTTTCTCTGCTCTACCTCTCAGTCAGGAAACACCTTCACAGACAGACGTTCCTTCTCGGAGGTGTGTTTCCATGGTGATTCCTGGTCCAGTGAAGGTGGAAGGCAGCTAGCATTTGAGGGCACAGCTGACATACGTGTCCTGGGACCCGCCTCCCCACACCTACTGCCCAGGATGGCTTCTGCTCCTCAGCTCTGGACAAGCACAAAGGCCAAGCTGCCTGGCCTCAGAGCTCATCCCCAGCTCAGCCACTTGCTAGTGACGAGACTGGGAAGTTGTTCATCTTCCCCGGGTCTCCGTTGACCCACTCCTTCCTAAACCCTTAACTGAGCACCTGCTCTACGGACCCTGCGTCCTCCCAAGGGCAGCCGGACAGTGGGCAGTATCTGAAGAAAGCCGTGTCCGTGGAAAGTGTGTCAGGGACCGTTCATTTCCTGGGCAGAAGACTCAGAGCAGGCTCAGGTGGATTAGAAGTGAAGGCAGACTGATGGGCAGGCTGGGTTGTTTTAAAGTAGGGGCTTAGGGGAGAACCTCGATGATCAGAGTCTTGAAGCGAGGGGGAGAATCTTGCCAATGTGTGGAGGAACTTTACTCTGGAAGGGGACAGAGCTGAAAGAAATGTCCTGGGATCGGAGTGAGCTCAACCAATGGGAGCGGTGTGGAAAGCTGGCCCGAATGGTGGAGGGGCAGGAGACAAGAAATGGGAGGAGGGCACATTAACTGAATGATATGTAAGATGGCGATATGTGCTTCCTCTGGCCGGGTGGTGGTGGCGCACGCCTTTAATCCCAGCACTCAGGGGCAGAGGCAGGCGGATCTCTGTGAGTTCAAGGCCAGTCTGGTCTACAAGAGCTAGTTCCAGGACAGGCTTCAAAGCTACAGAGAAACCCTTTCTCAAAAAAAAAAATGCTTTTTCTGCATAAAGGAGGTCATCCACACCCCTACTGCTCACCCCCACCCACCCCCACTCACCCCTGCTGTCTTCTGAGAGCACAGTCTGGAAGTCCAGTGAGAGGGAGCCATTATTAGCCTCTCCTGCCGCGTGTTCCCAGCCCTGCCTGTCTGAGGAGGTGGAGGAAGGATAGTACTTACAGACAGGCTGTGGTGGGGCAGAACTTCTGTCCAACTGCTTAGTGTGGGAGCAGGGCAGGCCCTCTGGATCTCTCCCCTGAAGTGCCACATGCTGGTTGTGTGTGCGCATGTGCATGCACGTATGCATATGGAGGCCAGAGGAGTATACTGTCTTCTTTAACCACTCTCTACCTTGTTTCTTTGTTTGTTTGAGACAAGATCTTGCTGTGTAGCTCTGTCAGGCCTGAAACTCACAGAGGCCCACTTGCCTCCCAAGTGCTAGGATTAAAGGTGTGCACCACCATGCCTGGCTTCCACCTTATTTTTTTGAGACAGGGTCTCTCACTGAACCCAGAGCTCCTCAGTTTGGTCAGATGAGCCCTAGCTGGTGAGTCCCAGGGATCCTCCTGTGTCTACCTCCCAGGCCCTGACATGCGGCTACACCTGGGTTTTACCCGGTGCTGGGGATTGAACTCAGGCCCTCAGGCATATGTGAAAGGCTTTACTGAAATGTCTCTTCAGCCCTTGCTTATGCTTTTGTGTGCACTCCACTGCACGAGGCTTTCCAGGCACTGGCGATGCCAACCAGACACTGAGACACAGAGAATTAGAAGCGGTCTAAATAGATGCTGTGTTAAAATTCAGAACTGATTGACTTCTGGTAGCTGTCCATAGTCATTGTTTCAAGAGCCTTTACTTGGCAAAGGATACACTTGGCAGACCTAATTAGGACCTCTCCCCCTTTTAATGCCCCTTGTCTTCATTGCCCCACAGTCTAAAAGCCACTGACTTAACCTGTCCCCAAACGAACAGATGAGGAATCAGGACCCTGGGAGGTACCGATTTGGTTTGCTGGGGCCACCAACAAGAGTGAATTGTCCTGCTTTTGGTATCGTAATGGGGAGCTTAGCAAAGAGCTGTGAAAAGGAGCCTCTCTCCACAGAGTCAGCAGGAAGGGGACAGCCCTGGCTTCATAGCGAGAAGGATCCCTCTCCAGCTAGGTGGGATGGGGACAGCTGGGTCCTAGGGCTGGGCCTAGAATCCCTCCCTGTATTTCCTCAGTGGTGTGTGGACTAGACACCTTCTATAACCCCTCTGCTTGAGTTCCAGCCCATAGACTCAGAATGTGAGGCCTGGGGGATTTAATAAGATAATACAATACTAGCCACAGTCAGTGCTTAGCCACATAGTGCCTTCTGAATCCAGGGCGGGGAGCCACGTGCAGGTGGTTCCCCTTCTGTCAGAGGACACCGAGGTAAGCAGAGGACTCTGAGCTGAAGAAGGGTCAGACAGAGGTCACTTACATTCTAGCAATCTCTCTCTGTTGGGTTCACAATAGGCTGGAGAGGCAGTGAGCCTCCTATTCAAGATGTGTGCATACAGGCTGGCGTCATTTAGTGGGAAATGACATCAGGAATTTAGAAATTGATTGGCCCATTTGATCTGAGTGTTATTACGTGTGTGTGTGTGTGTGTGTGCATGTGTATGTACATGTATGCACATGTGTGAAGAGGCCAGAGGTCAACCTTGCTCTGGAGTTGTTCCTCGGGGCTGTCTACTTGGCTTGTTTGAGACCTGGGGCTCAGCAAATTGGCAAGGCTGACTGGTCAGCCAGCTGCAGAGACTCTCCTTCCTCTACTTCAGGAGTGCTGGGAATTACAGGCACGTGCTGTCTGACCTGGTTTTGGACTTGGTACTGGGGATATAACTCTGGTCTTCATGCTTGTGTGGCTGAGCCATCTCCTTAGCTCCCCTACTGTGTGGGTTGTAGTTCCTGGATGCCTAATCACAGCATAGTCTAAATGCATTCAGGCTGTAGACCATTGGGAAATGCCCAGTGAATGAATGGATGAATGGAGGTGTGGTCCATAGGAAACAGGATGGGAGCATGCCTGCTGTGTCCAGATACCTAGCCTGCTTCGAGCTGAGCAAAGGTGTACTTAAGATACCTTGATACTGCCCCATCCTGTCAGCTACAAGCACTCATAGATAGAATAGGGGTTTGTTTGTTTATTTGTCTTTGTTTTTGTTTTTTGAGACAGGGTTTCATTGTTTAGCCCTGGCTGTCTTGGAACTCACTCTGTAGACCAGGCTGGCCTTGAACTCACAGAGATCCACCTGCCTCTGCCTCCTAAGTGCTGGGTTTAAAGGCATGCACCATGACTGCCCAGCTGATAGCATAGTTTTTTTTAATTTTTTTAAGGTTTTTTTTTTTGTTTGTTTGTTTTTGTTTTTTGAGACAGGGTTTCTCTGTAGCTTTGGAGGATGTGCTGGAACTAGCTCTGTAGACCAGGCTGGCCTCGAACTCAAAGAAATCCGCCTGCCTCTGCCTCCCAAGTGCTGGGATTAAAGGCATGCACCAATACTGCCCAGCCTAAACTTTTTTTTTATGTGTATGAATGTTTGTCCACATGTATGTCTGCACCGTGTGCACGCGGTGCCCATGGAGGCCAGAAAAGGGCATCGGGTTGACTAGAACTGGTGCTGCCATGTGGGTGCCAGGAACCGAACCCCAGGTCCTCTGCGAGGGCAGCCAATACTCCCAGGTGTGGAACCATCTCTCCAGCCCCTTTTGTTGTTACTTTAAGTCAATCTCTTGATACACAGCCCAGGTTGGTTTGAACTTGCCATCCTCTTGCCTCAGCCTTCCAAGTGCTGGGATGGCTTTTTGTTTTAAAATGAGATCCCAGATGTGAACACCCTCACTCTGCAGCACTTAGTGCTGTGGCTTAAATATGGCGAGCTCGGCAGGATTCCTTAACTGTGTGCGCATCAGTTTCCCCAGAATCAGGCGTGGGAATGGCAGCTGCCTCCTGAGGTGTTGGGAGATCTGAAAAGAGCCAGTGTGCCTGAGCACCCCCGAGGGCTGCTGTTACCTTCCGGTCCTCCCTGCAGGTGCCCACAGTACCCTTCTGCTTCTGAAAGGACTCAATATTTGTCTCTTGTAGCTGCTGAAGGGAGGCGCACCAGGGATCGAATCTCATTTTACAGGGGAGGGTGGAGGTGAGGGGAGAGGCGGTCTCATAACGTAACGTTCAGCCATTTTCAGGCCAGAGGGGGTAATAACTCAAGGCATTCATTGCTGGCATCCCTGCAAACTCAGGGAGTCGTTCAGCCTTGATGCTCACCTGGTGGGGAAGGTAATGGTCCAGTTAGCACACAGAGGTCATTTGCTGAGGACCGCATACCTAACAATTACAGACTAGGAGCTGTCTCTGAAGCTCACAGCTTCCCAGATCCTGGGGACAGCACAGGGCACTGAAGGTGTTCAGTCCCCTAGAGTAGATCCCCAAGCTGCAGAGAACACTTCCTGCCACCAGGGTGTCTGTGGCTCTGCCTTGAGGATTCACAGGAAAATGGGGTGAGTCCTTCATTGGTTGCTTATAGGTGACCTTTGCCCCCACCCTAGCTCAGTACTGTGGTCTCACCTCTATAGGAGTTCCTCTGTGACCAGAAGTACAGCGATGAAGAGAACCTGCCGGAAAAGCTCGCGGCCTTCAAAGGTGAGCCGGGGCTGCCTGCCCAACTGCCCCCGGAAGCTCTAGCTGCTCCCTCAGCCTATGGCACACAGGACTGGGCTGCAGCTCTGATTTATCCTGAATGCCCCATTTCCCATCAGGCTTTGAGACAGGGTCCCCCAGAGGTGGAAGCAGGTCCTTTCTCCTTCCTCCACCACTGTGGACCCCTGACTGGCCTTGCCCTCTGTCCCATGCTGTTTGGTGTGGCTCAGGTTGGCTGCTGTCCTCCCCGTCCAGCCCTGTGCACTCTCAGGGCCCCAACACACAATCTGGCCTTTGTGAGCAGCCCTTGCATCTCCCCTCCCTGGCGGAGCCGCTCAGGAGCCCCTGCGGAGAATAGACATTTGTGTCGCTACAGTGGGGCAGGGGGGCAGAGTTTCTGCCCATTGAATCCCAACAGCGCAGGATGAAAAGAAAACAGGACTCAGGAGCCTGCGCGGGGAGAGGGGCAGTATAAAGGTTCCTCTGTTCGGGGCCCTGGTGCTTGGTCCTCCGCCAGTGACTGAAAGAGAGGAGCCTGGGCATACAAGGAGTGGGCAGACCCACCTTTCCTGCCTCTGGGGTGCATTTGGGGGATGGGAACCCTGAGCTCTACAGAGGTTATCCAAGAGGTCTCATCCCTCTCCCAAGTGTTTGCAGTTTGGGCATTCTTCCCGTTCCAAGACCAAGTACCTGCCAGTGCGCCTCGCCTGCCTCAGCTGGCTTTCAGCATAGCTGTCTTGGCCAGGACTTAGATGACAGTAATGTTAATAATGACCTGCGGGTGCTGAGTGTCAGCCAGGGAAAGCCCTGTTCAATAACGGCCGGCGCGCTCTGCTGACCCGCTCTGCCGACCCTGCTTCACCATGCGTCAGGAGGCAGGTGGTAAAATTGTTCATTTTCAGACCAACAAACTCAGGTTTGGGGAGGTAGGGTTATTGACAGAGGGGTCACATGGCTCATTAAGGGCAGAGCTGAGACTTAAACCCTTGTCAATCTCTAGAGCCCCACGTCTCAATCCTAGGTATATGATGTCACGGAGTGGGGAGCGGGACAGGCCTTTAGGAGAGGTACGCAAAGGACCCAGGGGCCCAGTCCTTATGGGGACACGGTTCTGGGGAGGAAAACAGGGTCTTGGGCTCTGAAGTCACATCTTCATTGGAAGGTGAGGTTGCTTCTGTCAAGCAGGGAGTCTTAGTTGGAAAGGGAGGGACCCAAAGGTCCTCAAGCCGCTCATTCCTTTGTGATCCAAATGGGTGCTCACTGGGCACCAGCCCTGTTGCAGGACCGGTGCTAGTGGAAGTTGAAGTCCTGAGGAGGGGCCTGGGCATACCTGGGAGGACACGCCAGGCTGAGAGACCAGCTGGGAGCACCTGTCATTCTGGTTGCTTTGTGGTACAGAATAGACCCCAAGGGCTTGCACTGCTGAGGTAGGGGTGACATGTCCCAAAGCCACACAAGAACTTGCTGACATACTGCCCTGGTCAGAAGACGTCAGGCTGGGGCAGCTCCTACTACCTTCCCTGGCTGGTCTCCCTAGGCCTTTTGCTTAGGAGTTGCTATCTCAAGGTCTGCAGGCTTTGGGGAAGGCCCCCACACACATCTAGGGAGGGCCCTGTGTTATTCTGTTTTAGAGCCAGGCATCAGCACCTCCTGGGATACTTGGAGGCACCCCAGGGCCTGCCCCACCACCCTCCCTACATCCCTAAGTCTCCAAGGGCATAATTTGTTTGACTTTGCAGCCTACTCTAAGGAAGCTGCCTTCTTCCTGTCAGGGTCAGCATGGCCCATTGCTGCCTTTTTACCCTCAGGGTGCCTGTAAGACAGCAGTGCAAGCAGGAATATTGTGGATACTGGTTCTTCTTGAAAGAATTCAGTTCAGTCATGGTGAGATGGCTCAGCAGACAAAAGCACTGATCACAAAACCCCTCGATGACTTGAGTTCAATCCTCTGAACCCATGGAAAGACAGAAGGAGAGAATTGATGTCTCAAAGTGGTCCCATGGCCTCCACACGCGTGCATGCTCAGACGCACACATCATACATATGCAAACACACACATACACATGCTCACACACACACATAAATAATTCAATCAAGAGATGTAGACAGTTTAAGCAGAAATTGATTTATCAAGGCGAAGCAAAGCAAACATTCCAAAGAGAGTGGAGTGGGCTTTTGCTTTGTAGATGACAAAGAAGTTTTTATGAATATTTATGAGGTGCATAGCATATTCATGGGGGAAGGTGATCCAAATCATGTAGAACAGATCTTCCCATGAGCCTCTCAAAAATTCTACAAGGGAGGTTAGCATCAACACAATGATGCAATAATAGTATAATAATGTTTGGGTTTTTTATTGTATTTATTTTTATCTTATGTGCACTCATGTTTTGCAATGGGTGTCAGGTCTCTTGGAACTAAAGTCACAGACAGCTGTTTGGTCTTTTGAGGATGTAGACCCCATGTTTATGTGTGTGTGTGCGCGTGCATGCGCCTACCCTTGTGTAGTGGGTGTTGTAATAAGAGCGGCAGGGCTGCGTCCCCGGCACCCGGCCGCCCGCATGGCTAGCTTATGCCCCGAAATAATTACACGGAAACTGTATTCTTTTAAACACTGCCTGGCCCATTAGTTATAACCTCTTATTGGCTAGCTCTTACATATTGATCTAACCCATTTCTAATATTCTGTGTAGCACCACGAGCTGGCTTACCAGGAAAGATCTTAACCTGCGTCTGTCTGGAGTGGGAGAATCATGGCGACTCTCTGACTCAGCTTCTTTCTCCCAGCATTCTGTCTGTTTACTCCACCCACCTAAGGGTTGGCCTATAAATGGGCCAAGGCAGTTTCTTTATTAAATGAAAGTAATTCCTCCATCATTTCCCCTTTTTTTGTTTAAACAAAAAGAAAGGCTTTAACTTTAACATAGTAAAATTACATATAACAAAATGGTTATCAAGCAAGAATTACAGTTACAATATTTATATCTATTTTATCTCTTATCATAACTAAGGAAAACTATAACTATAACTAACCATTCTTCAACTCCATCAAAGACTCCAGAAGGATATAATATTACCTAAGCAAACAAGAAATCCAAAGTTCTAGAAATGACAGAGACATCTCACTGCCTGACAGTCACACAAAGTTCTTTTGTACCATTGGGGCATCCATCTTCAGCCTTCAGGCCTATAGTTTCCAGCAGACATTTTCATCAAGCAGGAAATTCCAAAGACAGTTCAGTCACTTTTTGCTGTGTCCTGCAGAATGTCTCGCAGACTCTTTCATGAATCAGGAACCCCAAAAGACCATCTCACCTTTAGGCAAATTCAGCAGTTCTTTTTCTGCGGGTTCTCACCTTTAGGCAAGTTCAGCAGTTCTTTTTATGCGGGTTCTTTGTGTCCAGTTTATGCAACAGTCCAGGCATGAGCAGTTTCATGCCCAAATGACTATCAAACTCCATAAGGAGCCTCTTCGATGCCCATCATCCTCTTGAAGTAGATTGGTGCTGCCAGGAGCAGACGTGTCTCATTGTCATGAAAAGCCCTAAGTTATTAAAATTTTTTAAATGCCCATCTGCAGTCTTTGAAAGATATGAAGAATGTCTATCTAACTGAAATATATATCTCTACATATCTAGAAAATCTAACATGACTACAAGCTTGACTATTGATGATTATCCATTAACCTATATTTCTTAATTATACATTATATTTTTAAATGAACTACACAATCACAATACCTTAATCAAGATCAGAAATACATATACACATAACAAAATTGACCTTATAATCCACACCAATGCAAATTATTTATATCTATATCATATCCCCCTTTAAATGTAAAAGAACATTTATAAACCATATTTGGGAACATGGGCGCAGTTTTTTCTCTCCAAACTGCTTCCTGCTGTATGGGGGCGCTGTTATTCAGGTCTTTTATGGGATAACCTGTGTGCCAGGGTCATCTCAGTTGGCAGTTGAGTGAAGTAATTTTTTGAGGCTGTTCACAGTAACCTTTCAGGAGGGCGTGGTCTATCATACCATATTGGGATAGAAGCAATTAACAGGGTCTCGTCCTCTGTGAAAACAAAAGAAGATCCTCTCCAAAGCATCATATCCTTAGACCCATATTCTGAAATCATAATACCCTTGTATCCATTCTGGTTTAGCTTGGCAGCCCATATAATGAAATGTCTCTCTGTAGTTAGCTCCTTCACAGTCAAAAATTTTAAAGAAAACACAATAATACAAAAAATCCAGACTCTCTGTGAATTCTCCATTTTTACGTGGCTTATTTTTCTTTATTTCTTTTAATCTATAACTATCTGTACTCTGTCTCTTTAAAGTCTTTACCCTTTTTTTAAGACATTAACTTTATTCTTTATATATATTTTTTTCTCTCTCTCAAGCCTACGTACATTCATTCAACACTGTGATCCATTTATAGGTCTGAATTTGTCCTATTGTGAATCTGTAATTTTTTTACTATCCAGGAGCACTTTGTTTTGTGCTTTTAAATCGCTAAGCACTTAAGAATCTAAGCTGTGACATTCCTAGGTCAAAAACAGGTACTGCCTGCTTGCCCCGCCCAGTCCAACAAGGCGGAGCCACTCGTGCCTCTTGCACATTGCACCAGTAGCATGGTGGAGTTGCTTGTGCCTCTGAGCCGCAGCACAAAATGACTTCCTTTTAGGCACACAGTGAGTCTAGTTGCCATCAAACAAATCGTAGCATTTTACTCCAAATGCTCCATTCAAAAGCTCTGTCTCCGGCAAGAGCCAGACAGAGATTGCAATGGCGGCACAGCCCAGAAAGCCGGCATTTTAAAACAGCCAGTTTTTTCCTGCTGCTGAGTCAGGACAATTTCTTTGCGGCACGCAACCCATAAACAGCAAAAAGCTGTCTTAAATTCTCTCTCTGTCCTTTTTAAGCCCTCTCAGCTTTTACATGGCGTTCATTATCACGCTGGGCGCCACGCTGTTGTAATAAGAGCTGCGGGGCTGCGTCCCCGGCACCCGGCCGCCCTGCGGGGCTGCGTCCCCGGCACCCGGCCGCCCGCATGGCTAGCTTATGCCCCGAAATAATTACACGGAAACTCTATTCTTTTAAACACTGCCTGGCCCATTAGTTATAACCTCTTATTGGCTAGCTCTTACATATTGATCTAACCCATTTCTAATATTCTGTGTAGCACCACGAGCTGGCTTACCAGGAAAGATCTTAACCTGCGTCTGTCTGGAGTGGGAGAATCATGGCGACTCTCTGACTCAGCTTCTTTCTCCCAGCATTCTGTCTGTTTACTCCACCCACCTAAGGGTTGGCCTATAAATGGGCCAAGGCAGTTTCTTTATTAAATGAAAGTAATTCCTCCATCAAGTGGGAACAACCAAACTGGAGTGTCTAGCATATTTAGCCACATGGGAACACTGTGACCATCAAGAGACATGGCTACCAACATGCGCTACAGTTCCCTCATAGCTGGTTCTCACCTACCTGGTATCAGAAAACGCTTTTGGCTCTTCCAGAGACAACAGCTATGATGACAGGACTCCCCGGATGGGGAGGGTGTCGAGGGCCCCCCAGGGTTTAGTCAGCTCTTTCCACAGGGAGAGCTGTGGCTTCCAAGCTAATGGCAGCTTTTGCTTGTGATTTCCAGAGAAATATATGGAGTTTGACCTGAACAATGAAGGCGAGATTGGTGAGTGAGACCCGGGTGGCGGAGGTGGAGGGTGGTAGAAGGTGATCGGTGAGACCCAGGTGGCGGAGGTGGAGGGTGGGTAGAAGGTGATCGGTGAGACCCGGGTGGCGGAGGTGGAGGGTGGGTAGAAGGTGATCGGTGAGACCCGGGTGGCGGAGGTGGAGGGTGGTAGAAGGTGATCGGTGAGATCCGGGTGGTGGAGGTGGAGGGTGAGTAGAAGGTGATCGGTGAGATCCGGGTGGCAGAGGTGGAGGGTGGTAGAAGGTTTGAGGTCCAAAGAGCCTTACTGGTCTGGTGAGGGGCACTGGATAAGGCTGAAGAACTCTCTGATATTTCCCTATTGGGACTGATGACCCGGCTACCCTGTCACCAGCAGCAGGGGACATGGGGAAATATTGAATTCTTTTCAAAGACTTCCCCTCGGTGGGGGGCACTGGGATCTTGATTAACACAGCAAAAAAAAGAATTTCAGAATGAGTTTTTATTACCTATTTATGTATATATATATATATATATATATATATATATATATATGGTGTGTGTGTTTGTGTGTGTGTGTGTGTGTGTGTGTGTGTGTGATGGGGAAGAGAGAAAGGGGAGGACACAACTCACAGGAGGCTGTCCTCTTCCACCATGTAAATTCTGGGTTTGGGATCAAACAGGTTGTCAGGCAAGTGGCAGGCTCTTCCACTACTCGGCCATCATGCCAGCCATGGCCCCTTTCCCTCTTTTCTCCCTCCTTTCTTTTTTTCTTTTTTCTTTCCCCTGTATTTTGAGACAAAGTTTTGCTATGTGGTCATTGGCTGGCCTGCAATCATAGAGATCTGCCTGCCTATAGAAGAATTTCCCACCATACCTGGCATCACCCCCCTGCTCTTAACGTTCATGTTTGAATCCACCTTAAAACCTCTTTGTAAACTCCAAATTCACTTCACTAAGAAATAATGGGACTGGAGGGATGACTTAGTGATTAAGGGCATTGCCTGCTCTTGCAGACAACCAAGGTTCATTTTTTAGCATCCTCATGATGGCTCACAACCCCCAGTAACTCTAGTTCCAAATGGTTTACTGTCCTCTTCTGGCCTCTGAGTACACAGCACACACAGTGCACATAAAAAAAAATCATACACATAAAAATAAATATGTCTTAAAAATTGAAAATACAAAGAAAGGGCTGAAGAGATCGCTCAGCAGTTCAAAGTGTATACTGCTCTTGCAGAGGACCTAAATTTGGTTCTCAGCCCCCATGTGAAGGGCTTTATAAATAACTCTTACTCCCACTTCTGGGATCTGGCATCCTCTGGTGGCCTCTGTGGGAACTGCGGTTACGTGTGCACACACACACACACACACACACACACACACACATCATTTTAAAAAGCATAGTTAAAAAATAGAAAGGAAAGAAGAGAGTAGTGGAAGTAGTATAGTTTTCTCAAGAGAGAGAGTCACTCGCACAAAACAAGCAGAAGCTGCTAAGAAAGGAGCAGCCTGGCTTAACTAGCTAGCTATATGATTTTGGTGACTTTTGACATTACTTTATTCAAAGGGTATAATCAATATCTAAGTTTGAAAGATTAAGTAAAAAATGTTTTTGCGTACTTATCAGAAGAATTCGTCATTTCATAAGTGAGATTTTACAGGGTTTCATGAGTGTACTGTTACAGACTTAACAGGCTAAAAAGATAAAGTTGTAGGTCACCAAGGTCAATGGAATTCTTACCATCCACGGGTCACTAGGAGGTCAAGACGTGTTCTGACTATAAACAGGGCTTGTGATCTTGTCTGGGAGATTTTTCTCAGGACAGACAACATGGTGTGCTGGTAAAGCTAACTTCAGCGGTCACACACGTTCTGTCTGCGCACATGGCTGGCCGACTGTTCTATAGGTCTTGTTAGGAGTCTCTCGGGGACTGGAATACATTCTCTATGCAGGCAATCTTCACAGCACTTTTTTTTCTGTCATTTGGGTTGAAATTCTTGACTCTTTGCCAGTGTGTGACTTAAGGCATATCCTCAGGGCCAAGGGGCTCCTCCCCCTCCTCAAGCCCCTTCATCTTCTTTCTTTCTATCCTGCCTTAGGCAAAGCCTGCCCTGGTTCCTTCCACGCTTGCCGGGCTTCACTGCCTGGGAAACTTCCTGGTGTGCATCCCTGCTGGATTCCACAGCCTCCCACTCTAGAGCCTGGCACTCCATCCCGTCCAGGCCTGCAAAGGCTGCTTGTCTCCTGGACTCAGGGGCTACTTCGTTCTCTACAAGTCTGCCTTGTTGTCCCTTGTCCTGTAGTTGACAGGGGGCGTAGACACTGCCTCTCACCTCCAGCAGAACTTCCTGCTGTCAAGGTGCTGCGGTGACAGAGACACAGAAGTCCCAGGGCACCTACATCCAGGCAGGAAACAGTAGCTTGATCTTCACCAGGAGGACTGGGCCATGGTCCAGGCTGTTCAGTCACCTCAGGTTGTGGGTGGGAAACCAAGACTCAGAAGTGAAAGGATTTGATGGGTCCCTGATGTCGGGGCATGGGCTCAGTCCCTATGCTTGCTTCTGAGCAGGTTCCCTGTTGCTCTGTCCTTCCCAGGATATTCCACTGTGTGAATGGAGCCAAAGGCGTCCAGCCAACACTTGAAAAGCCACCATTTAGAATTTTAGACTGTAGATGGTTTCATGTTTTTCTCTTGAGACAGGTCTCATGGTAGCCCAGGCTGGCCTATAACTCAGTATGTAGCTGAGGATGACCCCTGTGTGGGGATTACAGGCATGCACCACTGTGTTCCCTTTGTACAGGGCAAGGGACAGAACCCAGGGCTGCATGCCTGCGGCACACTCTGCCAGCTGAGCTGTATCTTCAGTGGGTTTCTTAGGTTGTTTTTTAGTTTTTGTTTTTCTGGCCAAGGTTGACCTAGAATTCACTATTTAGCTCAGGCTGGCCTCAAGCAGTCCCCCTTCCTCAGCCTTCCCAGTGCTGGGTCTACAGGCCTGCACTACCACATTTGGGTTACTATTTCTGGGTTTTAAAAAATTTAAACCACATTTATTATTTATTTGTTTGCGTGGAGGGGCTGGACCTCTACGGCATGTGTTTGGCGGTCAGAGGGCAACTTGAGGGAGTTAAGTCCCTTCTACCATGTGGGTTCCAGGGATTAAACTATCTCAGGCGCGGCAGCAGCAGGCACCTTTACCCATCTTGCTGAGCTGTCCTCTCAGCCTACTGTTTTTATTTTAACTGCTGTTGATCAGCTCACAGCAACCATCTCTCTAGATGGATCTGGTCCTCTTCATTGGTTGTTTGTAGGGTAAATCTCATCAGTGAGGGAGACACAGTGGGTCAGGTGTTCAGCAGCCCCATGCCCCATGTCCCCAGAAGTCTTGCCAGTTTGAAGGTGGGCAGTGTGTGTGCCCTGAGCTCTTTTCCACAGAAGAGCCTGGAAAGCCTAGCAGCTTTGGGCCATGCACAAGTGCTGCCCACCTCAGCCCTGCTCTCAGCGCTGAGATCTGACCCTGCCCCCCCCCCTTTGCCGAATCATTGTTCGCGGTGAATGGTTCTGAGGAAATAGCCTCAGATGTTGGTGGGAGCCGGAGATCAGGCGGAGGCCCCTGGGGTGGAAGGGCTTTTTGGTGCCTCCCTTGTTTTTCTTCTATTTTGTCCTTTTGTTGCTTTTCCTGCTCTGAGGGGTATTTTTGGCTCCCTGTCCCTTCTAGCCTTGGAGAGTCCTACAGCAGCAGAATGGAAGCGGCAGGTGGCGATGGTCTCTGTGTGCTGTGCCAGAGAAAGTTTGACTTTCAAAGCCCGGAGTCAGGCTAACTCCCAGGCACCTTGGCTCACCCTAACTCAGAGGCCCCTCTGGGAGAGAATCGCGTATATCATGTCCACATTAGCCTAGTCACCATTTCTTCTGTTTTCTTTTTCCTTGAAACTGATTGTGTGTATGTGCTTGTGTGTGGGCACACATATACATGTGCACCTGTGTGTGCCTGGGTGTAGAAGACAGAGGTTAGCATCAGGATCTTCTAAATGGCTTTCCTATTATTTATTTATTTATTTATTTATGGGCCTGGTGCTTATTGACTTGGCTAGACTGGGTGGCCAGTGCGTCTCTGGGATCCTCTTGTCTCTGACTCCCCATACCCGAGATCATAAGCTTGTGCCAGGGTGCCTGTGGGGCTTTGAACTCAGTTCTCATGCTTGCCCAACTTACTGACTGAGCCATCTCCCTAGGCCTTCTTCAATATGTAGCCCACGTTGGTCTCAAACATGCAGTGATCCTTCTGTCCCAGGTTTTCAGCTGCTAGGGTTGGAGACTTGTGTCACCTCCCATTCCAGAGAGGTGACGCAATCTTCCCCAGGCCCCCCAGCCAAGAAGAGTGATGCTTGATTCCAGACCAAATCTGACTGTAGAAGCCCAGGTAGCTACCTGCTGGCCTTTACTGCCTCTGAAGAGAGCAGGGAGGGCTCATTCCTGCCTCCCCAGGAGAATCATCACCGGCTGCAGCCTGCAGGGAGAGGCGGCCACTGTTAATTGTGCGGTACAGGAAGAACGGGGCATCTCTGGCTCCCTGCAGGCCCACAGTGTCCTGTCTCCACTCAGCAGATCTGCTTTTCCTCCTGGCAGATCTAATGTCTTTAAAGAGGATGATGGAGAAGCTGGGGGTACCCAAGACCCATCTGGAGATGAAGAAGATGATCTCGGAGGTGACCGGAGGTGTCAGTGATACCATCTCCTACCGCGACTTCGTGAACATGATGCTGGGCAAGCGGTCGGCTGTCCTCAAACTGTGAGTATCTCCGCACCTCGTGGGGAGAGGCCCCGGGCTGAGGCCACCTTCCTTGGCCATCCCCTAGTGGTGGACAGTTCATTGTGCTACCTGTCAGTGAAGATCTGGAGTTTTCTGAGTCTGTTTTCCTTACCTAGAGAGATTAGTTTGTATTGGGGTGCATGGTAAACCCCAAGGGAGGCTTCATGAATGACAAAAATGATGGTGGCACTGTCTTGTCTTTTTGCTGTTTTGTTTTGTTTTTTTATACATTGTTTCTCTATGTAACCTTGGCTGTCCTGGAACTCATTATGTAAAACAGAGTGGTCTCAAACTCTCAGAGATCCGCCTGCCTCTGCCTCCCCGGTGCTGGGGTAAAAGGTGTGAGCCACCACTGCCTTTTTTTTTTTTGAGACAGGGCTTTCAGAGTCTTAACTGAGTTCCCCCATGTAATCCTGGTTGGTCTGTTACTGTGTAGCCCAAGCTCTCCTCAAAAGTCATCAATTCTCCTGCCTCAGCCTCCCAGGTACTGAGATTATAGGCATGTAATACCATACCAGACCTGACTATGAATTCTCCCTCCGTTCCCTTTCTTCCCTCCTCCCTCCCTCCCTCCCTCCCTCCCTCCCTCCCTCCCTCCCTCCCTCTGTCCCTTCCTCTCTTCTCCCTCCCTTTTTTCCTCCCTCCCTCCCTTCCCTTTGTATGAGACACTTATAACCAAACCCAGGGCCTCATACATGGTAGGAAAACGCTCCAACCATTTTGCTGCACCCCCTACCCTCCTGTCAACGTGTTCTGATCTGTTTCCTCCCTGAGGTTGTTGTGAGTTAACAGAGTTTGTAATCACCTCTAGCTGGGCATGTGGTAGGGCACATCTGTATTCTTAGCACTGAGGTAGTAGATGCAGGAAGGACAGGAGTTTCAAGGCTATCCCCAGCTACCTAGGAAATTTAAGGCTAGCCTGGGCTACTTGAGACCTAGCTCAAATCCCTTTCACCTCTTCCCTCCCTGAAAAAGTCAATTCGAGTTTGAATCCTGGCACTGTTGCTTGTTCCCTGGTGACTCTAAGCAAGTTATCTTTGGTCCTTGGACTTCAGTTCCTTTTTCCTTTGTGTATACCTCTGTGTCTACCTCCATGTGTGTGTGTGTGTGTGTGTCTGTGTCCCCATATGTGTGGTATATGTGTCCGTGTGTGTGATGGTTTTTGTTTTTCGAGACAGGGTTTCTTTATGTAATTCTGGCTGTCCTGGCACTATCTCTGTACACCAGGCTAGCCTTGAACTCAGAGATCCATAGGCCTCTGCCTCCTGAGTGCTGGGATTAAAGGTGTGCGCCACCACTACCCAGTGTGTGTGGTATTTTATTGCATAGTTCAGGCTGGTTTCGGTGTTAGAATCCTGCCTCCACCTCTCAGAAGCCAGGTTTGCAAGTGTGCCCATCACTCCTGACTGATTCTCGGTGTTGAAAGTGACGTTGATAACATGTGAAGGGTTGATAACATGTGAAGGGTTGTCCTGGGGGCTAGTGTGATGGGATGGTGATTTCTGCCTCATGCCCAGCTGAGGGCAAACATCTGCATGCCGTATCTATAGGCCTATACTTGTCTCACTTAGTGAAGGAGGTTTGTCGGCTAGAGAGACATCTCAGCCAGGAAACAGCACAGCCTGAGTCTGTTCCCAGAACCTGCATCAAAAGCCAGTATGGTGGCATGTCCCTGTATCCCTGTGCTTCAAAGGCAGAGACAGGTGGAACCCTGGGGTTCACTGGTCAGCGGCCTATTTGACAAGTCCCAGACAACCAAGAAACCCTGCTTCAAAAAAAGAAAAGAAGCAGGAGGGGGGACTCTGAGGAGTGATTCCTGAGATTGTTTTGTGGCTTTTACACACATTGCACATATACATTCAAGGTGTTCACTGAGGTTCACGAAGGTCAAAGGACTGGCTCCTGAACCCATGTTTCATTGTTGCCAATTTTGCATGCCCAATTTTGTATAAACATGTAGAGGTTAGTGTTTGTCAGTCACTCAGCTTGAAGCAGTCGGCAAGCTAAAATGCAGTCTCCCTGAAAGGTTACATTTTGAACCTACATTGTCTCCTCGCCCAGAATGGATTTGTAGCACAGTGTGGAGGGCTTTTGTTTTGTTTTGTTGAGACAGGGTAGGTCTTTCTTTCTTTCTCTCTTTCTTTCTTCCTTCCTTCCTTCCTTCCTTCCTTCCTTCCTTCCTTCCTTTTTTTGAGACAGGGTCTCTATTATATAGCTCTAGCTGTCCTGAAACTTGCTATGGAGATCCGATTGGCCTGGAACACACAGAGATCCATTTGCCTCTGCCTCACGAGTGCCGAGATTAAAGGTGTGTGCCACCATGACTGACCAGTCAATGGTTAGTTTTGTTTGTTTTAAGATCTGATGGGATTCTTGAGCAGAGTTCTGGCCAACCCACTCTTCTTCAGACAGCTTAGATGGTAAAGCACAGGTCTGAAGCCAGAGGTCTAGAGGGTTGTCCCTTCTTCCACCTTGGACTGCCTGAGAAGTTGGGGAGTTCCACTGCCACTTTGTGCCCCAGTTTTTTTTTTCTGTGAAATAGGACCACCAGAGCCTTCCACACAGCTACCAGTGTGATCTTTCTTTTCTTTTCTTTCTTTTTTTTTTTTTTCAATTTTATTTTGAGATAGGGTTTTTCTGTAGGCCTGGCTGTCCTGGAACGTGCTCTGTAGACCAGGCTGGCCTTGAACTCACAGAGATCCGCCTGCCTCTGCCTCCCAAGTGCTGGGATTAAAGGCATGCACCACCACCGCCCAGCCTCTTTCTAGGTTTCTAAGCTAAATTCAGGCCACAGGTTTGACCCTGTTGCCCCTCCCCCCTCCCCACTCTCAAACAATCCTGAGCAGGCACAAAGCTCCAGGGTGTTCCTGGGTGCCTCACAGATGCAGCTGATTCCCCTTGGTTCTTGCCACTCTCGGTCCTCAGTGACGTGATACTGGAATTTAAAGGCGTGTGCTACCGCCAGGCCACCTCCGCTGCCTCTGCCATCACCACCTTGCAAGTGTGATCTTTCACACAGCTCTTCCCAGAATAGCCTTGGGGATGTTCTGTTGAGGACCAGCAGAGTGAAGGCTAGGGAGATCTCTGTCTGAGGGAGGAGTCTTAACCCTTTTGTTTTGTTTTCTTCATCTCTAAACCAGGGTCATGATGTTTGAAGGAAAAGCCAATGAGAGCAGCCCCAAGCCAGCTGGCCCCCCTCCCGAGAGAGACATCGCCAGCCTGCCCTGAGGACTGGCCTGGACCCTCCAGGCTGCTATCCGCCCTTGGCTCTCTGCTTTCTCCACTCCTTGTTGTCTGTCTTCTTTGTTTTGTCCTAATGGACTCATTTCTTCTTCATTGCCGTTTCTTTATGGACGCACATGTTACCTGCCTTAACGAGACTGGGGAACCCTAAGCCTCAGGGTCCATGCTCTCTGCTTCCTGCTGCCCTGCCCTCCCTACACAGAAGGGCTGACATCAAAACTGGAGAGGGCGTGGAGGCCGCACACCTGAGTTCCCATGTTTGAAGAGGGTCTTGCCCATCAATTCATCTTTCAAGGTTTCTTGAGACAGTGTTTCTTTGTGTGATAGTCCTGGCTGTCCTGGAACTCACTCTGCAAACCAGGCTGGCCTTAAACACACAAAGATCCGCCTGTCTCTGCCTCCCAAGTGCTGGGATTAAAGGCATGCACCACCACCGCCCAGCCTCTTTCTAGGTTTCTAAGCTAAATTCAGGCCACAGGTTTGACCCTGTTGCCCCTCCCCCCTCCCCACTCTCAAACAATCCTGAGCAGGCACAAAGCTCCAGGGTGTTCCTGGGTGCCTCACAGATGCAGCTGATTCCCCTTGGTTCTTGCCACTCTCGGTCCTCAGTGACGTGACACAAGGTGGGGAATTGGAAGAATTGGAGTCCTTCAAAGAACTTCCGGCTTTACCGGACCACACCTTTACAGACAGCTCAGAGGGACAGTGCAGTTCTGTTGTCCCTTGTTGGGAAGGAAAGGGTCTCAGAGGCAGAGGTGAAGATAGTGGCTTTGGGGAGCCCCACTTCTAGAGAGGATGCTGAGGGTGCCAGGACAGAAGAGGAGTCAGGTGATCATGATGGACCTCAAACAGAGAAACAAGCTGATTGTAAGATGCCCTGAATCCGGCTATTTCCACTCCTTCCTCCACTCACCCACTCCTCAGCAGTTATATTGCTGAGTGCCCATTACAAGCTTTAAGTCCTCCTGCTCTGTCTTGATATGTGCTATGTCCACCTCCTAGCTCCCTTCTCCAGTCACTCAAGACCTGGAGCCTGGGGATGAGACCGAGGTCACCTGCAGATTTTAGCTGGGCCAGTCCTCTCTGTGGCCTACAGGGGTTAAGGACCTTGCTGGAAGGTCAGGGGGTTGATCTAGGGAGAGCGTGGACTGGCGCCCAGGTGGTCAGGTGCATTGGTCAAAGGGAAGGGTGACTATCTACCAGCCTGATATTGAGGAAGGTGTCATCCTCTCTGAATCCAAGGGTCAGGATTCACCCTCCAGACTGGCTGTGGGTTCGGGTAAGGGTCAAGCCTGCCTTGGCAGTCTGTCTTCCCTTCTGCTTCTTGACTGATCCTCAGAGACCATTTCCAAGAATTATTGCAGTGAGTATCAAACTTGACCCATCTTACCCGAGTGGGGACCTCAGCCTGACCCTGCCCGTTTTCTGGAACCTGTTGCCCTGGCCACTCAGGACAAGACACAGTCGTTCAGCAAACAAATTTATCAAGCATCCACTATATGCGCTGAGTCCAGAACCCAACAGTGAAATGGGCTGACACATGAAACGTGGGTCTCCTGGGGAATCACACCCAGCCAAGGACAGTGTGATGTTAGGAAATGGGGAGGGACAGCGGCTGCAAGAGGTCAGAAACCTGTAGTCCCAGGAATTCCGGCTGACTCATGACTTGGCAAGACTGTTAGAAGAGCCTAAACCCTAAGTGGGAAAAGACTGGAAACCAATGAGCTAGTGTGGTTTCCTGGGGCTCCTTAGTGTCCCACAGCAAACTGCACAAAATGACTGATCCCAGTTATCCTCTGGTCTCAACCAGTCCAGCTCAGCACAGACCGTTTAGCTACGCTTCAAATGCCGTCTAGTTGATGTTTAAACCCCAGCGTTCCTCCCTGTAACAGAAAATCTTGTCTACCCTCACCCCATCTGTTGACATTTTTTTTAAAAAAAACATTAGCACCTCTCCCCATTCCTTCTGCCTTGTTCAGTAGTTGGGTTGGGACCTTGGACTGTATTCAGCTGTCCAATTCTCTGTGACAGGAAGGTAGAGCCAGTCAGGCTCAGTGGGCCCACAACTCATGGGATTACATAGCACTCCCATAAAGGACAGCAAAGGAGTGTGCCTCTGACCTCGGCAAGGTACAGGAAGAGGCTCTCTATTGGGAGGGGACCCTGTGAGCCTCTTCAGTGGTCTGTAGATCAACTCCTGGGAAGAGACTTAAGAATAAGCCTTAGAGGGAGGAGTTTGCACATATTTCAAGCTGTATCTGTCTTTTGGCTTCAGAGTTCTTAACCTCTCTAGTTACGGGCTTAGCTTTCTTGGGACATCAGCTGTCTTCTGAAAAAGACCAAATCTAACTGGTGTCACCAGACACATGGGGACTGCCAAGCCAAGCATGGCTTTGCCCTGTGATTCAACAGACTTTTGTCAGGTAGATACGGGTGAATGACGTGTGTGCATGTGTATGTATGGGTGGGACACCATCTGCAGATTGGAATAAACTAGACAAATTCACCAGTGTCTTTGTGTTTCTTGGGGATAGCTCTGGGCTCAGTAAATTCAGAAGAGCTAGCTGAAAAAGGTACCAGTTGAATGAGTCCCAGACAGACAGTTGACTTCATCTGACTAAGCCCAAGACCCACTTCTACTCGACTCTCTGTAGCCCTAGCTGTGCTGGAACTCGCTTTGTGGACCAGGCTGGCCTCAAACTCAGAGATCTGCCTGCCTCTGCCTATGCACCACACATTGTTGTTATAATAATAATAACAACAACAACAACAACAACAACAACACTGGGAGGAGGGAAGGGAGTGGGAATTTGGAAAATCTAGCCGGACTGTGGTGGTGCACGCCTTTAATCCCAGCACTCGGGAGGCAGAGGCAGGCGGATCTTTGTGAGTTCGAGGCCAGCCTCTACAAGGCAAGTTCCAGGACACGCTCCAAAGCTACAGAGAAACCCTGTCTCGAACCGCCCCCCCCCACAAAAACTAATAAATAAAAAAAAAAACCCCACCACCACCACAACAAAAAAATGCTGTGAGAGAGAAAGATGCCATGCAGCAGAGCTCTTGTGGAGGAGTTTTTATTGCAGGAATGGGAAAGAGGGAGAGGGGAGGGAAGAGACCCGCCTTTGGGGACAGGAACGGCAGGAGAGAAAGAAGGAAAGAGGGAGAGAGACAGGAGGTGGAAAGGAAACTCAACTAACATGCAACACGTACTGGCCGCAGCTGCGGACGCATCTGTCAGGACCCTAAGGGCAGAGCCAGTACAGAGGCCTGAATACTAACCACGCCCGGCTCCCCTTTTACTTTTATCATTATTTTACAATGAGAAGAGGCGTGGGACACATAAATAACTCATTGAAAAAAGCACATGACAGAATGTGCCCTCATGGACCGGACACACCAGCTCGAAGTTAGGAACCTCTACATTTATTTTTCCAGAAAGTTCAACACCAGTTAGTACATCTAGGTCTTAACCCGTCTCGGCTGAGAGCCACTGGTTAATTTGTTAACCGCTTTGTGTGGAATTCCCTTATTTCATTAAACAATTCGTTTTTTTCAGACCGGGCCTCGTGTAAACCAGGATAGCTAAGGATAGCCAAGTAGCCGAGGATGGCCTTGAGTTCCTGATCCTCAGGCCTCCACCTCCCGAGAGGTGATTTTGGCACACACCACCATAACTGGGTTTCTATTAAAAGTCACCAAACCCCAACTGGAAGGTTAAAGGCAACACTGTAGATATGGCTTTTGCTCTGAAATGATTGCCAAAACGTATCTTTACTCCTTTTCCGCTTCGTTTTCAGCTTGGGGCAAAAGGTTTCAGCACCGGGACACGCCAGTCCACCTACTATCTAAATTTCTTTGCCCGCTCTTCCTAAACCTCTCAAAGCTGTCCCTTGGACACAGTTTCAAGTTCCTAACTTCTCTGAGTCGGAAGCTACTAACAGCCCTGCAGATAGGAGCTGCGGGTAATTTTCCAGTCTTTGATTGACAAAAGCGCGCGCCGCGTAACGACAGAAACCTTCCGAAAACGGGTGTGTGCGCGCGGATCTGGAAGGGAGGTCGTCGGCGCGCGCCTCGTGGCCACACCCCGGAAAACTGGCCAATGGGGGCTGGTGGACAGGCAAGCGCGCGACTTCGGATGAGCCCGCGACTGACTCGGGCCACCCCACAATCCGGCGTGGTTGACGTCAGCTATGCGCGCCGGAAGCGCGCGTCTTCCGCGCGCCGCTGGCACCAGGGAGAGGAAGTCGGGGCCCGAGTGGCCTGGGCTGTGTAGGAAAGGCTGCGGGCGGCAGCGGCAGCTTCTTGGACGCCCCGAAGGCGGCACGATGGGAGACGATATGGATGCCATAGTCCCTGAGCGGGAGATGAAGGTAGAGATCGGCTGGGGCCTCCCTGCCTGCGGTAGCCCTGGAGTTGCCCTGGAACGCCCCCCACCCCCCGCCTGCTTCCAACAGTTTACCAGGTTCAGAGCGCCCGCCTCACAGCGGCCGCAGTCCCGTGCGTGTCGCTAGCGTGGGTTCTCTCCAAGTGCGGGTCACTTGCCCTTAGGTGGGCTTGGCCACGCCTCTTAAGTTACCCTTGCTACTCTCATGTGCTGGTCGCCATAGGAGTAACGACTTTTTATTGCGTGCGAGGTGCTGTGGCCATCGTCACCATAGCCCTTACAACTAGCTCTTAAAGAGAGCAAATTGAAGTTTTGAAAATAAATTATCCAAAGTCACGTGGCCGAAGCCTTAAGTCTTATTTTAAGACAGGGTCTCTTGTAGTCCAACAAAGTTGGCTTCTGTCTGCTTGAGGCTGGCCTTGCACTCTTGATGCCCCTGCCTCCATCTCCCAAGTGCTGGGATTATTGGTGTGCATCACCACAGTTGGTGTAGCCCCTTACTTAGCTTTCTCTATGCTGATACTTGAAGGTGGTCCAGACTGCACAAGGTGGAACCAAGAAACACTTCTGCCTTCCAAAACCCCTAGTTAATTGGGATAGAAAGACAGTTTGGCGCTGGAAGTCAGCTCGAAGGCAGGAAATTAAAGGGAAGGCACTTGGCTGTAATAAGAGGGATGCCCCTCCCCCCCACGTGTGGATACTGTATTGATAGTTGACTTATATAATCTGGCAGAATGAAAACACAGAACCATAGACAGCTGGAAATGAGTGAATTGCAGAAGGGAGTTAGCCATTTGTGTGAACAGCGGGAATCGCTAGAATCGCTAAAATGCGTATACGGGAGAGTGGCCCATATCATGCTTAGAAATAGTGGCTCTTTTCTTGAGCATCAGCGCCTGTGCTGAGCCCCCTGATGGGCATGGGTCATGCTCGTCAGCTATGCTGGGGTGGAGAGGCCTTAGAACCACAGGATGAATAGCAGTATTGCTACCAGTACCAGAAAGGAGAGCTCTTTTTGTATTGCTTCATCACACTGGCCCCCCACACAAAGGCCATCAAGACTCAGTAATATAATCATGACTATTAGGTTGATAATCACAAAGATGTGGGGAAAGTTGTGTGATCCTTTGCCCACTATATTCAATTAGATTTGAGAATATTTCCGTCTACCTTTTGAGTAAATATGCATTAAACATGCGCTACAAGGAAAATAGTGTGTATGGTTGTGCTAGACACTGTTTATGAGGCAACCATATGGCTCAATAGAAACAAATTTTCTCTTGGAGCTGTCAAATTCTTTTCACTAAAACCCTGACCTAAAGATGGGTTTATTGGGTGGGGTGGGGCACAAATGCAGCTTAGCAAAGTGATTACAGACTAACAAAGTGTGGGATTGTTGGATCCCCAGGAACTGGAGTTACTGTTGTGAGCTGCTATGTAGATGCTGGGAATTGAACCCAGAACTTTTGGAATAGCAGCCAGTGATCTTAACCACTGAGCCCTCTATCCAGCCCTTGATATTTCATTCAACAAATGTTAATGAATATTAAGCCATGCATCACCAAAAATATAGAGAGTCTAAAAACAGAAAATTGTTGGCCTCTGGGTAATAATGTATTTTGTTATATTGAAATTGTGTTTATGGACTATAATAGTAAACATCATTTAATTTCTTCCTTCCCGGAAATTGATTTTGTTTCACCCCCCAAAACAGGACTTTCAGTTTAGAGCATTGAAGAAAGTGAGGATCTTTGACTCTCCTGAGGAGTTGCCCAAGGAGCGCTCGAGTGTGCTTGCCATATCCAATAAGTATGGTATGCTCTTTGCTGGTGGGACCAATGGCTTGTGTGTTTTTCCTACCAAAAGCCTTCTTATCCAGAACAAACCTGGCGATGATCCCAATAAAATTGGTAAGCACTTTGACGTATTGCATAGCAGAGATGGTCTGTGGTGGCACGCTAATCGACTTATTTCCTTTCCGAGACACAATTTTAATATGAAAGTTAAAATTGCTTTTATGCTTAAGATTGCCTTGCAGAGTAGGGTGCCAAAAGCCCTGCCTTTCTGAGTTTTCTCTTTAACCCTCTGTGCTCCTGTTTCTGTGGCCTGTTCTCTAAGATCTGGGGAAAGAACTTACTGTTGTGCCATGCTTTTCTTTTGCTCAGTTGAACTTGAACTCTGGCTGTCTAGGAGAAGGCATGACAGAACCAACCCAACAGATGGAAATGTGTATTTGGGACATTGTAGCAAAAGCCTCTTCAGCAAGGGCAATAGGAAGTCTTGGAATATTTAATGCATCATTACCTCCTTATAGGAAAGTTAAGCTGGACAGTAGTGACCCACGCCTTTAATCCCAGCCCCAACCCCAGAGGCAGAGGCAGGTTGATCTCTGTGAGTTCGGGGCCAGCCTGGTCTACAGAGTGAGTTCCAGGACATCCAGGGATACAAAGAGAAACCCTGTCTGGGGGAAAAAAAGAAAGAGAAAACCAGTTAGCTGGAAAGTTAAAATTAGTTTCCATAAGTAAGAATCCAAGGGTATATGTTTATGTAGATAGCAAAATGTTTCATATTGACTTGGATAAAGGATTGTGGCTATGTGCCTAGAACATGCTGTTTTTTGCTTTGTTTCTTGTGTTTTTGTAGTTGAGACAGTCCAGGGCTTGAATGTCCCTCTGAAATTCCCCGTACATCACCTGGCACTGAGCTGTGACAACCTCACGCTCTCTGCATGCATGGTGTCCAGTGAATACGGCTCCCTTGTAGCTTTTTTTGATGTCCGCACGTTTTCAAATCAGGTAAGATACTGTAACTGTAAACTGTATTTTCAACATGGAACAAAGAGATTTCCTCATAGACAGTCTAACCTGGAAGCTGGGTAAACTGATGACAGGGCTCTTCGTGGTATGGCTGAGGGGAACGTTTCTGTTGGAGATAGAAGGGAGTGAAGAGTCCAGAGCGTAGAGAGAAGGAAATGGACTGAACATGGCCTGCAGACAGGATGTGGCGAGAGAGTAGAGAAAACAGTGAGTGTAGAGGGGAGAGAGAAGACTGGGAATAGCAGACTTATAAGGAGACAGGGTAGCTTGGGGGTGGGGGAGTCCATGAGCTGTAGGGAATTTAGGATAGGGGAAGAGGTTAGGTGCTATCATGGGCTTTGAAATGTGTAACAGATACTTAAGATACTGAAGGAACCTGGAGGCCAGCTTGAGCTTTGATGTGCTAATAGGCACCATAGGTGAATGTCCCTCTTTGGAGGTAAGGGAAATGACTCCTTTTGGCAGATGGGAACCAGTTTCAGAAGTTCCTGAGGAATGCTGGCTCTTAATCTGACCATCAGAAATCTTCCTATGATCCTGGCTGAAACCATTTCTGGATATTTGCTGTTTGGGGAATTGGAGTAGTTTCCTTTTGACTGACAGATGCATCTCAGGTTGACATATGAAGTCTCTGGATTAAAATATAGGTCACAAAAATATTCCTTAAATATAGACTCGTAAGTCTTTGAAACAGAAAGCATTTTAGCAAAATATTTTATACTAAGCCCTGTATCAAGGTAACATTTCTTGTTTACATGCAAGAATGCTACTTGAGGAAGCTTAGAGATTTGCCCTGTGACAGACGTGGAGCTAATGGAGAAGGCTGGTGTCAGTGTTGTTTGATCTGGTCTCTCCTGAGGCAGGGTCTCTCCTGAGGCAGGGTCTCTCCTGAGGCAGGCTTTTCAGTAGCAGTGTAGAACACTGACTATATGTTTGGGATTAGGTGTTTGTATGGCTTGTCTTTTTTCATCCTTCCTGTAGTAGGTACAGTGTCTTCATTTTACAGATGGAAAGACAGATTTCAGAGAGTTTAACATTGGTCAAGCATGCTAGCACACACCTGTAGTCCCTAGACCGCAGAAGGCAGATAGTGAGTTTGAGACCAGGCCAGGCTAAAGAACCTGTCTCAGAAAGCAGAACAAATAAAACTCACCCCCATCAACAGCCAAAGAAAGAAATCTAAAAGCTAGCCAGGGTCGCTAAGCAGATCCTAGACTCCTGCTTTGCGTACCCCGACCAGCAGTCCCTCTGAGTGTAGTGAAGTAACTGACGGCCTTTCTAAGTTCCATTGAATTGTCTGTGACTAATAGATCACTATGCAGGCCCTTCTTTTTCCCCTTGGTTATGAAGAACTAGAGAGTTTGATTTAAGAAAGGATGCATATTCAATCATTTTCTCTGAATCATAAGTGCCTTTGTGATTATTTATTTTGCATTTGTACCCTTATTTTAACAGGCAAAGCCACTGAAACGTCCATTTGCCTATCACAAGCTTTCCAAGGATGCAGACGGGATGGTGACTGATATGAAGTGGAACCCCACTGTCCCTTCCATGGTGGCAGTTTGTCTGGCTGATGGCAGTATTGCTGTCCTGCAAGTTACAGATGTGGTGAAAGTGTGTTCCACTCTTCCTCCCTCGGCAGCAGTTACATGTGGTGGGTAATAAAGGCTTCCCGCCCATAAAGTACAATAATGACAGGCTATTTAAAAATTAATTTCTGAATGGCCTTCTTTGTTTTGTGTGGATTGCTGGGGATGGAGAGAGGGTAGAAATTGAGAATATCCTTTATTTTTATAGTTAATGATCTTGAAACCAAACGGCATATATGAATTAATTGAATGTGCTTGGGCTATTGAGAGAAAGAAATATTTGAGCACAGCTCACTTAAAACTGGATTTTTGAGAGGAATTGTTGCTGGGTGACCATCTGGAAGTCATTTGTACCTCTATGAAAAGCACTAGAAGTAACAAATAGAAACATCAGGGTGATTCCTGATTATTTAAACACCTTCATTCTTGTCTTGCAAAACTCCACTGGTATGTCATTGGCTTGTATTGTTAAACTGGTTGTACTTTCTCCATTTTGCTTGGAACGATCTCTTTTGGGGTGATTATGTTGCTGTCTAGATCTTGGGGTCTGCTTTCTTTTCACTGGGTTTTTAATTGCTGGCATTCTCTTTATAGTGTGCTGGAGCCCCAAAGGAAAGCAGCTGGCCGTAGGAAAGCGGAATGGAACCGTGGTCCAGTACCTTCCCGTGAGTTCTACTTTGCACCTGAGAACTTTTCCTATTTAAGTTATCATTGTTGGGGGTGGTTTGGAACATCTTAGTGTTAGAGTGCTTGGCTAGCGTGAGGCCTTGGGTCCCGTCTTTAGCACTACAAAGTAAGCAAAAAGGAATTTATATTCTTCATTGTAATCAATCTCTCCATAAATGAGGAAGAGATTTTCCTCTTTGCTCTGTCTCCCAGTCCTTTAGAGGCTCCATTGTCCTGAGTATTCAGGCCTCCTCTCTCTTATGTTTGCTCATGCAAACCGCTGGTATGGAAATGCACTGTTTTTGTTTTCCCTTTAAAGTAAAATGTGCTCCTGAGCTATGCGCTCTTTCCCCGAGCTTCATATTCCAGTTTTCCTTTTTTTTTTTTTTTTTTGAGACAGGATTTCTCTGTAGCTTTGGGGCCTATCCTGGAACTAGCTGTTGTAGACCAGGCTGGCCTCAAACTCACAGAGACCTGCCTGCCTCTGCCTCCTGAGTGCTGGGATTAAAGACGTGCGCCACCACTGCCCAGCTCTTGTTTTCCTTGATCAGTCTGTTTGCTCAACTTAAAAAGAAATAATTTTCAATCCTGTCATTCAGAAACAATGATACTTTAATAGGAAAATTTTCCAAATTCTATTCCTTCCCCTTTCTGTCATTTTGAGACATGATCTCAGTATGTTGTTCAGTTGGTCTTCAAACTCTTCCTCCTCCCACTCTGCCTCCTAAGTGCTGGCTCAATGGCATGCACCGTGGCTTCTTAAAATACACCAGGAAATGTTGGAATAAAGCAGGAGGCGTTTCTACTCATAACCATTCTTTGTTACTTGGCTTCATTGGAGAACTTTGATGTGTGTGAATGAAGTCTGTTTAGCAACCTGCATAGAGGGGCAATTCTACATAAACAGCTTAAAAAGAAATGGGGCTGAGAAGCTGTAACAGTGTCGCTCTGGTTAAAGGACAGTTTTTATTTCCAACCCTCTTAAAGGTGCGGTGTCTCTGGTTGTGGGCATCAAACAAAGCAGATGCTCTTGTGCATTTTTTTCCTCTTCTCCTTAGGGGGAGTTTTGTTGAGTTATTTATTTTATGTGCATTGGTGTTTTGCCTGCATGTGTGTTTGAGTGAAGGTGTCAGAACTTGAACCAGAGGTAAGACAGTAGTGAGTTGTCATGTGGGTTCTAAGAATTGAACCCAGGTCCTCTGGAAGAGCTGCCAGTGCTCTCAACCATTGAGCTGTCTCTCCAGCCCCTGTTTTGTTTTTTTATGACAGGGTCTCACTTTGTAGACCTGACTGGGCTTGAGCTCAGAGATCCACCTGCCTCTTCCTCAGGAGTGTTGGGATCAAAGAAGTGTGCCATCACACCCATCAAAAAAAATTTTTTTTTATTTATTTATGGCTCTGAGTGTTTTGCCTGCAAGTGTGTATATGTACCACGTGCATGCATTGTATCTTTGGAGGGCACAAGAGAGCTATCAGATCTGGAACTCCAGTTAGAATGGTTGGGAGCTAATGTGGGTGCTAGGAATCAAACTCAGGTCCTCTGTAAGAGCGGCCAGGGCGCTGACCACTGAGCCGTCTCTTTAGTAACTGGAAGTACAGGCAGTCACCTTTGTTTGTTGTCGAACATCATGTGAGAATGGGTGTATAGTCTTTTGGGAGGCATCAGCCTCTAAAATGATAATGCGGCTTATTGACTTTTGTTGCTTGTCTGTTTGCTTGCTTTTGAGGCAAGGTCTCTCTGTAATCCTGACTGTTCTGGCATTCTGCTATGTAGACCAGGCTGACCTCAAACTTACAGAGATCTGCTTGCCTCTGTAGCTTTGGAGCCTGTCCTGGAACTAGCTCTAGTAGACCAGATTGGCCTTGAACTCACAAAGATCCGCCTGCCTCTGCCTCTGCCTCTGCTGGTTTTAAAGGCATGCACCCGGCTTACTTTTTTATTTTTAAAAGCTTAGTATACTGAGGTTTTCTTTCCAGTTCTATGCAGGCAGCTACTCTCTCTTCAGAGGCTCGTGGTAGTCTCCTGTGTAGACGGACTCAGTGTCTTATTGATGGGCATGGGCATCAGTGCTAGTAGCTGTGCACTGTGAGTGCTGCTGCCTTGAGCATCTCATCAGCTCCAGCGGAAGGGGTTCGTGTGAGCGTTTCCCTGGGTAGGGTGTGCTAGGAGTAGATGCTGCTCTCTTTGGGGGTGTGGAGGGGAGTTAGAACATCAGTTTCTAGGCGATCTGATTGGATTTGAGTTACATTGATTTAAGCATTGTTTCATTTGACATTTTTCAAATCTTTTTCAGACTTTGCAGGAAAAAAAGGTCATTCCATGTCCTCCATTTTATGAGTCAGATCATCCTGTGAGAGGTAACAACTGCTTTGCTTATTTTCTGGCCTCTATTGCAGCCGTTCTAGCCATATGAGATCCTCTGTCCCTGCTCAGGAGAGTGTAGAAGCCAGTTTCACAGTGTCATGAGTTACTATATAATAGCTTGAAATAGATCTCTCATTTTTATAAGAATTCTTCCTTTTCCCTAATAATAATCCTGTAGAAAACCCACTATTTTTAAGAAACTGGGCTAATTGATGCATTTGTATCTGTGAATTATCCTTATTCAATGGAGTATGAACCTTTGCTAAAAGCCATAGTACTTTTCTTTCTTTGTCTAAGTTAACTCTTGTAACATGTGGTGACTATTCCAAACATAGATGCATTTAGCTGTATCTTCTTGCTGAGATTGGTGACCTAGGAATCGGGTGTATGTTTTTCAGTTCTGGATGTGCTGTGGATTGGAACCTATGTCTTCATGATAGTCTATGCTGGTGCAGACGGGGCCTTGGAAACCTGTCCAGACGTGGTGATGGCTTTACTCCCGGTAAGCATGTGAAAAGAACACCTTTGTTTGCTGAGAGTCACAGAAGTCCTCTAATAAGCTAGCTTAGAATTAAATCCCTTTCCTTATTGGCTGTGATTGTAGAGTCAGGTGTAAGGTTTCAATGTTATACTGTGGGCCTGGGACCAAAATGATGGTGTCCATTTAGAGCACTGACTTTGTTACTGTTCTCTTGCTTGAAAAGGCACCATGAACAGGGCAATTCTTACAAAAGAAAGCAATCATTTGGGGTCTTGCTTATAGTTTTCAAGGTTAGTCCATGATCATGATGGCAAGAGACAGACAGGCGTGGCACTGGAGAGGTAGCCAGAGAGAGAGACTCTTGGCCTAGTGTGGGCCTTTGAAACCTTAAAGCCTGCTTCCCAGTGACAAACTTCATGCAACAAGGCCACACCTCTGAATCTTCCCCAAAGTTCCACTAACTGGGGATCAAGCATTCAGGCATATCTACCCATGGGGGCGAGTCTCCTTCAGACCACCACAGGCTTGGTGTGTGTGTTTGTGTGTGTTTTGAGGCCTGGTTTCTCTGTGTAGCCCTGGCTGTCCTGGAACTTGTTCTGCTGGACTGGCCTAGAACTCATAGACATTCACTTGCCTCTGTCTCTCTAGTGCTGGGGTTAAAGGTGTGCACCACTACCGCCTGGCCCTATTATGAGGTACAGGTAGTTTGGGCACTGCTTTAAAGCTGAGCATACAGAGGACCAGGTCAGAGTCGTTGCTTTTAAGGATCCCATGTGCTGGTGAATGGGGGAGTTAATAATCTGTAGTCAGAGTCATGGAGAGAAGAAAGTGGGATCCACAAGATTACTTAGAAATATTAGAGAAAAAGACACCTAAAAAGGCCATCTTGAAAAACAAACAACATTATTTAGTGTTCCTCCTTTAGAACTTCTACTATTGGGAGTTTTTTCCAGTTCTTCCTTAATAAATCTGTTTGCTCTGCTTAAGAAAGAGAATTTTAATCCTACCATTCAAAAACAACTTGATATTTTTGTATACAGATTTCCAGTTCTCCACTCTGTTTTCTATCTTGGAGACAGGAGCTCACAGTACAGTTGGTCCTCAGACTTTTTTTAAAAAATAATTTATTTAGCATTAGCGTGAAGATATCAGATCCCAAAAAACTGGAGTTACAGACAGTTGTGAGCTGCCATGTTGTTTTTGGAGGCTGCTTGTTTGCTCCTGGCCGCTTAGTCCTGAAATAATTACTCAGAAACTGTATTATTTGATTCATTGCTTGGCCAATAGGTTAAGAGTATTTCTAGCTAACTCTTTTTTTTTTTTAAATATTTATTTATTTACTTATTATGTATACAGTGTTCTGTCTGCGTGTATGCCTGAAGGCCAGAAGAGGGCACCAGACTTCATTACAGATGGTTGTGACCCACCATGTGGTTGCTGGGAATTGAACTCAGGACCTTTGGAAGAGCAGGCAATGCTCTTAACCGCTGAGTCATCTCTCCAGCCCCTCTAGCTAACTCTTATATCTTAAGTTTACCCATTTCTATTAATCTGTGTATTGCCACATGGCTATGGCTTACTGGGAAGGTTCCAGTGCGACTGTCTCCTATGGACGGCTGCATGGCTTTATTCATTAACCAGTATACAGAAGGACTTCCCACACCACCATGTGTGTGCTGGAATTGAACTTGGGTCCTCTGGAAGAGCAACCAATGCACTTAACCGCTGAGCCATCTCTTCAGCTCTAGTCTTCAAACTCTTAATCCTCCTGCTCTTCTCTTAAGTGCTGGGTCAGGAAATGTCAAAATCAAACAGACGGGGCTTTCTACTCCTGGCTTTATTGGGAGCCCCTCATGTCCGTTAGTGACGTCTGTTAGCAGCCTTGTTCTGTAAGAACAGGATAGGATGGATTTGGTTCTTTCTGTGCTGCTCCTTGGGCATGTTTCCAAGAGATCATTTTCTGTCTATGCTGGGTGGTGATTCTGTGTATTTTTAATATACATATTGAGAAATGAAATCTGTAGGTCAGGGTAGCTGCCTTTTTTTTTCCTTGTAGGGGTTTTGTTGTTTGTTTTTTGATGTTAAGGATTTAATCTGTGCCACGTACACACAAGCCAGCATCTGTCACTGGATTATGTCTCTAGCCCTTGGTTTTCTTGCTAAAGAGTTCAGTTTGGCCATGAACTCACAATTCTTTTGCCTCTGCCTCCCAACTGCTGGAATTATATGTACATTCCATTGTGCCCAGTTGATGTGTGCCTCTGATGAGCTTTAGAAAGCATGCCTGTCTCTCTTAGGAGAATTGGACCAGTTGTATCTCACCGCTACCGCGGCTCCCAGCACGGGGTTAGTGTGTGGCAGGTCCACATGCTAGTCCTTGCCAGTATGGGAAGTGTCTTTGTGAACTTTTTTCTGATTGTTTTCTTTTTGAGACAGGGTCATTTACACTATAGCCCAGGGTGAACTGGAACTCGCTCTATCCCAGGATGGCCTGGAATTTTCAACAGTCCTCCTGCTTTAGCCTTCCAACTGCTAGGCTTATAAGGGTGAGCCACCGTACCAGGTTGTTGTAGTAATTCTCTTGGATGTCTGCTGAGGTCCAGTTTAAAATTACGTTCATTGAGCCGGGCGTGGTGGCGCACGCCTTTAATCCCAGCACTCGGGAGGCAGAGGCAGGTGAATCTCTGTGAGTTCGAGACCAGCCTGGTCTACAGAGCTAGTTCCAGGACAGGCTCCAAAGCCACAGAGAAACCCTGTCTCGAAAAACAAAACAAAACAAAACAAAACAAAAAAATTATGTTCATTGAGATGTTTTTGACAATCTTATTAACTCCCTTCCTTGGGAGTAGCATTGACACCACTGCTGGCCGAGTGCTGGTGCTTCCTGCAGTAGACGGAGAGTGCTTGCTGAAGCCGTCTTCATAGCACTCGGGACCTAAGGAAGCTGGTGGCTCTGCCATGCAGGTGAGAAAGCCAGGTAGCACAAAGGCTGTCTTGCGGCAGGCTCTGGCAGAAGGCAGTTCCTCTTCGACTTGCCTGGTGATGGGGTTCCTATTCCTGAGTGCCCTTCAGAACTCATCCTATGTTTGTGCACAGAAACTGCAACACGTTTCTGATTGCGCTTAAGTTTTGAGATTGTGAGCTGGGTAGGAGTCCAGAAAATTTGCACATAAAATTTCTCTCCCCTCCTCTTGTTTATAGAAAAAAGAAGAAAAGCACCCAGAGGTGTTTGTGAACTTGATGGAGCCCTGCTACAGCAGCTGCACAGAGCGACAGCACCACTACTACCTCAGTTACATCGAGGAGTGGTGAGCAGAGAGCCGCTGCGCGGTAGAGCACACACCAGCCTCTGAGTTCAGTAGGGAGCTGTTCAGTAAGAGAGCAAAGTACAGGCTGATAGGCCTCAGTGTATTTTCAGCTGATGGGTAATAATGTCCTCATGGCTATGATGTCTACTTCCCAATCCTGATTTATTTATATTCAGTGTGTACTAATCTGCAAAGTCCAATAAATGTGTACCCACCCCTCCCCCACCCATTTGTTTTTTGAAGCAAGGTCTCACTGTTAGTCCTGGCTGTCCTGGACTCACCGTATAGACCAGGCCACCCTCAAACTCAGGTCTGCCTGCCTCTGCCTCCGGGGTTGGGGCTAGGATTAAAGGCATGCACCATGACACCCAGCATCACGAAGTCCAATTTTCTCAACTGCAGTGAGTGCCAACAGTGACAGTACTGATTGTTTGTTTTGAAGAAGTCATTTGTAGCTCAGACTACCCTTAGATTTACAGTGCTCCTCCCACCTCAGTCCTCTGAGTGCTGGGATTGTAGGCATCAGCGGTCACCTGGGTTAAAAATACTGATACTTAGGAACCCATTCAGGGTTTCTCCAAGAGCAGCTTACCTTTGAGAGTCCATTGGAGCTTCTTCTTGGGCTGGATTTCCCTGCTGTGGGGCAGGATTCTTGTGAGCCCAGACTTGGATAGTAGTGGGTGGGTTTTCCAGGGATTTTTGGAACTAAAAAGCCCAACACTACATCAAGTACCTTCCATCTTCTCTCCGGCCTGCTAGGAAACTTTGCCCTGTGCTGTACTGTAGACCCAGTCAGGCTCGAGCTCTTGGTAGACTTGAATGTAATGGCTTTTTGGTTTTGTTCTTAAGGGATTTAGTGCTGGCAGCATCTGCAGCCTCAACAGAAGTTAGCATCCTTGCTCGACAAAGTGATCAGGTAAATTTCTGCTTTTTTGTCATTTTTGTGTTGAATCATGCTGTTTTGAGAGAGGTCTCGTGGAGGTGGCTGCTTAAGACTGTAATGCATGTCCCTTTCACGGAGCTTTTAGTGCAAAGGCTAAAGGATAAAATGCCTCAAGCAATAGCTTCTCCCTTCCTTCCCCTCCCCTCTTACACGTGGCTTTACAGTGTTGGAGATTGAACCCAGAGCTTTGTGCATGCACACCAAGCTGCACCCCAACCTTGGTGTCTCTTCTCGTTCCCCTTGGCCCATTTTCATAGTGCCCTTTCAGCTGTTCTCGCTGGCTTCTGTTGGCGGTCCCCGCACTGCCGCTGTCTGCATGCTGGTCTGTAATGTTTTCAGATCACTTTTGTTTTGCTTGGAGGCTTACTTAAGAGTTAGAGTCGGCTTGGTTTGCAGCCTTGTGACTGTACCTTGAATACTCCTGTCCATGAATACAGCCATGTAGTATGAGTGTGTACTCTTCCGGGCCTGAGCAGCTTGTTTTCCTAGCTTCATTACTTGTCTTCTGTTTCCTCTGACTCATGCTGCCCAGCTGGCCACGACAAAAATCTAAACAGAATGTTAATGAATCATAAGACTCAGGAGTCATTTGTTGGATAGAATGGAGCCCAGCTACGAAAACAGGAGCAAGAGGGATGTGACTGGGAAGATGTAGAAGTTTCTCGAGGAGTGTAAGCAGCAGAACTGGCCAGTGGGAGACAAGAAGACAGGCCCAGTTGCCTTCTGTCTCAGTGACTAGTGACATAGGCACCTGCATGTTTAGAAACTGCCAAATTGTGGCAGGCAGCCTGGACCTTAGAAGATGGGGCAGACACACCGGGATCAGGTGGAGAAGCCGGCTCACTTAGCCACTCAGATGCTGGGGTACTCTTGACTTATAGATGTTGTTCCAGGCCAGGGGTCAGAGCCCCCCTTCAGCACAGGAAGCTGACCCATGCCAGGTATTCTCTGGAGCAGTGCCAAGAAGAAGCAGTGCAAAATGCTAAACAACACACCTCTTCCTGATTGTCCTTTTTTTCTTTCCTTTCTTTCCAGACTAATTGGGAATCTTGGCTACTGGAGGACTCCAGTCGAGCGGAACTGCCGGTGACAGACAAGAGTGATGACTCCTTGCCCATGGGAGTTGCCATAGATTATACCAATGAAGTAGAAGTCACCATCAGTGAGTGTTGTCTAGTGATCGCTGTAGAAATAGCTGTCCTCTAATGGTTGGTACTTAGAAGCCATTGACGCAGTTATACCTGCAGAGTGGTGGAGGGTGCATCATGGCAGTCAGTGTGAAGCTGCCCAAAGATGGCTACTCAATAATGAAACCACAGCCACAGTTCACGTGTTTCCCTAGATTGAATAGGTAATATCTGGTTCCCTAGTGACCTTACAAGGAGTGTCACTGTCAGCTGGCAGTGCACCCGGTACTCATTTAAGGGAAGGATGAGGGAGTAGAGCTTCAAGCTCATGTTTTCCACACGGGGCTCGAGCATGTTCTCTGAAGATTCCTTTTCCCTGTGGAGGTCAGCAGAGCGACTACAGTGACTGAGGTGTGATGAGGCCCTGAAGAGTATTTGCCCGCTTGAACTTGACCATATGGCTCTATCCTGGTCAGGCTCGAGTCCTTGTCCTTTCCCTGGTTTGGTAGGCACATTAACTCACTGTGTTTGTGTGTGTGTCTGCGCGTTTGCACGCACCATCTTTTCAGTTCAGTCCCCAAACCAGCATCAACCAGAGACTCCTACTTTTTTTTATTTTTTTTATTTTTTATTTTATTTATTTATTTATTTATTTATTTGTTTATTTATTTATTTATTTATTTATTTTTGAGACAGTATTTCTCTGTGTAACAACCCTAGTTGTTCTGGAACTAGCTCTTGTAGACCAGGCTGACCTCGAACTCACAGAGATCTGCCTACCTCTGCCTCTGGGATTAAAGATGTGCGCCACTACCGCCCAGGCAGAGACTCCTATCTTGTTGAGGTAGTAATATTTTTTATTCTGACAAATGAAGCTTGCCTAGAGATCAGAGGGTAGAGCTAATCACTAGTTGACCATAGAGGCCAGGCAGTAGTGATACCTTTAATCCCAGCCCTTGGGAGGAAACAGGAAGATAAGGAATTTGAGGTCACACTGGGCTGTACAAGATTGAACTAGTCTAAAAATAGAGAAACAGAGCCATGCAGTTGTGGTGCATGCCTTTAATCCCAGCACTAGGTAGGTGGAGACAGGAATATAAGGCTGGTGGAGACAGGAGCTAGCACCCATTCGGTCTTTAGGGTTCATGGAGACAGGAGGACCCCTGTTGGGTCTGAGATGTCATAGAGGTGAAGTCTCTGGTGGCTGACTGCTCTGCTTCTTGGTTCTTTACACTTTCACCCTCAATAACTGACTCTGGGTTTTAGAATCACGCTTTAGGGTCGTGCTGAGCCCTACTTCCTGAATGGAGGGAGACTGGGGGAGTACTGGACTGCTGGAATGACCAGGGCTCAGCAGGATGTGGTGATCTGAGAGTGTCAGAAGATATTGCTGTAGCTGCTGCATGGAAGGCTGTTCACATCTGGTCAGCTGCTGTTGAACGGAGCGCCTCAAGACCTTAATAAGCAGGGCAGCTGCCCTTCTAGGCCTCCGTCTGAAAATGGACCTGGCCCTTTAAACCTTTGTTTTCTCTTTTGACAGACGATGAAAAGACTCTTCCTGCTGCTCCGGTTCTCCTGTTACTTTCAACAGATGGTGTGCTTTGTCCATTTTATATGATCAATCAAAATCCTGGGGTTCGGTCCCTAATCAAGACCTTGGAGCTGGTCTCAATAGAAGGAGAGCGACTGCCCAAGTCGTCAGGTGTGTGCCTCCGTCTGCGTGTGGTCATCCCCATGGGGGCTGTGTACCGTAGGAAGGCTTGGCCTGATGTCCGCAGCAGTGTGCACATCTTTACCTCTTTTCACCCTGGCCTCTTTCTCCAGCCCTTACTAGACTTGACAGAGAAAGGTCAGCCATGTTGAGATCTGAGTTTTAAAGGCCTGTTTAATCCTCAGGATTGGTCTAATGGGTAATGGACGCTGAAAAATGTAACTGAGGGAAGTTTTTTGAGAGCGGAGAGGAAGTGAAGAGCCACTGTGCTGCGCTGCGCCAACACTGGAGAGGGCTGTAAACTCTAGCGCCCACTTCTGGCTCATAGGGTATGGCGATCCAGTGTCTCTGGCTCACATTTCCATTTTTTCCTTCTTTTTAAGAACATTGCTAGGTAATAATATATGTGTTGCAGAAAAATTAAAAACCCAAGAACAGATTCCATAGACCGTCAAGGAGGAGCATAGTCAGCATTTTGGGCTAGAATCTTCATGCACATACTGTAAAATGAGCGATGGGCCGCTTCCCGGCTCCCCGGCTAGTTTTCACCCGAAATAATTACACGGAAACTGTATTCATTTAAACACTGCCTGGCCCATTATTTCTTACCTCTTATTGCCTAGCTCTCACATCATGATTAACCTATTTTTAATAATCTGTGTAGAACCACAAGATGGTAGCTTACCGGCAAGATTCTAACCTATGTCCATCTCGGGCCGGAGAATCATGGCCTCTGCTTGACTCTGCTTCTTTCTCCCAGCATTCTGTTCGGTCTACTCTGCCTATCTAAGCTGCTGTCCTATCAAAAGGCCAAGGCAGTCTCGTTATTTAACCAATGAAAGTAACACATAGACAGAAGATCCTCCTACGTCAATACGGAGGTGCTAATTTGTATTGTCAACGTCTTTTTATTTTAACAGCTTTATATTATTTGTGGGGAAAAAAGTGTCAAACTTGTTAGAAGTGCTTTTTTTCCTGTATATTGAAATTTTTTTCTTGAGTTCTGTGAGAAGATACTGATACTTTTCTTCTTGTATAACTAGAATGCCCATAATGTCGCTAGTCCTGCCTAAAGACTGCTGACCATTAGGGCGGGATGTGGCTGATTATGCTTGGTCATGTTTTTATATTGTCCTGTAAGCCTGAGAGGCTCATACATCACTGAGCACTCAGGTACTTGTGTGACCCCAAGTAATCCACCAGGATGCTGGCATAGACGGCAATGCTGTATTGAACTTTGGCTACCCTTGGCATGTGCTCTTTGCATTATGTTCTGCCCTCACAATTTCCATGAGCACCTATACCTAGCTTCCCTAGTCTGTCTGTAGTGAGCAGGGCAGCCCGTATGCTTGACGCCTGTAGGGTAGGTGTTTCTCAGCACTGTTCTGCGTGAGGGACTGTGAACCATCATGGGGTAGTGGCCATTAGCTTTTTCTAGAGACTTTTCTCCTTCCTTCTTGTCTAGTGCAGAGGTAACAGATATATCCTAATGAGCGAAAATGGAGTAATGAAAATTGGGGATAGTCTACCCTGGTCCGCCCAGTATGGCTGAGGTGTGAGAAGGTTTGGAAGACATTGATGGTTCTGTTTGTTTCTACACAGCAGCTCCAAAGATGTGTTGTTGAATGACCAGAAAATAATGGGGTGATGGTCTTTGAATCCTCAGTTCTAATTAATGGGGTGGTGGTCTTTGAACCCTCAGTTCTAATTGATGGGGTGGTGGTCTTTGAACCCTCAGTTCTAATTAATGGGGTGGTGGTCTTTGAACCCGCAGTTCTAATTGATGGGATGGTGGTCTTTGAACCCTCAGTTCTAATTGCCCGGGAGGAATGTGTACAATTTCTTTAGAATGTTGCCTCTGTTTTCCGTTCTGGTGTAATCCTAACGGGCATTGAATTGATTGATGTCTGCATGTTTCTTTTTAAAGGTGTTTCTTGCTGGTTCCGTAGCCATTGTGTAAAAGAGGTATTCAAGTAGCCTACTGAGAGTAGTGTTAGATACTCTTCTGGAAGTGACAGTTCACATCAAAAGGTTCCGTTTTCTTTCGCTCTTGTATCCTCTCAATGTTCCTAGTATCTCTCATGAACACAAATCGCATGTTAGCCTAACAGCCAAGGCTAACTATTGTAAATTGTAAGTGTATTTATTTATTTTTTAAAGTATTTAATATGTAGTTGAACTGACAATTGCCTTACAAAAAGTTGGGGAAGTAGAACAAATTCTAAACCAGCCTTTTTTGGGGAGCTGCTTCTCCGTGTTTCTGCATGAACACCTTAATAGTTACAGTTAAAATGTGGACATCATTGGAGCCGGGCGGTGGTGGCGCATGCCTTTAATCCTAGCACTTGGGAGGCAGAGGCAGGCGGATCTCTGTGAGTTCGAGACCAGCCTCGTCTACAAGAGCTAGTTCCAGGACAGGCTCCAAAACCACAGAGAAACCCTGTCTCGAAAAACCAAAATAAATAAATAAAATGTGGACATCATTGGAATGCTGATTGTATTTTTATTTATATGTTTTGATATTGCTTTATTGCTAATGGGATCGTACTGTGTAGTCCTGTCTGGTCTAGAACTCACAGAGATCAGCTGCCTCTGCCTCCTGAGTACTGGGATCAAAGATTGCTATCCCCAGCATAGCATACTGATTTTAAATTTAAGCTGTAAACTCTTCTTAGGTTCCTAGCTAATTTTCATGGTTTATTCAAAAGAATAAACCATTCTGTTGTGTCATTGACCTTTTTTAAAAAAAAAAAAAACAGAAGCATTGGGATTGTATTTACTTGCGGGATGGGAGCGCACACCTTTAATCCCAGCACTCTGGAGGCAGAAGCAGGTGGTGGATCTCTGAGTTCAAGGCTAGCTTTATCTTCAGAGTGAGTTCCAGGGCAGCCAGGGCTATACAGAGAGACGTCCTGCCTTGAAAATCAAAAAAAAAGAAAAAAGAAAAAGACAAAGTTGTATTTCTTCTCATTCTTTAAATTATTTTTATACGATTTATTCTTAAGCAAGGGATCACTGGGGCCATTTTTATAGGTTTTGATTCATGTTGCAAAATGTTTTCTAAAAGTCCTACTTAGTGTATTTGATCCCTGGCACCGGGCAAAGGCCTCAGGTTGGCTTTACCTGCTCTCAAGGGCAACATGTTTTAATTGTGATATTTTAAAGGGAAGTCAAAACTTAAATTTAAATTTATATATTTTTTTTGGTTTTGTTTCTGTGTTTGTTTGTTTGTTTGTTTGTTCTGTTCAGTTCTGTTTTGTTTTTGAGGCATGGTCTCACAGTGTAGCCCCGGCTGGCCTGGAACTCTGTGCACACCAGGGTGATCTCAACTCAAAGATCTCCTGCCTCTACTGGAGTACTGCTGGGATTTAATGTGAGGAAGCCCGGCTAAATTTACATGCCTTTTGTTAAAGAGGCATGTTTTTTTCTTTTTGTGAATTAGGCTCTCTGCTTAAATTTGTTAACCTTAGAACTTAAATATAATTGACAGCTTGTTTAGGAGTTAAAACTTAGTTCGTTTCCCTCAGTTATTTTATTATGGAATACTTTGTGGACTGTGCCAGTTCACTGTTTGCCTAATGCATCTGTAATTGCTTTTAAGTAGTGTTCTGAGGCAGAGACCCGGATGGACTAGGGTTGTGTCCTGGTTAATGAGGTAATGCAAATGAGGCTGACACCACACTTTTCAGTTTGAGGTAGCAAATTTATTGTTTCTGTCCATGAAGTCCTGTTAGCCTAGTGCCCTTCCCCATTTTGGCCTTCTTCAAAATTTCACTTCCCTCCTTTTCTGTTTGTTCTTTGAGAAAAGCCCTGACTGTCCTGGAACTTATTATAGACAAGGTTGGCCTGGAACTCAGAGAGATCCAGCTGCCTCTGCCTCCCTCCTTAGTGCTGGCATTAAAGGCATGTGCCACCACCTCCTGGCAAAGTTTCCCACATCTTATCCTGTGGAGTCCTTGGGAAAACCAACTGTCCCACCTTTTGTTTTTTGAGACAAGAGTTTCTCTCTAGCTCTGGCTGTCCTGGAACTGGTTGTGTAGGTCAGAGACTGACCTGCCTCTGTCTCCTCGCCTGGCTACACCTTCTGTTTTCTTAACAGGCATGGTTTCCAACTTTATCTGACCTCAGCCCTCTCTTCCCCTGCCTCTGTCATGTGACCACCAATTTAACTTTGTTCTTTTGTTTCTCCTTGGTTTTCGTTGCAGGAAGTTTTCCTACCACTCCAACCTCTCCTCAAGCCCCGCAGAACCTTGATGCCCCGGCAGCAGCCTCTTCGTCTCTTGCACCTGTGTCCTCTGCTGCTCCTACCACCGCCTTCCCTTTGCCGTCTGCTGGGGGAGCCCCTTCTGTGTTCTCCTTTGGCCCTTCATCCTTAAAGTCATCTGCTTCTGTCACCGGCGAGCCCCCTCCCTATCCCACGGGCTCTGACAGTTCCCGAGCCCCTGTGGGCTCTGGCACATCCACCTTCTCTTTTGCCCCTCCTTCCAAAGGCTCCCTGTCAGCATCCCCCATGGCTGCACCTGCTGCCCCCTTCACTTTTGGATCATCAAGTTTTAAGCCCACCATGGAAAGTACACCGATGTCCAGCACCCCACACACAGGGATGAAACCTTCGTTCCCACCCTCAGCCTGCTCTGTGAAAGCCAACCTGAGTGAAAAGTAAGTAACCTTCAAAGTTGGATTCTCTGGTAGGATGGTCAGAACTACTACACGGTGGCCACTGGACTCGGTCACTGAATGGAGTACTGAGCAGTCTCTGTGAAGGAGGGCTTAGCAGTGCACTGCAGCCCAGCACGTCTCTCGAAGGGGGTTTTATTATTCTGTTAGAAGTTTGCACTCAAGCTGTTGGGTTGCTTTTTCAGACTGTAAAGGTCAGTGCTCCTTATTTTAAAAAGGGAGCCGCCCAGAGCATACACCCTGGAAACGAATGGGTCTTTTGTAGTTTTCTCTCCTCGTATCCACCCTGTCTTTCAGCTGTTTTCTGTGCAGCCACCAAGGTGATTTGTGCAGTTAGGGACACATGTGATAACTCTCCTGCTTGACAGTCCTCAAAGGTTTCTTGTTGCTCTCGTGTACAGTTCAAACCTTTTAGCATGGTATCTGGTTCCCTCCAGACCTAGTTCCAGCCAGCTTGCTCATACCTTATTTATTTACCTCTTTATCTGTTTTTTTCTGTTCTCTCCACTAAACTGAGCATCTGAAAGGAATACTCCCTTGTATTGTTCAACCTTGCAGTCGCAATGAGTAATAAACCGTCAGTTTTTGGTTCTACTTGCCTCATTGCTGGGACATGCTGCTGCAGCCACTCGTCCATTGAGCACTCTGCTCTGGCCTACTCGTTCTTTAACTAATCAGTCATCTGCTGTTGGAATATAAGACTGTCTGCAGACTTTTTTTTTTTTTTTTTAATTATTTATTTATTATGTATACAATATTCTGTCTGTGTGTCTGCCTGCAGGCCAGAAGAAGGCACCAGATCTTATTACAGATGGTTGTGAGCCACCATGTGGTTGCTGGGAATTGAACTCAGGACCTTTGGAAGAGCAGGCAATGCTCTTAACCACTGAGCCATTTCTCCAGCCCTGCAGACCTTTCTTGACGTATGGAGTTGACTTGACATGCTTACTGGGCCATGGTGTCCCAAAGATGGTAACCTGCTTGCTTCTCTGGTGTTTTTCCTTTTTTTTTTTTTTTGGTTTTTCGAGACAGGGTTTCTCTGTGGTTTTGGAGCCTGTCCTGGAGCTAGCTCTTGTAGACCAGGCTGGTCTCGAACTCACAGAGATCCGCCTGCCTCTGCCTCCCGAGTGCTGGGATTAAAGGCGTGCGCCACCACCGCCCAGCCTCTGGTGTTTTTAATACCCCAGAGATGATCATCTCAGAACAGGTTCTCATAGTTGGTTGCGCCACCTCCTTAAAAACAATACAAACACTTAGCTTGACAGACTAGAAGGTAAGTATTTCCTATCATGGAGAATTTGGCCTTTACTTCATGCTTTGGTGGGGCTGTAGCTGATGCCATGTTCCTAAATGAGCAGGTGGAAATTGTGCCCTCGTATGAGTAAGCAGCAAGTGCGTGGTTTGCTGTGACTCAGTGGAGATGAGTAGTCAGTTATCCTTGGTGTCACTGCTAATGATGAGTGTGGAAGGGCCCTCCAGCAGGCTGCTGTGATAGAGCTTCATTTCCACTCTCAGGTTCACCGCTGTGGCCTCCGCACCTGCTCATAGTGCCACGAGCACACCCTCCGTGTTGCCGTTCTCCTCCTCCCCCAAGCCAGCTACTTCTGGACCACTCAGCCATCCCACGCCTCTCCCAGCGTCATCCAGCTCTGTGCCTTTGAAGTCTTCAGTTTCTCCCTCACCATCAGGTATTCTCTGGAGCCAGCGGCTTCTGTTTTCAGCGGAATACTGTTCAGCATTTTAAGAATCTTTGGTAATATATAGTGAGGCAAGTTTTTTTTGTTTTGTTTTTCTTTTTTTCCATTTATTTATATTTTTTATATGAGTGTTGTGCGTGTATACCTGCATGCCAGAAGAGGGCATCACCTACCATTGTATATGGCTGTGAGCCACCGTGTGGTTGCTGGGGATTGAACTCGGGATGTCTGGAAGAGCAACCAGTGCTCTAAACTGCTGAGCTATCTCTCCAGTCCTGGTTTTTTGGTTTTTTTTTCCAAGACAGGGTTTCTCTGTGTAGCCTTGCTGTCCTAGAACTCACTCTGTAGACCAAGCTGACCTCAAACTCAGAGATGCCCTCAGTGTTGGGATTAAAGGCGTGCGCCACCCTCCTTATTTGTTTTGTTTTTACTTTAATTTTTTTTTTTTTTTTTTGTATTTTCGAGACAGGGTTTCTTTGTAGCTTTTTGGTTCCTGTCCTGGAACTAGCTCTTGTAGACCAGGCTGGCCTTGAACTCACAGACATCCGCCTGCCTCTGCCCCCCCCCCCACGAGTGCTGGGATTAAAGGCGTGCGCCACCACCGCCCGGCCTACTTTAATGTTTTAATGTGCTGTGATTGTTGTGCTCGGAATTGGGAGATTCACAGTGGTTTCAGTTATCTTAGTCTTCACTTAGCTGCTCGTGGATGTTCAAAGACGGCGTCTCGTGGCGGGTGCTTGTCCTTACACACAGCTGCTATAATGGAAGGACAGTTACTGAACTGCCCTTCGCCATGGCAGGAGCAGCCCTCAGTGACCCCCGTGCTTACTGCTCCTGAGAGTCTAAGAACATTTTCGCCATCAGCCACTCTAAGCAGTGATGACATACAAATACTTGAGACAGGATTTAAGACTCCAGAGGGCAAGTGCACCTACCCTACCTTTCTCCCTTCCTGTCCTATGTACAAGGTTGCAAAAACTGTAAATACTGTGGTCTTCACCAAGGTTCAGGGCTTCCTAACATTTTTTGGGGGTTTGCTTATTTCTTTCTTCCTTTTATGTAAAAATTTTAAAACATGTCAGGGTTAATTGCAGACATTGTGAAACAGTTGACCTCTAGATATGTGAGCTCCTGCCTCCTAAAAGCCAGGGAAGGCTATCACAGCTCAGGGCATTACAGCAGTCACATCTAGAGTCCATTCAGATTTACCACGGTCCCGAGTAAAGTTCACTCCCTGAGTTTTCTGCGTATTCTCAGTTCATTTCTTTAACATTTATGAGAAAGCCAGCTCAGTGGTTTGGGGACCGTCCCTGTGAATCTGATTGTTTGCACATGAGAGGACTCAGTCTGCAAATCTGCCGAGTGCCAGTGATGTGCATCCCTAAGCGTGCTTCCATTTAGGCTGACGGCAGCGCATGTTTCAGTTGGGCTTGGTGGGGGTGCTTGCTGGGTGCATGCGTGTGACTGCAGGTACGCACAGGCCAGAGGTGTCCGACACCTGGAGTTGTTCCAGACAGTTGTAAACCACCTGAAGTGGACGCTAGGAACCAAAGTTGGGTTCTCTGCAACTCACTCTTCATTACTGAGCCATCTCCCTGGCTCCCAATGCAGTTTTTCAGTTGGTTATTTGGGTAGCCATTTGTTTGGATTTTTGTTTTGTTTTGAAGGCAGGGTTTCACTATGTAGTTCTGGCTGGTTTTGAACTCACAGATCTGTTTGGCCTGCCTCTGTCTCCTGAGTGTTGGGATTCAAGGCTGGACCACACCTGGCCTTGGGTAGCCATTTAGATGTGAATGTCTGGAATATTATTTTGGCAAATCCCAAATAGATAATGAATGAGGAAATTTCTGAATTCTTTGAGTAAGGGAAGTTTCTTTCCATTTTAAGTTTGCTGAAGTCACCTCACTAAACTATCTTGTCAGCCATCTTTGTGTTTTTGAGACAGGTCTCAAATGTAACCTAACCTTGCCTATATGTTATCTGTAGTCTAAAGTGCCCTTGAACTCAGAATCCTCCCTTGCTGAGCCTCCTGAGGCTGAGATTATGGGTGTGCACCAGAGCACCCAGTCTGGTCATCGTTCTCTAACACGATTGTAAAAGTGGAGCCAGGGATAATGTGTAACTCCTTTCCTTAGATTTGGGGACAGATGTTTGTGGTGACGGAAGTCTGCTCTAACTGACTTCTCTGGTCGTTTATGCATCAGGCCGATCGACTCCAAGTGGTCCAAGTCCAGTGCCGTCCATGGTGCAGAAGTCACCCCGGATAAACCCTCCCGTGGCAAAGGCGGGCTCTCCTCAGGTATATTACATTCTCTCACTACACTTGCCTTTTACAAAGTTGGTATCTGTGCTTTAGAATTCAGACGTGGGAGCAGTGATGAGGACTGCACGGGAGATGCCAGAGTATGTGCTTGAAGTTCTTGACATGTTGTTACAAAAGCAATTATCTACTTACTTTCTTTTGTTGTTTGTTTTGTTTTGTGTTTGTTTTGTTTTGTTTTAGACGTGGTCTCCCTGTGGTAACCTAGCTGATTTGGTGCTCACTCTGCAGTCCAGGAGGCTGGCCTTGAATTTATAGAGATCCCCTCTGTCTCCTGAGTGCTAGGATTAAAGGCGTGTGCCATCATGCCCAGTTTTTTAATTGAAGTCATTTCTGTAGAAAAAGAGTCCATATGGTATGTGTACACCTCAGTAATTGTCATCAGGTAAACAAACTTTGATAACCAACAAGCAAGTTGATAAGAAGGCATTACCAATATCTCCAGGCTCTTCTTCATATAGTCTTTATCCTTGCCACAAGTCACCCACTCTCTTGATATCTAACAATCTATGGGTTAATTTTTCCTGTTTACTGATTCCTATCCAGTAGAGAGCCACAGCATATAGTCTTCCTATGCTCTTATATCCATCCATCACTGTTGCTATTTTATCACAGATGCTCCTTTCATCTCGCAGAGTAGTGCTGACCTCAGCAGTGTGCTTGATGTCTTCTGAACATATGTACACATTGGGGTTTAAACTTGATCGTGGGCCACAGACCGCACATGGTTCTCTTTAGCAGGTTGCCACCCACAGTAGACACTTCCACCTGTCCTTGTTCTTGACAGGCTTGGTATTTTTCATCTTATGTTGTATTTGGCTTCTTTTGTTTGTATTTGTTTTTTTTTTTTTTTTTTATTTAACTCACAGTTTCCTAGTGATTCTCAAAGTTGAGCTTTATTTCATACCAATTTTAGCCATCTGGATATTTTCTTGTATGTAGTCTCTTAATGTTCTTAATCTTTTTCTGTTGGATGGTATCCTAGTTTGATTTCTGCTACTGTGATAAAACACTCACCAAAAGTACCAGGCGGTGGCGCACACCTTTAATCCCAGCACTCGGGAGGCAGAGGCAGGTGGTTCTTTGTGAGTTCGAGGCCAGCCTGGTCTACAAGAGCTAGTTCCAGGACAGACTCCAAAGCTACAGAGAAACCCTGTCTCAAAAAACTATAACAAAAAAAACACAAAATAACAGTAAACCACTGTCATAGGCGAGGAATGGGTTTATTATGCTTCCCCCTCAAGGTCAGTCCATCGTTGAGGGAGTCAAGGTAGGCTCACTTACTGTTCCACATAGTAAGCGGTGCCTCTGACCAAGACAGAAAAAGAACAGCAGGAAACATGGAGGCTACTGCTTGCTGACTGGCTCTCAGCCTGGCTTGACTCAGTTTTCTTACACAATTCATAACTACCTGCGTATGACTACTACTGCTCATAGGAGGCTGGGCCCTCCTGCACCTGACAGTCCCCACAGACATGTTCACAGGGCAGCCTGATGTAGAGAGTTCTGCAGTCAGGACTTCCCTCTTGTTCTGTCTTAGGTGATGGATCATGTGCGTGGGATTGACTCTAGGGTCTTGTGCATGCTTAGCATGCATCTTATGATCTGTATCATACTTAATTTGGAAAGACACAAACACACAGCAAAGCAGATACAGTATATCCTCTTTGTATCACCTATGGATACAAGATCTTTACTTTAGTATAACAGAATGTTTTTATTTTTCCTTTCTTTATTTCACAGCCCTGGGGATTGAACTACTAGGCAAGCGTGCTACCATTGTGTTCTAACCCACCCTAGTTCTTTTGTGCTTTTCAAACTCGCATTTATTAGTGGTGTGTAGTATATGTGCACATGAGTGTGAGGAGGCCTGGAAAACCTTGTGCGTCCTGCTCTATCACTTGCTACCTTATTTCCCTGCGCCAGGGTCTGACACTGAACCTGGACCTAGGTGGACAGCCAGGATGCTCCCTCTTCTGTGGGGCTATATGTACCTATGGCCACATCCAGTTTTTATGAGGGTTTCTCATGCTTACCTGCTGAGCCATCTCCCCAGGTTCTCATGTCTTGCTTTCGGAATAATTTCCTGTTTCTTATTCAGAAAGGTTTTCCTATGCTGTTTACAGCTCTGATACTTAACTTGTATTTAAGTCAGTGGCCATCACTTCAGCTTGCTTGTATGTCTCTAATGTCTGTCAGTTTCCCACTTGAGTATTCCAGGAGCAACAGTCGTGCCTTTTCCTGCTGTGTCTACCGTCCTAACACACACCTGCACTGCACTAGTTTGTAGTACAGTGCCCAGCACATGGGTGTTTGTTAGATGGCTGTTTGCTGACTGCTTATGCAGTCTGAAGCCATGTCAGGGCACAGCAGATTTTAGCAGCTCTTGCCCAGCCCTTGCTCCTTCTCTCTGAGAAGCTTTTCCACCTCCATTAGCAGCACTGACAAAGCACAGAAGCGAAAGCGCTGGGGTCTCCTTTCTTCATTGGTAGTGCGTCTTCCCTTCTCGGTCATGTTCTGTGGCATATATCCTCACATGTCACACACATCTTGGGTTAGGATTTGGCTGTCTCTTGCCTGTTGCTGTCCTGACTGCTGTAACCTTTTTGGGTTTTTTCTCTTGCTGTCATTCCTGTCCTTTGAGTAGCAAGATGGTCGTTTTAAAATGATAAATTTCATTCAAACAGTTCTGAAACACCAGTAGTAGCTTACCAACATGCCTACAGTAGAATCCGAACTCCTTGGTGTGTCCTTAGACACTTGTACTACCTACTGCTCTGATCCTGTCTCTGTTCTTCCTTTCTGCCCTGCTCAGGACTTAGCTGTGTCTTCTTCCTTCCTTCCTTCCTTCCTTCCTTCCTTCCTTCCTTCCTTCCTTCCTTCCTTCCTTCCTTCCTCCTTCCCTCCTTTCCTCCGTCCCTCCCTCCCTCTCTCTCTTTTTTTGTTGTTAGTTGTTTTGTTTTGTTTTTTGTTTTTTTGTTTTTCTTTTTGTTTTGTTTTGTTTGAGACAGGGCTTCTTTGTGTAACCCTGGATGTCCTGGAACTCGCTCTATAGCTCTGACTGGCCTCAAACTCAGGTACCTGCATGCCACGTGCTGTGATTAAAGGTGTGCACCACCACTACGCAGCTCTGCTTAGCTTCTTGAAGCCCACATGACTCTCACACCTGGATATACCAGAGTCTTTCCTCCATGAGCTCCTTGTGCTTGCTCTTGCTGCCTGGAAGGCGTTTGCCTGAGCTCTGTCTATAGCCTTCTCTCTCACATCATGTTCCCATCAGATGGCAGCCCTGTAGGAGAACTGTTTGGCTATCTCAGTGCCTCATTCTCTTCATGTTTCCCTGTTACTCAGCAGCAGAAGTGGTTAGCAGGTTTACTTACTGTCCATCTCGTCCCTGAGCAAGTTCCCTGAGTGATGTTATCATAATTGGCTCACGATTTTCCCCATGGAGAATATGTCCAGACAAAATGGAGGTTCAAGAGCGGTGAGCCGAGGTGTAGGATGCTCACCACGGCAGCCCGATGGGACTGTTGCTAGAAGCTAGAGCTCCGGTGTGGAGCCTGTCTCGAAGCCTTTTCCTTCCACTGCAGGCCAAGTCCGTCCAGCCTCCTGTCACAGAGAAGCAGGGCCATCAGTGGAAAGATTCAGACCCTGTGATGGCTGGAATCGGAGAGGAGGTGAGCTCGTTGCTTGTGTTATTTTCTGATAGTAGCTCCGACAGTGAGACTGTAGTGGCCTTAAGTGCAGTCAGTTGCATGGCCATTTTTCTAACATCAGGGCCTGGCGTGGCCCCTGTAGAGGTTTGTTCTGTAATCGCGGAAGCAGTGCTGTTACTGCTGCCACACAGAACCGGTTGTCTCTTTGCTCATGGTTCTCGCAGATTGCACACTTCCAGAAAGAGCTAGAGGAATTAAAGGCCCGGACCTCCAAAGCTTGCTTCCAGGTTGGCACCTCAGAGGAGATGAAGATGCTGCGGACAGAGTCGGATGACTTGCACGCCTTCCTCTTTGAGATCAAAGAGGCCACAGAGGTTTGTATCAGTGGAGGTCTTTCCTGAGTACAAAGGGGCTTTTAGAAATTGTTGGTCCAGAACACTAGTATGAACCGCTGTGTTCTCTGAGGGCCATCATTGCTGCTGGTGGCCTTTTACCTGAAAACCCCTGAGTTCAGGACTGTCAGAACTGAGGCTAAAGCTATCCTAGCTGTCTGTCAGTTTCCTCCTGTGTAAAATGAGATCATAGTTTCTACCTCCTAGCTCATACTAGGCACTCCATTAAAGTTGGTTATAGCTGATTAAGTATACTTTCAAGTGTTTCTTTATGGCATTGAGTTAAGATTTTTTGGAGCATGTACAGTACAAAATGTCAAATGTTTGCTGGTTAAGCACTATTTCCTGTTACTCTGGTCACTGCATGATGGGGAAACCAACTGCATACTCCATCTGGCACTGTGCTACGCCAGATCATCTCATGGAGTCCTCACAGCTTAAAGGCCTGGGCCATATTGTGACCCTCTCCATAAGAGGCTTAAAAAGGCAAGTGAGTTTCTGACAGCCCTGTTTAGTAAAGGATATTGTCGGATGCGTTTTCATGGTCTCCAGCCTTCTGCCCTTCTCAGTTTCCGCATTGGCAGTCACCAGAAACTGTCCTTTTAAAAACAGGAGAAGGATAATTAAAAAACAGAAACATTAGGACCTAAAGAAATAGCTCAGTAGGTAAGAGCCCTGGCTGCTCCTCCAGAGGACCTGAGTTCAATTCCCAGCATCCACATGGTAACTCCAGTCTCAAGGCATCTGACTTCTTCTGACCTCTTTGGGCAGTAGGCACTGAATGTGGCACACAAAGCAAATGCTTGTACATACAAAATTTAAAAAAAAAAAAAAAAAAAATGTGAGTGACTACCTTTCTAAGCAATGATATTTTTTTTCAGAGTTTAGGATTTCTAGTGTGTCCTATAGTCACTGAAGCAAGAAACATGATATAACATTTTTTTACACCTCCCCCCAAGACAAAACAAAGAAAAAGAAGCTATAGGAAAAAATTTGTTTTGTACATGGGAGCAATTAAACTTTTTAAGGCAGCTAAAATAGTTGGGACCTCCACCCTCCTGGTCTCCACGGCAGTTGAATCCATGCATCTCTGCTTTTCTAGTCTCTGCATGGAGACATAAGCACCCTGAAAACAACTCTGCTAGAGGGCTTCGCTGGCGTCGAGGAAGCCAGAGAGCAGAACGGAAGAAACCATGATTCTGGGTATCTGCACCTGCTCTATAAAAGACCGCTGGATCCCAAGAGTGAAGCTCAGCTCCAGGTAGGCGATGCCCTTACAGCTACTGAGAAAAGTAGCAGCATTAGGGCACTTGGTACCGTGGCTACTTCTGAGGTGTGGATGATGTCCCTTTAGCAAGCTCTCATTTTCTGCTCATAACTTTCTGTGCTTTTCCAGACACTTAACTTGTGTTTGTTTTGGTTTTGCAAAACAGGTTTCTCTGTGTAGCCCTGGCTGTCCTGGAACTGACTTTGTAGATGAGGCTGACCTCAAACTCACAGAGATCCACCTGCCTCTGCCTCCCCAGTGCTGGGATTAAAGACTTGTACCACCTTGCCATAAACTTAACTTGTAGGAAAGAAAATGGTACACTTTTTTTTTTTAATTTTAATTTAACTTTCACAATTTAACTTTAAGATAGTCTTCTTTAAGCCTTGAACTTGATAAAGTCCTTTACCTACATAAGAATACATAAATCAAATCATGTATAATATTCAGTGGCAGTCTGTAAGGTGGTCTGGTGGGTATTTTTTAGATATTATTTCCAGTCTATAGAACCAGCTGGTTACCCTGTATGGTGGCACTTATCTCACACTCAGGGGACAGAAGAAGGAAGGTGGTGAGTTTGAGGCCAACTTGGGCTACTAAACAAGACCTTCTCAAAGACACAGGAAGCACAGGCTGCAGTTGTTCTCAATATGAGGGCTGTCCCCTGGGCTCATGCTGGCTAGGAATAGCCCTGTGGGGCTCTGTCATCTGCTGTGCTCTAGCAGAGGTACATTTCTTGTTCAATCTTAGCCTTTGTCTTTGCTTTAGCTGGTTGGATTTTGTTTGCTTCAGTGTCTTGGGTCATCTTTCCCTCCCCTCACAGAATCCCAGAGGGACAGTGTGGTTGGCCCTGATCCTTCTCCCCTCGGACGTTGGTCTGTGAATGTGTTGAGTCCTCTTGTATAAGGACTGAAGCCTCAGGCCTCTGGCCCTAGTGGTTTTCAAGACAAGGTTTCTCTGTTTATCTTTGGTTGTCCTGGAACTCTCTCTAGTCCATGCTGGACTCAAACTCACAGAGATCCCCCTGCCTCTGCCTCCTGAGTGCTGGGATTAAAGGTGTGCGCCACCACCACCCGGCTCCTGTTCATAGTTTCTGTCCCATGCCTGGAGACCTTCTATCCCTGGCAGCTGAGAGAATGGCCTCTTGTCGAGGGGACTTCCTGGGGTCAGGGCAGGGTGTTTCTGCAGGACTGTTGTCAGGCTGCGGCCCAGTGTAGGCGGTCCTCCGCCAGTCCTCACACAAGCTTTTCACCTCTGCCCCAGTTGCCTGGCCCAGAGGGAAGTATTCAGCTTCCACACAGAGAAAGAAAAAATTACCTTCTTTCATCGCAATGAACAGATAATGGACACTTAACTACATACAAAGCAAGGGTGTGCGGCTTTGCTGCGACTGTCAGGCTTTATAACTAGTAAAGCCTGCACCCATGCTCTCAGCCACTACTGCATCATGTAGTTCCTAAAGCCGGGTAAGGGACAGTCGGGAAGATGGACATAGAATTTTCATGTGGTGTATGTTGCCATGGGGCCACAGGTGAGAGCAGGGAAGCCACCGAGAAGTGTTTGCAGCAGGCCTTTGAAGTGTGGAATTTTGTAGCTCAACCTAGTTGGAGGAAAGGACATCAGCTAATATAGACCTGAGGTCAGGGCTGAGCTGGGTAAAGGAAAGCCTCCTGTAGTCATCAGATACCTTTGGGGCTCCTGTGGCCTCCCTGGACTCAGCTTGGCTCTTTCTAAATGACATTCTCTGTTTGCAGTTGAGACACAATGCTTATATCCAAGAATGTGTGTGAAATGCATTTCAGTATAGTCAGGTCTGTGCCGTGTGTGAAGTGCTTGCCTGGGAGCTGCTCAGTGTCTGTACACTTGCTTGATTGAATGCTTCAGCTCCGTTTTAATTTTTGAGTCGGATTATGTAGCCGTGAAGGTTGACTGTGTCCCTTCCAGCTGGTGCAAACTGTAGTGCTGGTGGGGACACGCTCCTCGAGTGTGAGGTGGTCCATGTGCTCTGTGCTGTGAATGTCTAGTCTAGGGTCCGTTCTTCTCAGCACCAGTTGTCAAGTCTTCTGTCTGTTTTACAGTTCATTTCATAGTGGGGGAAAGAACTAAACGGGAGCCCAGTGAGGAGTGCAGAGGGCACCCCATCCTGCCCCACCCTTCCCAGGGCCTGCAGCTGCCGCACCTGTTCTCTTTCCCTTTCTCTTCCTTCTCTCTTATGCTACTGTAGAAATGGAATTTCCATTTTTCATTTTGTTAAATGGTTTGTATTTAATGGCTATAGTAAAACCTAATGTTTTCCTTGTTCATACACTTCTCAATATAGAAATATTTTATAATTATTTTTATTTCTTTAATACAGCTTTCTTTCCAGCTACCAGAAAAATGAGTCATTAATTTTTAATTTTTTTTTCTTGTAGGAAATTCGCCGCCTTCATCAGTATGTGAAATTTGCTGTTCAGGATGTGAATGATGTTCTAGATTTAGAGTGGGATCGGCATCTGGAACAGAAGAAAAGACAGAGGTCAGTGAGATGTGCCGCGGCCCCTCCCGTTGTAGGAGCAGGCAAAACCGCGCGGATGTGCTTCCTCTTCCCTTACTCATCTCACTTCTGAAAGTTTGAGTCACAAAACCGCAAAATGATGGTGGTGATGATTTTATGTAAACCAGTTGACATCACATTATAATTCAGAATGATAAGGATTTGAATTTCATTAGGGCTGAGGATGTAGCTCAGTAACAAAGCAGTTGACTTGTATGTTTTATACAGTATGTTCAGCCCTAAGCATCACAGAAAAACTCAAGCATCAAGAAGGTGTAAAATACTGTGTAGTCATGGGGGCAAGCCCACGCATTTAATCCCACCACTGGGGAGCCAGAGGCAAGTGGATGTCTGAGTTCAAGGCCAGCCTAGTCTACAGAATGAGTTCCAAAAACAGCTAGAGTTAGACAATCCTGTCTCGAAAAAAGCAGACAAACAAATGAAAATACTGTGTAGTAACTGAATAACATGTTCTCAAGAAATTATATTAAATGGCCAGGTGGTGGTGGCACACGTCTTTAATCCCAGCACTTGGGAGGCAGAGGCAGGCGGATCTCTGAATTCGAGGTTGCTTAGTACAGAGCGAGTTCCAAAGCTACACAGAGAAACCCTATCTTGGAAAAAAAAAAGAAGAAGAAAAGAAATTGCATTAAATGCTTTTAATCTTGTATCAAATGTATAAAATAATTAAAAACATTTCAGATGATTTCAGTAGGAAGCACAAGTGTGGGGAAGAAGGAGCAGATCTGTGGGTGGACTCACAGTCACAGCGTTTGAATAAGAGAACGCTCCTTGGGGCTGGAGAGGATGGCGCAGTGACTAGGAGTGCTGGCTGCTCCTCTGGAGGACCTGAGTTCAGTTTCCAGCACCTACACTGGGTACCGTATAGCAGCCTATAACTCCAGTTTCAGGGAGTCTGACCTCCTTCTTCCTTTCACAAGCTCTCTGTGTCCATGGCGCTCATAAATACATTCTGGCCCTGACACACACAAACACACGTGCCTTTGAGGAAAAGCATTCTAATTAGTGTGACTAGTTAAAGGATTTGGCAAGGGGGCTGGAGAGATGGCTCAGAGGTTAAGAGCACTCAGCAAGCAGAGGCAGGTGAAGGTCTGAATTCTAGGACAAACATCAAACCACAGCAAAAGTAGGCTTTCCAGAACTGCACACCCCAACAGAAGCCAGCTCTCTTTACCCGTGTGGTGCCTACTTACTGCACTGCTCAGTTGCCTTTCTGCAGAGTTCAGGTTCTGGCCATGGTTTCTATTTCTTGGCATGTCTCTGTTTTCAGCCCTTCTCTAAATCTTACCTTATACCAACTAGAAAGTCCTGGAAAATTGTGTTCCATCACTCACTTGGCTGCCTTGTTCTTCTTAGTGGTTCTGAGAAAAGGAACTGATACCAGCTGGAAGTTTCTATTGTGCATCAGTAGCTTTCATTTTGTAGTCAGTTATGTGGTGGTAGACAGAGAGGCAGACAGGCAATAGCAAAGAAACCAGGACCACCATTTATTTTTTCTTCAAGTTAGTAGAAACATTTTTACTAATGCTTAAAGAATCTAGACCTGTGTCTCTCTGACCTTAGACCTGCCACCCAGCAGTAACCATCCGTTTCATCCTCTGGGGAAAATGATCTCTCAGCTGCCAGTACCTGTACTGTCTCCATCAAGTCTAAACGACAGCTGGCTCCCACACACTTGCAGGGAACCTGCTTTATTTCCTTATTGAGTGTAATTTATGTACAGAAAACCTCGGGTCCAAATGGACAGCTGCAGGGGTTGCCCGTGTTGTTGGTTTCTGTTTCCCTGCTGTGTTCTTTCCCCGTACCTCCAGCTTTGCCCAGTTTGTACTACGTCCTGCTATGGCCCCCTCATTCCCTCCCTCATGAGATTTTTGTGCCCTTTTCTTAATGTTTCTTGTCTACTGTTTGTTCTCCATTTTATTATTTTCCCTGTTAGAATTGTAGGCTCGTGTGTTGTGGTATAGAAGGGAGCCATTTGTATCTAATTCTTTTCCTTATTGCCACCAGGCGCCTGCTTGTGCCAGAACGAGAGACGCTTTTCAACACACTAGCCAACAACCGGGAAATCATCAACCAACAGAGGAAGAGGTTGAATCACCTGGTGGACAGTCTGCAGCAGCTCCGTCTCTATAACCACACATCTCCATGGAACCTGCCCTCAACGCTTTCAACACAGAGCAGCACTCACAGGTGTGCCGGGCGAGCTGCATAGAGGGCACACGAGCGTGTGAGGCGTGCGTTGGAAACAGTTGCAGTCTGTTGGCCGTGGTCCTGGTTGGGTTCTACAGCCCCTTTGACCTCTGATTTCTTTGCGTGAAAGTAGGGGTGACAGTGCCTGCCTCCAGGGTGTGTAGGCTTAAGTTGGAAATTCATGAAGTGCTCAACAGGCCACAGCGGATTACATAGTAACACTGAGGCACTTTTATGGCCAATAGCTAATAGGGTTTTATTTCTCACTCCCTTCAGAAGTCCAGGTTTGCTGCTCTGCTGTAGTGTGGAGCTGTGTGGATCCTTGCAGCTAGCCAGTTTGTCCCAAACTTACCCTGACAGTGCTGTGTTTCTGCTTTAGGCCTATGGAATTTTTGCTAAGACACCAGTATTAGGCTCAGTGTGGGAGAATGTGGTCCTGGGGTTGTTAGCTTTCCTCCTGTGTATTGCTGGGCAGCTGTTTCTCTAGTGAATGTTCTCTAATCTCTTGGGTTAGATACTGAGAAGAGTGTATACCACATAGTCTCAGCTTCTTGTGCTTAGTTTGGGTGTAACACTGCCCTGTTTCAGTTTTGACAGTGATCTTGAAAGCCTCCTAAAAACTACCATTGAATCTCACACCAAGCCCTCTGCCAGAGTGCCAGGTAAATGCTCCCTTCCAGCCTCCCAGCTTAGTCTGCGATCTAACCTGGCTTTTAAAGCTAAGTCTTAGCATTTATGGGTTGATGAATTTCTTACAGCTAAACTGTCCCCTGCGAAACAGGCCCAACTGAGGAACTTCTTGGCCAAAAGGAAGACCCCACCAGTGAGGTCCACTGCTCCAGGTAAGGAGAACGGGTCCTGGAGCTTTCAGGGTTAGCTGTGGGGTGCTAGGGCAGGCTGAATAGAAGATCAGGAAAATGTTCCCAGAATCGACTGTCAGATTTAATACTGGAATAAGAAGCAGTTCAGATATTTTGGATAAAACAACTCAAGGTGATTCTTTGGGCTTTGATATCGGCAGTCCCTAGGTGATGATTCGGAATGATATGGGGTGGGCTGAGTTGGAGCCTCACCTCAAACCTTATATAGGATTTTAGGAACATTACCCTTGAGAAACGTCTTCAGGAAAACGTATAGGGTAGGCAGTAATGATTTAAATACTTGCTAAGGGACTGGGAAGAGGACCAGTGAGTAAAGGCTTATGATTTCTGCCAGGCCTGGAGACCTGAGTTCAGTCTCTAGGACTCTCACAGAGACAGGAGAAAACTGACCTCTGCATGCACATTGTGACTCTCTCTCTCACACACACACCACAGTAAATAAATAATAGATTTTTAAAAATTTGCTGAAAAGCAACAATATAAGAGATGAAGGGTACTTTTAATTTTTTATCTAAAATTCCTTAATTTTTTTGAATCTAGCACATGCCAGGGATCTCTACTAAAACCGTGGAACTACATCCTATCCCTTAATTTTTTTCCTTTTTCTTTTTTTCTTTTCTTTCCTTCTCCTTCTTTCTTTTTTCTTCTTCCTTCTTCCTCCTCCTCCTTCTTCTTCTTCTCCTCCTTCTTTTTTTCTTTTTTAAAAATAGGGTCTCATGTAGCTTAGACTAGCCTGAAACTCAAATTGTTATTTCGTTTTCCAAAGCTGAGATTCCACTGTGCCGTTGCCATGGTGATTTTGAGCACTGTGTATGGCCTCCAGCACAGTGTGTTCTCCAATCTGTGTGTTTCAGCCCTTTCTTTTGGAGCTGCTGTTTCTCCCCCATCCCCACCCCCTTAGATACAGTTTTTTTATATAACAGCCCAGGCTGGCCTCAAACTCACAGAGATCCACCTGCCTCTGCCTCCTAGTGCTGGAATTAAAAGGCGTGAGCCACCACACCCACCTTGGAGCTGCCTACAGAAGATTCCACCAGACACTTTTTCTTGGCCACATGTGCTCAGGCTATTTTTTGTGGGGAAGAAAAATGTAAGCACACATCATTCACTCATGAGGATGCCGCACGAGCGCAGTCAGAGGTTGTCGGTGTTCTTCTCTGTCACTCTGTCTCACTCCCTTGAGATGGCGGTCTCTGAACTGGAGTTAGGCAACTCCACTGATCCTTCTGTCTTTGCCTCCCTTCTAGTGACAGGGTTTTAGGTCCCCACAGCCATGCCTGCTTTTTAGAGAGGTGCAGGGGATTTTAATTTAGGACCTCATGTTTACACAGCATGTGCTGTTGGCCACTGGTCCCTCTCCCTAGCTCCATTAGGCCACCGTTTTTGTTGCAGCTCCTCACATTCTAAGATTTTGCCAAATTATTCCACGTGTACCTTCTGGGTCTATGGTACTGTCTTAGTTAGAATTTATATTTCTATGGAAAAAAGCACCACAACCAAAATCAACTTAGGAAAGGGTTTAGTTCATCTTGTGTCATCTTGTGGTCTATCATGTGGGGAAGTCAGGACAGGGACTCAAGGTAGGACTCTGGAGGCAGGAACTGATGCAGAGGCCATGGAGGGTTGGTGCTGCCTGGCTTGCTCCTCATGCCTTGTTCTTAGAGCACTCAGTACTGTCAGCAGGTGGGTGGCAGCAGTCAGTTGGGCCCTCCTACATCCATCATCCACCAAGCAAATGTCCCACAGACTTGCCTATGGGCCAATCCTTTCTCAATTTTCACAATTGAGAGTCCTTCTCTTAGATTTCTTGCTTATGTCAAGTTGACAGAAGAAGAAAAAAACAAAAAACAAAAACATCCAGGACAGGCACCAATGCCTGTTACCTGTAGCTAGCATCACCATAATCAAACTTCTTGGCAACTTTTTTCTCTTTGTGCTCTGCACATGTGGCTGATGCTGACTGCAGTGCACCTTGTATGAGAAAGAATCACATGTGTAGCCAGCCTTGCTAGTCCCGTTAGATGTGAGGTTTATGTAACTGTTTAGCAAATGTTCTAGATAGTGATAAATAAGGTAGCAAGCGTGATGAAAGAGCATAAACATTACTGCAGCTGCGCTGTATACTTGTACAGTAACAACACGCATGCTAGGGAGGATAACTCAGGGACATGGGGGCTTTGTTTTAGACATAGGGTCTCATGCAGTCCAGACTGGCTTTCAACTCTGCAGTGGAGGATGGCAGTCTGAACAGTGTTCCTTATGAAGAGTGAATGAACGCGTCTCTCCCTCCTGAATGCTAGGGTTCCAGGCATTGCCACCACCCACAGTTTACATAAACTTTTTTGTTTTGTTTTGTTTTTTGAGATAGGGTTTCTCTGTGTAGCCCTGGCTGTCCTAGAACTAGCTTTGTAGACCAGGCTGGCCTCAGACTCTCTGATCCAAGTGCTGAAATTAAAGATGTGCACTACCACTGCCCAGCTACTTAGAATTTTTAAAAACTTTTTTAAATTGTAATGTAATACACAAAAAAATACACAAAAAGAATGTCTAACCTCTGCTGACGTTAAGAAACAACATGGGGGCTGGAGTGATGACTCAGCAGTTAAGAGCACTGACTCAGCCGGCTCCTCACGGCCTTGGCTGGTGCTCTGTGGGAACTGTGGTGAAGATACACTTCCAAGCACTTTGAGGTCACAGTTCCTTGGAGCTGCAGGATGAGGTACTTGTCCCTCTGTTGGTGTTCCTCAGAATTTAAGAATAAGCTTTAATTTCTTGGTCACTTTTGATTATATAAATGTCTATCCTGACAGGTAACACTGTTAAATGTAACAAAGACCATGAAAATAATAGCTCTGCCGTGTTTCACGGATAAATTAATTCAGTTGGCTTCCCCGGAGCCCCACTGGACAACTTCTGGTCAGAAATAAGTTTTTGACATTAAAAAATACCAGGTCGTTGACACCATATGCTTAGATGGAGTTTGTGAGTGGCCTCCACAGCACTCTTGATGGCAGCATGAGCCAGCTTGTAGAGTCTGTTGCCCATTGAGACCTTAAAAATGTAACCTTGAAATGTGCATCTGAGAAATAGAATTTTCTGTTTTTTTTTTTTTTTTTAACACTTAATTAATTATATATTTACTTGAGACTGAGTCTACATCGTTCTGGCTGACCTAGAACTATGTAGGCCAAATTGTCCTTGATCTCACAGAGACACACCTGCCTCTACCTCCCAAGTGCTAGAATTAAAGGCGTGCGCCACCAAACACAGCTGTACTTAACTACCTTAAATAGCCCCAGTGGCTAGTGGGCAGCAGCGCCCCGGCATGTGGCCCCAGTTTCTACTTGCATCTGTTGTGTAACACGTATGCTGAGACATTAAGATCTTGTAGCATGATCTGCCTACGGGACAGACAAGCAAGGGCGGAAGAATGCTGCTTTGAATACCTTGGGAAGGAATGGGGCTAAGTGTTTTGTTTTTCCAGTGCACAGTGATAAGTGATAGCACGCATTCAGAAGTTCAAGGTAGACGTTGGCATAAGACTGACAGTATAAAGAAGGAAGAGCAGAGAAGACCACGGTTAAGTTCCAAGTTGAAATCACCAGGCTCATTTCAGTGTGTTTGAGACACTCAGACTGCGGCCATTCCCACTCCGACAGCCTGTTGCGGGTGTTCTGAGGTTACTGTTGGGAAGCAGCGGTGACACCGTTTTCCTGCTGTGAGAGCTTAGTCTCTTGCTTTTCCACCAGCGTTGATTTCTTTTTTGGTCTTTTGTCTGACAAGCTGTCCCTGACTTAGCAGCTTAGCTTACAAAGACCGCAAAACATCTTCTTTTTTTTTTTTTTTTTAAATATTTATTATGTATACAATATTCTGTCTGTGTGCATGTCTGCAGGTCAGAAGAGGGCATCAGACCTCCTTACAGATGGTTGTGAGCCACCATGTGGTTGCTGGGAATTGAACTCAGGGCCTTTGGAAGAGCAAGCAGTGCTCTTAACCGCTGAGCCATCTCTCCAGCCCCGCAAAACATCTTCTTTACAAGTTGAGTGTGTCTTTCTTGGCAGTGAAATGACAACTTTTGGGTTTGCTTTGTCTCATGTTCTTTGTGGGGTGGGGCTTCTGCAGCCAGCCTGTCTCGGTCAGCCTTCCTGTCTCAGAGGTACTATGAAGACTTAGATGAAGTCAGCTCCACATCATCCATCTCTCAGCCTCTGGAGAGAGAAGATGTCCGGTCACCTTGCAAAGAGGAGGAGGCTGTGGTCCAGATCCATCGGCATGCCCCTGTGGTCCGCACACCTTCTATACAGCCCAGTCTGCTGCCCCAGGCGGTGCCTTTTGCTAAGCCTCACCTGATCCATAGCTCCTCACCTGCTGCGATGAGCTCCCCAAGTAAGTCAGCGGTTAAAACTGTGACCATGAGCTACGTGTCCATGTTGTGGTCACTCCCTGAGGCCATCTGTCTCATGGGCTCACTGCTGCAGGGCTGCGTCAGAGCTTTGTGTCATGGTGACTTTACAGGAAACCAAGCTCTGTATTGTTCTAAATACTCTCTTGTGCTTAAGAATTTTTTTTTATTATTTTTTTTAAGAATTTTTAATTTTAGCATTTTCCGTACAGCCTAACAGAATTTTACCATTTTAACTTTTCTGTGTTCCCTTCGCTGACAACATTTTTCTGATAAATTTTCTTTTCCCCTCAGTCTCTACATCAGCCAGCAAAGTTATTCCTCAAGGAGCTGACAGCACAATGCTGGCAACCAAAACGGTTAAGCATGGTGCACCAGGTCCTTCCCACACCGTTGCAGCGCCCCAGGCAGCTGCTGCTGCAGCCCTGAGACGGCAGATGGCAAATCAGGCGCCAGGTAAAGACTGCAGCACTGTTCTAGGAAAGTAACTGAGCGGTCCAGGTAACAGGTGTGGGCCTTGGATGGGAGATGGCTGCTCCTCAGAATAGAAGGATAACTGGGTGGCCTTGACACCTGTGAGGAGAGCTCAAGTTGTTTGCTCTGAAGGGAACGTGACACGCTTAATTTTGTGGGAAGTTGATGGGTTTTGATGCTGATAAGTCCTACTTTTGATTGGTGTTCTCTACTTTAGCCCTAACCTGAACAATATTTTAAGGATCACAGCCACTGGGAGGGTGGCTGTAGTGTACTTACTTGTATTCTAGTGGGAGAGAGTCAGCAGAGAGTTAGCCAAGCCACACGTACCAGAGCTCGGCCTTCACAGATGTGCTGTGATGTGCTGATGTCGTCACTGGTCTCCAGTTAGAGCTTTTGTTGGGATTTAACAGTCTAGGGCTGGACTCAGGGCTAGTTGTCACTCTTGTCAGCTTGGCTAGCCTTTGGTTCTCAGTAAGAGGCTGTTCCATACAGTTGGCACATACAGTTGGCACAAGTGCTGCCTGAAGATAGTAAGGAAGAATCTTAAAATACAAAACTACAAAGCCCCCCACAAAGAAAGGTTGCCTAGTCCCAGAGTGAGGAGTGCCAGTGTGGGCTGTATAGTGAATGTGATCTGCATGGACAGAGTGAAACCCTGTCTCAAAAAAGTAAAGCAGGGCTGGAGAGATGGCTCAGCAGTTGAGCCATGACTGCTTTTCCAAAGGACCCAGTTTGAATTCTCAGCACCCACGTGGCAGCTCACAACTGTCTGTAACTCCAAGATCTGACACCTTCACACGAACATACATACATACAGGCAAAATACCAGTGAGCATATAATAAAAATAAGTAATTTTTTTTAAAAAGAAAATCGCTAAACAGCAATAAATCAAGTTTAAATATTTCTCTATGTAGCACTGGAGCCTGCCTAGAACTCGTTCTGTAGATAAGGCTGGTCTCGACCTCACAGAGATCTGCCTCCCAAGTGCCGTGATTAAATATAACCTTCTTAAAATACCTAAAATAAATCAAGATAGCTCTTTAAAGTACATTTAGGCTTTCAGTAGCCCTGAACTGAAGGCTGTTAATCTCTTCATGTTGCCATCCCTGTCAAGATGAGCCATCAGTGTGGCAGATACCTGGGTTTTGCTGCAGAAAACTGGCCAGGGAATTGTCCCTCTATGCCGGTATGTTTTATTAGGTGGCATTGACGTCCATTCCTTGGCCTTTGGTAATTCGAGTCAGCCAGGTGTTCTATTGACCGCACTACTGAGTAGATTGCCTTCATAGAAGGTTGCTATTTCTTCAGAGATAGGCTTTTTTATCCTTTACAGGAATTAATGTGGTTCTCTTTCTTCCCTGTTTATATAGCTGTGAGCACTCTGACCGAGTCAACTTTGAAGAATGTCCCTCAAGTGGTAAATGTACAGGAACTGAAGAATAATCCTTCAGCCCCTTCTGTGGCCATGGGGTACGTCACGACTCTTCTGTGTGTTCATCCCACAGCGTGCTGTCCTTCCACATTGCCATGTATCAGCTGCAGCTCACAGCCTGTGACCTATGAATACTTTGTTGGGGGCAAAGTTGCATGGGCATACACTAAGCTATAAGTCAGGTGTGAAGTTTGACATATCCATTTGTTTTAATGTTCTCAGGGTTCCAAAATTGACATTTTAAGTCCTAGTGAGCACTGTGTGATGATGGTGATGTAGAGATTGACAGTATCCTCCCTGACTTCCTCTCTTCCCTCATTTGAATTTTTTAAATTAAACTTGCCTTCTTAAGAAGGAACAGGATTTGAGAAGCAAACAACTCTGTGCCTGCAGACCTTCTGCTTCTCCTCCATACTGCTTAGGCAAGATCCTTGCCAGAGCTTACTTGGCTTTAGTCTTCTCCAGGGCTCAGGGTATGTGGTGCCAGCCAACCCTATGCCCCAGCAGTGCGTGCGTGCATGTGTGGTGCACACCACTTATCCTCTACTCACTGCACTGTTTGGAGTCACATTCCCTCTAGAGCAACTAGCCTCCCTATGCTCTCTGGAAATCCTTTGTCTTGAGTGGAGAATTACCAGGGACCAGTGTCCTTAGATGATCTAGTGTCTGGTGCCCATGGCTAGTCAGTGGCAAGGGGAGCGACTACAGGCCCTGTTTTTTTAGACCACGCTCCTGCCCTCTGTTGCCACTGTGGAACAAACCTAGCTGCCCAAGGCTCCATTTTCATTTGGAGTGGCCTTGCCTCGATGTCTACTGAACTTCAGTTGTTTGCATATTGGTCTATTTACCAAGACTGCCTGCTGTAAAGAGTTATAATTATTTCAGGGTCAAAGCAATAGCCAGGACCAAATTTGCCTTCTTTGCTGTCTTGGAATGACTCAAGGCTGGTATTTGTGAGAACTGTGCCCTGGAGTGTGGGAACTACAGCAGATTCCCATCTAGAGAAGGCAGGAATCCACTGGAAGGCAGAGTGCTGTGTTAAACACGGCGTGCGGAAACAGTGTGGGCTGATACTTCACTAACCGAGGAAGAGAAGCGCCTTTGCCAGCGCTCAGCTCGTCTCCCTTTCCTAGCTCCTGCTCCTGCTTCCTGATGGCTGGGTCTAGCTCTGCTCTCCTCCAACAAAATACCACAGTGTTGGAGGATTTTAAAGATCTGTTCTTTATTTCTGTCTTTTTGTGTGTGCCTGTATGAGTTGATGTGCACTATGTTAATGCAGGAGTCTGGAGACCAGAGAGAGTGTCAGACCCCTCCCGGAATTGTGAGCCACCCTGCATGGGTGCTGGAGCAATAGTTGTTCTTAATGCGAGGCCATTGGAGCTGAACTCTGATACAGTTACTGAAGTTGTATACCCAGTGCCTAAAACATACTTTTATTTTCATTTTTAGCTTTCAAATGGTTTTCAGTTAGGTTCATGTTCCTGTGTGTCAGAAGACAACTTGTGGGAGCTGGTTCTCCTTCCATCCTGTGGCTTCCATTGGTCAAACCCAGGTCAGCAGGCTTGACTTCTCGCTGGCCCTTTTAAATAGGCTATTACCTGTCCAATATTTGCTAACCTTAAAAGCAGCTCTTAAATTGAAAATAATATTTACCACCTTCCCCCTGGGGGAAGTTGATAGTGAAATGACTGATTTTCAGGATCTTGTAAGAAGCTGTCTCTGAAGTATATTAATGTTGCGCTTACCTGCTCTCCAGTGATCTGCCCCCGCTATATTGTATAGTAGTAAGGCTGTTCTTCCGTCTGTATTTAGCTGAAGCACTCCGTAGCTGTTCACACTCTGTAGTGTTAGTCACTTGCTTCTGCAGCTTCCTGCAGAGCATCTGTTGCGAGTGTGGCTGCCCTACCAGGGGTTAGGGCAGGAGGCAGTAAAGAAGGCGTTTATCTCTCAGCAAGGAGGTCACCAAACAACCAACTATATAGTTTTGTTTCTGTGTCATGTGTTGGGTGCGAGAGAGGTTCCAGGTGCTAGGAAGGCACAAAGCAAGACGCTCAGGCAGATTTGGGCTTGGGGAAGAGTTAAGAAAGAAGATATTGTAGCCACATTTTGAAGAATGTCCAGAAGGTGCTAGGCAGAGCAGACAGTGAGAATTCATGCTCAGTGTGTGAAAATCAACCTTGGCAAGGGCAGAGCATATTCGGGTCACAGTTGAAAGGCCAGAATAGCTAGAGTCTTGGCAGGAAGTGGAGTGAGACGGGTACCAACAGTTGGTAGGATTTTTTGTTCGTTTGTTTTTGATTTTTCTAGCAGAGTTTCTTTGTGTAGCCTTGGCTATCGTGCACTGCACCTTCATCAATGGACCAGGCTAGCCTGGAACTCAGAGGGATCCTCCTGCCTCTTCTCCCCAAGTGCTAGGATTAAAGGCATGCACTACCACAACCCAGCAAGTGATAGGATTTTTATTTATTTGTTATTAGCCAAAACACACCAGACCCATCATTGTTTTAAATTCTTTTTGTTTGTTGTTTGTTCCCCACCACCACCCTATCTGCCACAGCTCAAGTTGTCCTAAAATTTGCCTTGTAGCCATGGATGACCTTGGTCCTGGGATTATTACTCTGTGCTGGGACTGAGCCCAGGGCCTTGTGCATGTAAGACTAAATCAGCCACAGCTCCAGGTCTTATGCTGCTTTCTTCTTCTCCTTCCTTCCTTCCTTCCTTCCTTCCTTCCTTCCTTCCTTCCTTCCTTCCTTCCTTCCTTCCTTCCTTCCTTCCTTCCTTCCTTCCTTCCTTCCCCTTGTAGTAAGTCTTCACATCACTGATTTGGGCTGCCACATAAGGAGGTCATCGCCCCCTTGCCTGAGTGCTTTAAGAGCCTAATTCATCAGTGACCGTCTCTAATCTTCCCTTTAGGGGAAGCACCCAGGCTTGCACCTAGTTTTAATACTGCCTCCTGTTTTGTCATTTTGGGTTCACACCTTCCTCTGTAGAGCCCACCACTGAAGACAGATTTTGGTAGGCTTTAGGAAACTGTTTCCATTTTAGGTTCTGTGTACTTCCTAGCAGCAGCAATGGTCAGTCCTCCTACCGCTGTACTGGCCGTGACTGTTCCGTGACCCAGTACCAAGTGCTCGTTGCAGCCCCAGCTCAGTGTCCCTGCATGTCAGTGACACATCCAATCCTTTGAGGGTCTTAAGGTTTAGCATATATGTTTTAGATTTCAAACCCTTTTTGAGTGTACTTCTGTAATGGTATGAGGTATGGCCCACTTCACTCTGCTTATTCCCGCACCATTGGTTAGTCTTTGAATATTTGACCGATCGCCCTTTAAGTACATGATTCTAATCGGTTTGCTGACATTTTGGCGCACGCCTTTAATCTCAGCACTTGGGAGGCAGAGGCAGGCGGATCTCTGTGAGTTCGAGACCAGCCTGGTGTACAAGAGCTAGTTCCAGGACAGGCTCCAAAACCACAGAGAAACCCTGTCTCGAAAAACCAAAAAAAAAAAAAAAAAAAAAAAAAAAGAATTCCTGCATCTATCTTAATGAATAATATTAATCTAGGGGCTGGAGAGATAGCTCACAACTGCTTGTGATCTGACAGCCTCTTCTGACCTCAGAGGGTACCCACACAGATACATACATATAAATAAAAATAATCTTCTAAAAATTTTAAAAAATAGTAATCTGCAGTTTACCTTTTTTTAGTGTGTCAGGATAACACCCATCCGTCCATCCCTCTGTCCGTGTCCCCGTCCCCGTCCCTGTGCTCCCCTCTCTCATAGCCTAAGTTGACCTTGAACTCAGAATGTTGCTGAACCCTGAATTTCTGACACTCCTGTTGTCTTTGTTCACGGAAATAAATGGCTGGGTCAGTCTTCTGCATTGATTGGTTTCTTTTGAGACAGACTCTCACCTTGTGTGGCATAGACTTAGCTTGAACTACAGTGCTGCTCCCGTCTGCACTCAGACCTGGTTTATATTTGTTCTTGTGATTTCCTGACTTGATTTGAGATTACTGGTTTCGAAGCTTCTCTTTTTCTAAATTCACAGCAAAGAAAGACTTGTTTATGGCAACTCCTAATAGTCTCTCACATTCTTCACTGGAGTATTTGTGTACTGGTTAGTCTTTTTGGTCGGCTGTAGAGAATACAGTCTCCCTCAGGTAGTCTGTCAGGTGATCGCCTTTAGCGCAGACTTGTTTATGGCAACTCTTTTTCTTTTCTTTTTTTTTTTTTGGTTTTTTCTGAGACAGGGTTTCTCTGTGGTTTTGGAGCCTGCCTCTCACATTCTTCACTGGAGTATTTGTGTACTGGTTAGTCTTTTTGGTCGGCTGTAGAGAATACAGTCTCCCTCAGGTAGTCTGTCAGGTGATCGCCTTTAGCGCAGACTTAGCACAGAGCTCCTTTTCTCCTCCTCCTGTTTCTGCCCATCTCACACCCTGTGGTGCGTTGTAAAGGGGTTACAAATGTATTCCTTATTTACTCTTGAAAATCTGTTTGGTTTTTGAGACAGGGTCTCACCGTGGCCCTAACTAGTCTTGAGCTCACAGAGATTTCCCTTGTCTCTGTCTCAGAAGAAACTGCAGTTCCCTTAAAGAGACTTTTGTTTGGACAGTGCTTTTTCTTCAGGACATTAGCTGATAGGTGTGTCTCCATGGGCAGGTTTCAGAACCTTCCTAATGCTGTGACCCCCCTTAATACAGTTCCTCGTGTTGTGGTGACCCCAGCCATAAAATTAATTTTCTTGCTACTTTATAACTGTAATTTTATTACTGTCATAAATCATAATGTAAATATTTTCTGATGGGGGTAGGCGACCCCTGTGAAAGCTTCATTCAACCTGCAAAGTCATGACCCACAGATTGAGAGTAGCCAGGCATGGTGGTTCACACTTAATCCCAGCCCTTGGAGGCAGAGGCAGGCCAATCTCAGAATTTGAGGCCAGCCTGGTCTACTGAATGAGTTCTAGGACAGCCAGGGCTAAACAGAGAAACCCTGCTTCTAAAAAGCCCAATAAATATACAAAGTAACATTTTTATTAGTCTCTCTTTCCCTCTAGGTTCGTTGTCATTTCTTATTTTTTGGATAGGATGTCCTCTCTGCTTACTTGCTTCATTTGCGAATGGATGCCAGAGATTTCAGTATTCATTACATAATTCACTAGTATGTAGTTTGGTTCTGCCCCATCAAATATGAGTCTTTATTAAAAGATATGCTAATAATTAAAAATTCTCTAAAAGAAGACATGTGTTTCTGTTTTAGGCCATTTAAGCTGTTAAAATGGGTGAAAGAATGATTCTTTTTTTAAATTTAACTTTATGTGTATGGGCATGAAGATGTCCGATCCCAGGGAACTGGAGTTACAGACAGTTGTGAGCTGCCATGTGGGTTCTGGGAATTGAACCCGGATCCTCTGAAAGAACAGCCAGTGCTCTTAACCGTTGAGCCATCTCTCCAGCCCCATGAAGAATTGAGTTATTTTTGACCCTTTCCCGGCAGTGGACAGAATACTTACCACTAAGAAAGGGCCTGCAAAACTTGGTGTGCCTCACAACAACTCTGGTTCTCACTGTTTTGATTTCTGCTGTGGTCCTGTGATAGTGCTTCCCCTTTTAGATCGGGTGTATGTGTGTGTTTTTGCATGCATGTTATATGTGTACGTCATGTGTATGCCTGGTGCCAGTATAGGCCAGAAGAAGGCACTGTATTGCCAGGGATTGGTTGTGGGTGACCGTGAACTGCTTGTGCTGGTAGCCTCTCTATCCCGGTTTTTTCTTTTGAGAACAGAGTGTACAAGTGATGTCAGATCTATTTCAGGGTTCTCTTGCTGGAAAGCAGAGTATGTTAATTCTGAACCTGGGTCTCCCACGTATTCTCATGAATATTCTAGGTGCTGCCATCTTTCACTTGGCCTTTGTTGGTACACATCCTTTGAGTGTATTCGTTGGAGAGTGTACTGTTCTTTGCTGTAACCCTTTGTTGTGGTAGAGATTTCTTGAAGCTGGCTTATGGGTAGGTTTGTTGTCTACTTGTGCCAAACAGCATTTCTCTACAGAGCTGTCACATGGCATAGTGTGCTCTGCCTCCTGGCTCTGTGTCTGGGGACTCGGGATGCCCGGGAGACTTGCATCATAACCACACGTGAACAGGACAGTAACTGCATGCAACTAGGCTGCCATGATTCAATGTGCCATCGTGTTGTCGCTGAATTTTGGGTATAATATTTTCCAGGATTTGGATAACTTGCTGTTTTCAATCTTCATTTCTATTTTCACATAAGAGAGGTTCATTTCCCTTGTGGGTCCCTGAGTTCAAGCTGTTTCTGTCAGCGTGTGGACTGAATCCACCCGGGGATCTTGGGGCCCAGCAGTCTCCCCAGCACAGTGCTTCTCTCTTTTGGGGACGAGCAGAGCCGCGGGTATGCACGGCACCTGAGGACCTGTGTGTGGAATGTCTCGGACACTGTTTGTTCTGACAGAATCATCATGGGGGTTCTGTTTCATTGAAAATGAGTCTGTTTTTCTTCGCCGGTCTAATCAAGTCAGGGAAGCGTCTCTGTTACTCCCAGAGAGAATCCAGGCGGACTGTAAAGACTAAGCTATTTGCTGATGTTCATTGATGAGGTGTAATCTTATCTTCCCTTTTTAAATTCCTTTTTCTTTTTTTCTCCCCCAGATAAGGTTTCTGTGTCCCGGAACTCTCTCTGTAGTCCAGACTGGCCTTGAATTTAGGGGTCCTTCTGCTTCTGCCCCCAAGTGCTGGGATTAAATATGTGTGCCACCACATGGTATCACATTAATTTTTGATGGAAAGTTACTACTCTTCCCTCAAATCTGAAAAGTGTTCTAGAAAACAGATCCCACAACTGCAAAACTGCTACTATACATTCCAGTTAAGTAGCTTTAGGTTGAGGACAATGACATTGAAAAGCTTCCCCTAAATGCTGAGGACTTCCGTCTGTGATTGCACTGCTATGTGGGTTCTTCATATGCTCTCACTAGCTGGGAGTGAAGCAGTGGTCCCTGAGTACGGTGTTTAGGGCTGGAGAGAGGTGTTCATGGAGTAGCCACGTTGCATGGTGGAAGTGGAGCAGCAGTGCTGTGGAATCTGCCTCCGGCTCTGCAAGCACCCAGTCTCTGGCAGCACCTTTGTGTGTGCGACTGGTCTTTTGTGCCCCACAGAGTCTGTTGAACATCTTTTCTCAGACTTTGAAAAAGAGAATCGGAACTTCCCCACATGGTCTAAAACTAGGGAAGCAGGACGAAGAGTGCCAGTTGCCCCAGTAAGAACAGCCTCTGTTGGGAAATGATCGCAAATTGTTTCGTGGAATTGTAGAAAGGAGAAAGCTAACAAGAGCATTGTTTTGAATTTTATGTGATTGAAAACCAGATTTCACTTTAAATGAAATGAATTTTATATAATTGAAAACCAGATTTCATTTTAAAAACGAATTATTTCTTTAACAAATTGAGTTTGGTCGGGGTCTCAGATGTCTGTATTCTGCTTAAAGTGTTTTCATCTGTTGAACAGGGACCTGGCTCGAGGATGAACATGTTTGTCCCCAGTCCTGTCTCTGAGCAAATGCTTTCTGTGTCTTTCAGTTCTTCCGTGCCACACTCAACAGCCAAAACACCGCATGCAGTGTTAGCCCCGGTGGCCGCCAGCCAAGCTAAGCAGGTATCTGACTGATGTGTCCCTTAGCAGTCATGCGCACTGTCTCTGTAGCCGAAGATCATTTTATGACTTGACTTCATTTCAGTGAATGTGAATCTCAGAAAGGCTGTTACTTCTTTTCCATAATTCATGCCAGCCTTGACATGGTTAACGAGAGTAATAAGTCAAGGCCTGATACTGTCTTCATGGACCACTGACTTTCTGCTCACCATAGACCTTGTGCTCATAAAATGCTTTCGGATGAGGTGTTGTAGTTCTCAGGATTTTTTGTTTTGTGTTTAGTTTGTTGTTTGTTTGTTTGACAATATTATCTCACTTCATGCAACTGACTTGTACAGCAGATGTTTAGATAAGTCCTTTTTGAGGCAGCTGAGGTCAGGTGACTTAGTGGGGCTCACCCAGTCAGTAGCTGCCGGTTCTCTGCCCTTGACTTCTCCCACTGCACCTTCAGTGCTGGGTATGGGTTGTCTTCGCCTGCGGCTCTAGTTTCTCTCACATGTGCCTTGGAGACAGCAGCTTTAGATTCCCTTGAATCCAGAGTTTGAGGCTGTGTTTTCATAGCTGTCCATTGGGAGTTCCCAGCACCACCCTGTTCCTCCCTTTGCCTCTGTTCTTCTGGAGGGTGTGTAGTTAAGTCACACACCGTGACAGGTGAGGATGGAAGTGCTGCCTTCCTGCTCGCTCTGTTGGAGTTCACTAATTGCAAGGACTGTCCCTCCTTTGCCCACTCACTCCTCTACCAAGTATCCAAGTGCCGCTTTTGTGGCAGCCACTGTCCCAGGCGCTGAGAAGCCGTCTTCGTGCCGCACAGGCGTCTCCAGTATGACATCACAGGCTCAAACATTGGTTTTTTTCCTTTCCTTTTTGTGGGTAATTAAGCTGAACTCAAGTTTTGTGCTTGCTTAGTTTATGGTTTGCAGTTCCATTTTACATGTCCATTAACGATGGTTAGCGGTTTAACGTGAACATTTTTCTTGTGTTCTGTGCAGGGGTCTCTGATAAATTCCTTCAAGCCATCGGGACCCGCAGCAGCATCCGGTCAGTTGTCCGCTGGTGATAAAGCAGCAGGTGAGTCTGCAAGTGTGTTGATGAGAATGAAGCTGAAAGATGCTCCGATAGTTCTCTGTGCAGACCACAGAGCCAGCAGCAGGCGCGCAAGATGCCGTGTTCCAAAGGCCTCGGCTTTGAGGAATTGCAAGGCTGTTGATAAGCCCTTTAAGAATTTCTGAAATTTGGGGTTGAATTTGAAAGACTTTAGACTCAACATAGAGAAACCTTTTGATTTTTTTTTTTTTTTTTCTTTTTGGTTTTTCAAGACAGGATTTCTCTGTAGCTTTGGAGCCTGTCCTGGAACTAGCTCATGTAGACCAGACTGGCCTCAAACTCACAGAGATCCGCCTGCCTCTGCCTCCTGAGTGCTGGGATTAGAAGTGTGTGCCACCTCTGCCCAGCTTTAATGTTCTTTTTCTAAAAGAAGCAATAGCAATGTCTTCATGCCTCGCTGCATGGTCATTCTTAGAAGCATATTAGACAGTTGATCACTGTTCCCTCTTCTTAAAGGGAAAAGATTCTCATCCCTTACAGATTATAAATTACTCTTTCTTTCCTTTCCTTTCGCAGTCCCTTTCCTTGCCCTCCCTCTCATTCTTTTCTCCTCCACTAGGGGGTCTCATAGCTCAGGCATGACAAAGTTCTGTAGCCTACGATGATCTTACCTCTGGTTCCCCAGTGCTAAGATTCTCTGGGTGTGCCACCGTTCCTGGTTTTATACAGTGCAGGGCTTTCTGCATGCTTGGGAAGCACTCTTCCAACTGAGCTACATTCCCAGCCCCCTTGCAATGACTCTTCAAAAGCTATTAAGATATATAAAATAAAACAGATTTGTTACAGTGTAAGATCTCATTGGGTAAGCTAATAATACAAGGTTTTGTAGCTTCACAGACTTGCCAGTTAACTTAAGCATAGGTGTTTGTAATTAAGTTAGTTTTCACAGAAGCTGGAAGTATTTTCACCATAGTAAACATTGCCTAAGTGCCAAGACTTGCACGGCTCCAGGGAACAGCCTGACTAGGCTGACAAGGGAATGAGAAAAGACAAACACACAAAACACACAGGCTCACAGAAAAGCAGGGATTAGATGGACTACCCACAGCATCCTGAAAACTCAGCATGCTTATTCTGTGTAGTTGAACATGGAGGCAGGGTTATCACATATAGATAAATAGGGAAGTAGGGTTTTAGACATACAGCTAAATAAGGAGGCTCGTTTGGCTAGTGTTGGTAGGAGCAGTGTCAGTAGGGAACAGTTATCAGGCTGTGAATAGGGGTGCTGGAAAAGGCTTCAGTGGGCATTTTTCTGCACACACTGTCAACATTCACACTCAGACCAGGAAAGAAAGCTTTGCTGTTTCCTTCTGAAAGAGTTGAGCCATTGGTCCTTGACAGGGCCAGGGCCCTGTCAAGCATTACGTTCCCTTGGGATGTCATTGGCTCTCCACAGTCACTGGAGCTTTCTCTGTGTTTGCTGTTGATCTCCTGTTGCCACCTCGTGGGCACCCCAACTTCCATTTGATCAGCCTTGCTGACCTGGTTCTGCATCTTGCCCGCCACTCTGCGTCCTTGCTTAGCAGTTCCTTTAGAGACTGAACATCCCACGGCAGCTGTTCTCAGAATGGCCACCAGTCACCCAGTCACTTCCTTCTCTGTCGTCCAGAGCCTTCTGATCTGACACTCAGAGTGTTCCTTACACAAGCAAACCACTGTGACATAGACCAACACAAGTTTAATGGGTTCAGCAAAGACTTGATTCGTTTAGAATTCAAACAAATGTGTCTCTTTCTGGTTGATATTTCTGGAAAAGTTTCAGAAGAGCGTTTATCTTAGTTCTCTAAGTGACTTCGTTGCAGACCCCTTTGTTCCAGTTAAAATTAAGACTCAAGGAGACAAAGGCCTCTAAAGCAGCATCTCGGGCAGCAGTGTGGCTTGCATAGGTGCACAGCCGCTTGCTCTCCTCTGCTGTCTTCACCTGCAGGGTGGTTAGGCTTAGAGAAGAACTTTTCTCTTTCAGGCTGAAACCCTGCGTGCCTTTGCAGAAACTTTTTCCTTTTTACTTGAGGTAGAGTCCTGCATGGTAGCTCAGGCTAACCTATAACTCACTATATATAGTACACTATGCTGTAGCTCAGGCTAGCCTTGTCCATGAGCTTATAGCAATCTTCCTGCCTCAGCTTCACAAGTGCCACCTTTTGTTTGTTTTTTAGTATTGTTGCATTTCTGTAGAAGAAGGGTATGCGTACCTGCGCTCATGTGGGTGTCAGGACAACTGCAGAAGTCACTCTCCTTCCGCCATGTGGGTCCCAGGGATCCAGCTCTGTCTTTCAGTCTTGACAGCAAGTACCTTTACCCGCTGGGCCATCTCACCAGTCCATATTGTTTGTAACACGAACAGACATTTCCCGTGTGCTTCTGTGTCCCCACTCTTCAGCCCTGTTAGAGTGAATACCCTGCTCTCTTCCTGGCAGATTCACCTTAGACATTTTAATGGCCTCAGCATCTCAGCAGCACTTCTGACGATGCAGATGCTTCTATTTCACAGTTGTGGACAAGGCTGCACTGAGCATGTGTCTATGACCCACATTGCATTTCAGTATTGAGTCAAGCTTAACATGGGGCTGATGGCCACTTTCCTTAGTGTCTACATTTCTATTTTCTAGAGTAATTATATGTAGCAAGTGTCCGTTACCTCTGTAGCTAAGAAAAAAGAAATTTGGTATTTGCTGAATTAAAAAAAAAAAAAAAAGCAACCATCCTTGTATGAAAAGGGCAGATAAGTAGATCTAAGTTGCCCTGAAAGATTACTCAGAAACACTAACTATATCATCCTGCTTCTCTTTGGATTTTCTCCCTGCAGTGTAACTTAAGTTCAGGTAATTATAAAACTATATTATGTGAAAGTCAGTTGGTCTAGAGGAATGCATCCTTGATTTAGGCTGCACAGAGATTGTTTTATTCTCTTTTCTGGGAAAGAGAGTGTGGCATGCCTTGATTTGACATCCGCATTGACAGAGCCAAACAACAAGACTGAGAGACCTCCAGCACAAGGCAGGCTCTGGGCTCAGACACACGGTCTGAGTTGTAGGGATTACAGACTAGAACAGCACTCTGGGTGACTTGCAGAATATCCTTATTTTCTCCATTTCAGGTCCAGGGACAGCCAAGACAGAATCAGCGGTGACCTCGACTCCATCTGCTGTGGGGCAGCTCAGCAAGCCTTTCTCCTTTGCTCCATCCGGGTCAGTGGTGGACTTAAGTTCTGTTCTCGGTCATTACCAACCACACCCACACGAACCCTGAGCTCTCATATCTGTGCCAGTGAATCTACAGACAATGGCAGTGTTGAACCTTGTGATGTGAATCTATTTTCCCTTTTCGGTTCAGGGTTATTATCATATTTACTCTTTTTTAAGCCTAAACCTCATTTTTTTTCTAGCAGAGAACGTTTGTTCACTTCTGTAGGTCGACCAGTGTATCTGGTGTTTGTATTGACCCTGCTGAGTGGTAGTCAGCATGGCTGTGGGATGGATGGTCTAACTGCACTGAGAATGCCGTGAAAGACAGTAACCATTCCGAAATTCTGATCTTCGAGTCGGGAATGGGGGCTCAACAGAGAGACTCGTGTACCTCAGGCTGACCCCAAACTTGCTGTGTGGCTCCTGAACCTCCTGCCCTGCCCCACTGTGTTCAGTAAGGGGCATCTGCTTTCAGGAAACAGTGGCATGGTATAGATTTGTGAGTCAGGTTGATGAAAGAAATCAGACTTTTCTAAATTTTATTCTTTATTCGCTGTGGACTGACTGCCCATTTTCTGGGTACCATCGTAAAAGCCAGGCAAGTTGCTGAAGCTGGCACTTCCTGGTTTTGCTGGAGTCAGACAGTGACTGCCATCCAAACCTAGCAACAGATTTGATACCACTGAAGGGCTGTGTATTCGTTTCTTTTAGAGAAGCTCCTAATGCTTTCACTGTCTGCTCCTGTACCTGATCCCACTACTTCACTCCTTTCCTCTGAGCCGCGTGTTCCTGAGCATCCTCCAGCGCAGCGGGAGAAAAGGACACTGAAATCAATTGGAAGTTGTACAATACGTTTATACCTTCCAGGGATAATTGGAGCAGATTTTGAAGAGTAGGTCAGAGCCAGGATTACTGTATCCTTTACAGTAATAAATAATAAATAATAATTAGTCTTCATGTCTTTGAAATGACGGTACACTTCCAATTTGTAAAGAAAGTTGGGGGGTAAAAAAAAGAGCTGGAAAGGTTTGGGTCAGGGAGCCAATGGCCTATTTGATTTTTTTTTTTTTTTTTTTTTTTTTTTTTTGGTCAAGGTTGAGGCAAGCTAATTTGAAAGGAAAAAAAAGTTTTTGCTTTTTAATATAATAAAAAATGTGCAGCATATCCTTAGAAGGTCTTTGTCGATTTGAGGATGGCAATGACAGATGAGAAAACCTGAATCTTGGCATTATTTACTGTATTTGATAGGCTTTGTTTTGGAGTTACTCAGTTGAAAATGTGTGCTCTTGCTGCAGTTTGCAGTCTGTTGCTTTACAGCCGTGCCGCACTCTGCGAGGTGCCCAGAGGCTGTCCTGTCCCTCCCTTCCACTCACTAGGCAGGCGTCTGCTCCAGTGTCTCCCGTGCTCTTTCTTAGTCTGCGTGCACTGCTGCAGCTGTACTTTTCCTACAGTCAGCCTCTGCGCAGCCAGAGCCTTCCTGCTGCTCCTCCTCTGCTTGGGTGTGCTGAAGTGGCTTTGCCGCCTCTGAGATACATATTTGAACTCTGCTGTTGCTTATCACTGGGTGTGAATTCTTCAAAGGCAGATTGTGTAAATGAATTATAAGGAGGACTATTACAGGCTGATGTGTCTTAAGTTTGTTCCTTTCTGACTTCTCTTTTTCCACTCATCAGGACTGCCTTCACTTTCGGGACAATCACACCAACTCCATCTTGTGGTCTCACTGCCGCACCAGGTACAGTCCCCATGTTTTGTTTCCTTTAGGAGTGGTCGTGTCTGCGTGTGTGTCGACATTGTGACTCCCTGGGCTCGTTCACAGTTTCTGCAGTCAGGTTGACAATGGTGATAATACATTAGAGGCGTGTCAACGGGCTAGGAGTAGCTCAGCACACAGATGGCTCTGGGTTTAATTTGCAGAAATTGTGCAGCAGCAGAGTCTTCGATCTTGAGCCTGGTGTGGTGCTGGTGAGAGGGCAGAGCACATGGTGGAAGGAGAGAGCTGACTCCTGGCTGCTGTCCTGCCTGTCACACACGCATACACAGAAAATAAAATGTTAATGTAGATGGTTTGGGGGGAAAGGTTGTTGCTGTTTTTTTGGTTGGTTGGTTTTGTTTGTTTGTTTTGTTTTTATGTTTTTTTTTGTTTTGTTTTTTGTTTTGACACAGGGTTTCTCTGTGTAACCTGGCTGTCCTGGAACTCACTTTGTAGACTAAGCTGGCCTCAAACTGAGAGATCCTCCTGCCTCTACCTCCAAGTGCTGGTAACATAATATTTTTAAAAATAACCTGATGTGAGGAAAATCAATCTGTTTGCATAATTATGAACAGGGAAGGACTTGCTTCTCAAAGTCATTTGCTGTAACATCTAATATTATTTTAACATTTGAATTTGGGCACAAGATAAGGTAGACACGGCACTATGGAAGAAAAGACCAAACCTGGTCCTAGTCTGTGTGTGCTAGGAATCCGTAACCTCAAGTTGTATTCTAGACCCACCCAAAAAAGAACATTTTTGTCAAGGTCCTCCAAGCTCTGTCTGAGTAGTTAAATATATTTCATTTCATTTAAAAGGAAGCCTTCACTATGAAGCGAAATGTTTTTATTGGGAAGTGTGAAATATCAAGTGCTTGATGGAGTTTAGCGTCACACGGGAGCCTCCGTGGCAGGCAGCCTGCATTGGATCATATTTCCTTTGCAGAGTTTTGTCTTCAGCTAGTTTTCGTCTAATCCAGTGTCTTCTGTCACCTTTGTGGGTCTGGCGACACAGGCTTATAATCACAGCGACTTGGGAATCTGAGGTAGGAGAATCACAAGTTAAAGTGAGTCTCGGCCACAGAGGTAGTCGAGGCCAGCCTAGGCAACGTAGCACTGCACTGTCTCTAGGTTAGTAAAAAAAAAAAAAAAAAAAAAAAGAGGCCTGGGAGGTGGAACACAGCGCTGTAGCGCATGCCAGGCATAGACGATAGGGTACCCTCAGTCCTGAGCTTTAGTAGTCTGCCTACTTCATTCAGGGTTCTTCTGGGCTCTGCATGGGATAAATAGTCAATCGTCTTTAGTTCTTCACTCAACCACGCACCTCCCCCACTTTTGTGTTAGGAATAGACCCTAATACTTTGTATTTAACAACTTTTTAAAAAATTTTATTATGAAGCATGGTGTCACTGTTGCTTAGCCTGGTCTCATACTCCTGGAAACAAATGATCTTTCCTACCTTACCCTCCTCTGAGTACCTGGAACCATATACCACTGTGCCCAGCTAACAGATTGCCCTGTGCTTTCTGTGTGGCACTCAAGCACTGGCGTTTCCTAGTCAGAAGGATCTCTCTTAATATCCAGATGGGGCCAGGGCATTGAAGGTATAGCAAACACTCTAATTCTGGTCTGGGTATGGATCTAACATTTTCAACCTTTGCCTGCTTTGATGTAGCTCACCTTTTCCCACCCCACCCCGTGTGTTCATGTGTGTGAAGCAAGCGTGCATGTGTAGAGGTCAGAGGATGACCTGAGGTCTCAGTTCTGCCTTCCACCTTGTTTGCCATTCCATATGACCTGCCAGCTAACCCATGTTCCACGGATTAGCCTGTCTCCAATTTCCCTCTTGTTTTAGGGGACCCTGGGTGAATGCTATCTTTTTGGCTTTATGTGGGTATTGGGAATTCTGACTTGGGTCCTCACACTGTGGCTCAAGTTTTGCCCACCCAGCCTTCTCGCCAGTCCTGCCTACTCTCACTTGCCAGAGTAAAAATCAGCTCAGAAGTATGAAAGCTTGGAGAACAAAGCCGTTGTCCAGATCATAGGAAATGAAAGTACGGACAAGATGTGATTGCGACCCTTATCAACTCTGAATCAGTACGATGGTAGATAAGAATATAAAAGCCATAAACAACGTCACCGATAGTAAAATGCCTAACTCAGCAAAACCCCAGTAAAAATGTAATTGTAGTAAAAATTATCATTCTTTGTTCTTCAACAGTGACGAGCTCGCAGTTCGGGTCCCATTGACCTGTCATGATTAGCCATAGATTAGCTGATGTGTGGGGTGGGAGGGAAGCCATTACCCGACACACTTTTGAGAATATAGATAGATGCTTTTCTGCTTCTCTGGGGATAATTTGTTCATTTTGTATATCCAGGTACCATATGTTTGTTGGGATTTAGTGGTCAGAAAGACTCTTGATTCCCTCCCACCTAGAGCTGTCTCAGTCAGGGCTAATGCTCCTATAGAGAGTAGTCCTTCCGTGCTTTCCAGGGAACTCTGCCATTAGAGCCGGCTGTCCTGACTGGAAGAGAGGAGAGAGATTGCCATAGTAGTGCAATCAGTGGAAATCTGATAAATCACATTTTGCTAAATCCAACCCTTTTCCTGGTTTCTTTTTCTTTCTAGGGGCAGCACCCCCAACTAAAGAGGCAAACCAGCTTGAGGCATTCTCATTTGGTGGGGGAAGCAAATCTTTCTGTGAGACCATTCCTGGAAGCTCACCTGCTCCTGCAGGAGGGACACCATCACCCAGCACCTCTGTGGCGGCTGCCTCCCTGGGGGATTCTGCTCCACCCAGCAGCAGACCTGCAGCTCTTGCTGGAATTACTGTGTCCACTGCCCCTAGCAAATTGGAAACTCCAGCGTCCAAGTTGGGAGAGCTCCTGTTCCCCAGCTCCCTAGCTGGAGAGACTCTAGGGAGCTTTTCAGGACTGCGTGTTGGCCAAGCTGAGGAATCAGCAAAGCCAGTCAGTAAGGCCTCATCCGCGGGCCTAGCTGGAGTCCCGCCAGCCAAGCCCTCGGTGTTTAGCTTTCCCAGCACTTCAGTGTTAGGGAAGCCCGTGGAGGCCACTGTGACGTCCTCTGTGACTCCTGCCCCAGCAGCACCAGCCTCGTCTCTGAGCGTGAGCACTAGCAGTTCCTCGGCAGCAGTCTTTGGTGGTCTGCCTCTCACCAGTGCCGGACCTTCGGGCTTCATCAGTTTTGGTGGGGCATCGCTGGCTGGTAGCAAAGCCAGTTTCTCATTTGGAAACCAGCAGACTAGTAGTAGTAGTCCAGCGCCGTCAGCTGCCCCCACACTGACCTCGGTTGCCTCAGTTCCAGCATCTTTCCCCACCTTGTCATTCGGTGGCCTCCTGAGTTCAACATCAGCTTCTTCCCCGCCTGTGTCCTCTGGTAAGAGCCCAGAGGAGGCCATACCATCTGCTGTGACCGAGAAGTCAGGCCACAGTGAAGTCTCAGCATCAACACCCTCCCTTCCAGTACAGCCACAGTCAACCCAGCCTCCCCAGGCTTCTCTGCAAACGCCTGACCCTGTCAAAAAAGAACCTGTTCTTGTGCAGACCACAGACAGCAGCTCCACCCCACCAGCGTCTGCTGCCAGTCTTGTGGCATCTACAGAGGCCACTCCAGTAGCCCCAGGGGGCCCTGACAGCAAGACAGAGGCTGTGTCTCCTGCTTCCACCTTTGCAGGGCCTGGGCAGGCTGCTATTGTAGCAGCTGCTCTCACAGAGGCAGGCCCAGCAGTCACTGAAGCCTCGGGTACCCCTACCACCTCCAGCACAGCCTCCAGCAGTGCCCCAGCTTCTGCCACGGAGACAGCCGTCTTTGGGACTGCCGCTTCTGGCTCCTCGGTCTTCACACAGCCAGCTGCTGCCAGTTCTAGCTCAGCATTCAGCCAGCTCTCCAGTAACACCGCCACTGCTCCCTCGGCCACCCCCGTGTTCGGGCAGGTGCCAGCCAGCAGCACAGCCACCGCCACACCCCAGGCCAGCAGCTCAGGATTTGGCAGCCCTGCATTTGGTGCTTCAGCTCCTGCAGTCTTTGGACAGACAACGTTTGGGCAGGCCCCAGCCTTTGGGCAAGCGACAAGCAGCCCTGCGAGTGGCTTTTCTTTCAGCCAGCCTGGGTTCAGCTCTGTGCCTGTCTTTGGCCAGTCTGTGTCCTCTACCCCCACATCCACCAGTGCGAATGTCTTTGGAGCCGCCTCGAGTGCCAGCAGTCCTGGGTCCTTCTCATTCGGACAGGCTTCCACCAACACAGGAGGGACACTGTTTGGCCAAAACAACCCTCCTGCTTTTGGTCAGAGCCCTAGCTTTGGGCAGGGAGTCTCTGTGTTTGGTGGCACCTCAGCCACAACCTCTACAGCAGCACCTTCAGGGTTTAGCTTTTGTCAAGCCTCAGGTAAGAACATCGCAGAACATTTTCACTTTGTTCTCTTCTGTGCTATTTAAAACAAGCCTTCACTATCTCTGTGATTAAAGTTGAGGGGCTGGGTGTTGAGAGAATGCCTATAATCCCAACTCTTAGAGGGCAGAAGGATCCAGAGTTCAAGGTCAGCCTTGGCTATGTAGTACATCCAAAGTCATCCCAGGCTAGGTGAAATCCTGCATCAGAAACACAAGAGCAAATAAAAAATGTAAATGGAAGAAAGAACAAAGAAACAAAAACTAATATCCAAGTGAAGCCCAGACTTGCTTTGTCCTGATTGGCTGTCCCTGTGGTACAGGACTGCTCAGCTCTTATTCCTCAGCAAGCTCTCCTTTGCTGGCCATAACCAATTGCGCAGGTTAAAAAAGTACATCTCTTTGTTTAAGGCCACAGCAAGTAATTAAAACTTGGAGGACACTTTAATGGCCCCAGCCTTGTCATACTCAGGCAGCCTGACCTCACTATAGAGGCGCTGGAGAGTAGGGAAGGACCCTCCGTGTAGGCCACTGTTCTGAGGGTAATTGTTTGGTTTTTGGTTATTTTTGGTTTTTTCAGATAGCCCTAAATGTCTTGGAATTCACTCTGTAGACCGAGCTGGCCTCAAACTTACAGAGATCCGCCTGCCTCTGCCTTCTGAGTGCTGGAATTAAAGGCCTGCACCATCACTGCCCAGCTTTTGTGGGTAATTTTAATTCCTTTTGATGCCATCTTTCTTATGGGAAGTGAACATACTGCCATCTGTATAGCAGTTAAACACACAGAGATACACATTTTACTGTTTCCGAAGAGAAAACTGGATGCTTCACTCTGCTGTATCCAGTCTTAGTGTTTGATTTCACTTCTAAAAGTAGCCATTATACGTCATAATGTGGAGATCTGTTCCAAGTTTGGCTTTCTGGTGGTCCTCTTATGAAAGGTAATTTTGAGGGCAGTGGTGCATGCCTTTAATCCTGGTATTCAGGAGGCAGAGGCAAGAGGATCTCTGAGTTTGGGGGGAGAAATTCTTTATCAATTAGACTTCAGGAGAAACAACAGGTCAATGATTTCTTGATAGGCAAAACACAAATAATTTCGATTCATTTCTTTGGTGATAATTTATTTGAAATGACTTGTAACTTGTTAAAAGGAAATTTTTTTCCTTCTTTCAATGAATATTAAATTCTTATTTTAAAAAAAACCTCTAAAGACACAGTGGAAAGAAAAACACAGCTCTGAGCCCACAGATGCCCCGAGTCTATGCAAAACAAGTGCCCCATCTGGGTGATGCTTAGTCCCAAGAATGGGCAGGGAGAAGGCCTAAGGAGAGCAACATTTTAATGCTGCCTATGCTGAGCATCAAAGATAGGACTTAAAAGTCTGTGCAAGCCTCAGCACACCCGCTCACCAAATTTGGACCCTCCAAAGGGTCTTGTTTAAACATAGAGTGCTGGATGGAAAGTCCCTGGAGCTGCCATCTCCAGGCCTGTTGGTAGGAATTGTCGTTGCCTGCATTCCTCCTCTCCTTGTTACAGCCCCACCTCGCTCGAGATAATCCGTGGACATCAGGGAGAACGATTCCCAGTGTTAGGCTAGTCACACCACGTCCTGAAAGAGACTGGTGCAGCCTCAGATTGTTGTATCTGAGGGGTCTAGAACTGACCCCATATGAATACTGATTAACAATTGTGTTTACATAGACTTTTCTCCATTTCCTCAGTGGGAAAACAATTTTTAAAATAATCATTATATATTCATTCACATTTTCATGGGTGTGTGTATAATGCATTTTGATCAGAATCATGCACACCCATCCCGTTTTATCAGCTCCTGCTCCCTTCTTCTCAATACACCCCTCTGCTTTTTTTTTTTTTTTTTTTTTTCAATGACATGGGGCATGGACAGCTTGCCCATAGCCACCCTTAAAGAAAGATAACTCCCCTCGCAGTAGGAGTAGGTCTTCTGTGTTTCCCCTCCTTCTTGGAGTGCTGGCAGGCAGGTAATCACTGCTGCTGCGAAGCCATGGGCAGAATAGCTTTAGCATGTCAGATGACAGCTTCACTGCATTCCTTCCTGTCGCTCTGCTCTTCAATCTTTCACACTCCCTCGCTCTGTCCGTCTCCCACAGTGTGCTCGGGGAGAGTTCAGGGTTGAGCACTCAGCCATCGCTTAGTCTCAGTATAGTTATGATTTGCAGAGAGCTTCTCTGCCCAAGACTGAGAGCAGCACAGGCCTGTGGGTGTGCGTGCGGACATTTGGAGGGCAAACCCGTCCTGTCTGCTAAGCAGAGCATAGTGTAACTCCCCGCCTCCTGCCGCTCCCTTCTCGGCCTGGGCTTCTGAATGAGTGCCCTCATGCCGAGTGGGCCTCAAATACAAGAGAGAAGTTACTGGTTACTCCCATAACAGTCAGCCACTGCCGCAGAAATAGGCACATCTTTTCTGGCCGGTCAGTATTGTCGCATGCATGGAAAGAACACCACCAGAGCCGACCAGCAGCGTCCGTAAACATCTGAAGGCCCTGCGTGTTTGGTTTTGGGTTTGGGTTTCATTTTGATGTTAAAAAGTTTTATCCAAATTAAACCTTTGGCTTTATGTCTTACAGGCTTTGGGTCTAGTAATACTGGTTCTGTGTTTGGTCAAGCAGCCAGTACTGGTGGATCAGTCTTTGGCCAGGTAAGTGTGTGCAGTTGTTCTCTTTGTATCAGGGTCTGCCCAGTCTCCCTGAGTGTAATAGATTCAACTCACTCTCATGGTCCAGGCTAGCAAACAACCACATAGAGTTCTCTTTTTTTTTTCCATTCTTTCCAGACAGGACTTCTCTGTGTAGCCCCAGCTGCCCTGGAACTCACTCACCCCAGCTGGCCTTGAACTCAGATTTGCCTGCCTTTGCCTCCCAAATGAGGGGGTTAGAGGTGTGCACTGCACACCTGGCTCCACATCTAGTTGTTTTTTTTAAGATTTATTTATTTACTATGTATGCAGTGTTCTGCCCACACATCTGCCTGCAGGCCAGAAGAGGGCACCAGACCTCATTACAGGTGGTTATGAGCCACCACGTGGGTGCTGGGAATAGAACTCAGGACCTTTGGGAGAGCAGACTCTTAACTACTGAACCATCTCTCCAGCCCCCACACTAGTTTTAAACTCAGTCCTTAGGTGCCTTTAGGGTGTAGGAGACCCCACTGCAGATGAAAGAGAATCACCAGTGTCTGTTAGGTCTGCTACCTGTTCTCTTAGGTCAGGGTTGACTAAAGCCAACTGTTGGCCTTGCTTTGTTTATAGTTACTAAGCTAAGGATGGTTTTTACTTCTTCTTTATTTATTCATTTGTTTTTATAGAGACGGAATCTAGGACCTCGCTCATGTTAGACAAGTACTCTACCACTGAGCTACATCTCCATTCCCCTATCCCCCCCGCCTTTTTTAATTTAGTTTTTATTGTGAAATCAGGTCTAAGTTGCCCGACTTGCCATCCTTCTGCCTCAACTTACTAAGTAGCTACAATTTGAGGCCTGTGCCACCAAATCTGGCATTTTGTTATCATGGTTGTTTTTAGTTGTTGAATGGTTGTTTAGGAAGAAGACTGTAGCAGAGACCACGGTGTATGATCCTGTGTGAGCTGTCTGCGCTCCTGAGCCTCTTGTTGGCCTGAGCTGTGGCACTTGAGCCGTGCAGAGTTTGGGGTTCTTTTTTGAAATAATTCATATAATCAGATTGACTACTCCGTAGTTAAAGGCTGTTTCTGTCCCTATTTAAAGGAACAGTGGGGCCTAGAGAGACTAAGTATACTGTTAGTCCCACAGCAGCCTGCCCAGGGCCTTCAGACAGTGCGGGCAGTGCTGGGCGTGGTGGGTGTCTTCTCATCCTTAGGAGCTTTGTGGACTATATTTTCCCTTTGGAGATGCTCCACCCTCGTTAGTGGTCTGCTTAGAAGAGAGAAGTGCTCTCTGCTAATAAAGCCTAGCAAACACAGTGGGAAGTACTTTATAAAACATAGAAAACTTATTTTAATGATTTGCCTTTTTTATTTTATCTGCATTGGTGTTTTGCCTGGATGTGTGCCTGTGTGAAGGCATCAGCACCCCTAGAGCTGGAGTTACAGGCAGTTATGAGCTGCCATGTGGGCACTGAGAACTGAACCCGGGTCCTCTGGAAGAGCAGCCATTGCTCTTAAGCTCTGAGCATCTTGCCAGCCCTTGAAAACTCTGCCTGTAAAAGCACTACCAAACTTACTGAGCCAAGGTGGGAAAGTGGGCATGGGAAGGTGAGGTGCTAGAAAAGGCAGGTGGAACTCAGAAGCCAGGCTCCATGAGCACATTCATTGAGAAACCAGGGTATTTGTAGTCGGTAGCACCCATGGTAAATGGTGGAAAACCAGTGGGCAGAAAGCAAGGTGTGTTTACAGAGTGGAGAGTTAGAAGGGACCTGCCCCAGAGCCGTGGGGCTTGGCCCGTGCGAGCAGCCTGGCGTTCCAGTGTGGTAAGAAGAGCGCAGCTAGTGTAGTCCCAGAAGCCTCCAGTTACTCCTGCGCACACTATTGCCCTCGGCCGGATCAGGTACAAGGAAGCCTGGGGCCCTGAACAAGAGCAGAATAAATATCAGAAGTACATTTACAGACACTTCTAGACTCTTAGACAACTGTGTTTTACATGTGTAGAAATGTAAAGAAAGGGAAATTTTAAGAAGTGTAGAGTTCCTATTTAAAAATGTACTAATCGACACCTAAGGGCACTGTGGGTGTATTCAGCAGCAGACTAGACCAACAGGAAAGCAGCAGTATGTAGGGTGCTCAGAGCTTTGCAGCCGCTCTGCTCTCCCTCACCAGCTCCAAAGCAGCTGTGAGCAATCTGAAGAGATAGCAAGCTGTGGGCTGGAGAGACTGCTTCACAGTTAGGAGGACCTAGCACAAAAACAGTAAGTGGGGCTTAACTTCTGAGTTGTTTAATTGGCTTACCCTTGAACTAGAACTTAGGGAACACTTGGAGATCAAAAGCATAGAAAAGAGCCGACTGGTGGTGTCGCACACCTTTAATCCCAGCACTCAGGAGGCAGAGGCAGGCGGGTCTCTGTGAGTTCAAGGCCAGCCTGGTCTACAGAGTGAGTTCTAGGGCAGTCAGGGCTACACAGAGAGACTGTCTCAATAAAATTAAAACAAAAAAGAAAAATGATGGCCCTGGAAATAGTGATCCTCTAAGGGAAACCCAACACATGCGTGCACTGAGAGACACTGAGGGAAGAGAATGTGTTGGCAATGTTTAAAACGACAGAAATTTCTAAGCCCTGTAAACAAAAGTAACCCAAAGAATAAAATATCCAGCTGATGCCCAGCTAAGAGCATCAGAGGTGAACACAGAGCAAGTACAGGAAAGATGAAGAGCTGCAGGGGAAGGAGCCTACGGTCTGCGGGGTGGGAATTGACTGGAGTGTGAGGACTGCCAGAAGAGGGCGTCCATCTCCCTGCACGTTCCTAGTCCAGCAGAGAGCCTAGGGATGAATGAACCAAGAGCTTTGGGAGTCAACAAAAATGCTGAGCAATTTCACATCCAGCAGATCTGAAGGAAACACAAGGGATATTTTTCAAGAAGAAAAAATTGACCTTGACAAAATACGGCTTTAATCTTACGGTAAAACAAGTTGTGAAGTGGGGAGATTGTAACCTGTGTAACCTGTGGAGTGACTCTGTTCAGCTGCGTAAAGAATGCCTACAAAGAAGACCAAAATGGCTGTCAAAGGCCTGCGCCCAAGTACCAGGTGAGGGCTCAGAGCAGCTGCAGACTCTGCTTGGTCAGTAGTTCTTATAGCCTTGGGAAGCCATCTGGCTTTAATAGAGCTGAAAAGGTACAGCCTCTGCTGGCCCTGCAGGTCTGCTCTGAGTGTGTAACCAAGAGAAATAAGTGAGGCCCTTTGTCCAGCTCATAGCCATGCATCAGGAATAGGAAGCAGCCCAGCTCTCAGAAGATGAATAGACAAGTTAGTGCCATGCCCTTTAGCAGAAAGAGACAGTAGCAAAATATAATGTGCTGCTCCTAACACAAAGTGGCTGGCTCCAGGCAAGTACTGTGGGTCAGGAGTACATGAAAGAGGGGACTTGCCAAAGACTGAGGAGTAGCTGCTGGTGGTGGCATAAATGGCCAGCGAACATGAGGAAGGACAAAAGTACATTAAACGTTGGGGAAATTGAAATCCTGCAGTCCAGCAGCACGGCTACGTTCAAACTAAGGCGTTGTGGAGAACATGGAGAGATGCAGGCCTTCATACACTGCTGCTGGTTCTGTATATTGTACAGCTGTTGTAAAATGTAGCTTGAGGCCTCCCCTAAAAACTAGCAGTGCCTCTGCCACATGACCCAGCAGTTTTGACTCCAGGGGTACAACCAAAGGTGTTGAAAAAAGGAACTCAAGTAGATGCATTTGCCAGTGTTGGTTGTAGACGAAGCACTGTGTGTTTGTCCGTCACTGGACAGAGAAAGGATGTGGGACGTGCATCAGTGGGATGTCATTCAGCTATACAAGGAAATGAAGTTCTGATTCTTGCTACACATGAACAGCATTGGCAAAGCAAAACAAGCCAGCGACAATAGGATGATTCTAGACGGCTCTACCTGTAGTAAGTGCCTTCAGTGTGTAAACTCTGAAACTGACAAGGGCTAGAGCTGTGCTTCTCAGCCTTCCTGTGCTGCGACCCTTCAACACCATTCCTCATGTGTGGTCACCCCAACCATAAAATCATTTTTGTTGCTACTTAATATTTGCAGTTGTGTTACTGTTATGAATTGTAATGTAGACGTGTGTGTTTTCCAGTGGTCTTAAGTGACCCTGTGAAAGGGTTGTTTGACCCCCAGGTTGAGGACCAATGAAGTAGAGGGAGACAGAATGGAAGCTGTGGTTTAACAGTTAAGAGAGTTTTAGCGACAGATGCTGAGTTCAGGGGATACTAGTGATGATGGTTGTGCTACTCTGGCTTTGATTACTCAGCCCTCTCTAGGTGCCTCCGTCACTGTTGTCCTTCTAGTGCAAGGTTCAGTATACAAGGAAAAGTGCCAGGTGAGCTATACCCGGCACTGGGAGGTGAGGCAGCCTGGGCTACACAGAGAGAAGAAAAACACGCACACTTCTGAGAAAGACACAAATCAGTGTGAGCAGACCCTACAACCATGTATTGGCAGCGAGTCAGCCAATGAGGCTCTAGATATGGAACTAGAGACAGACTTTATCCGCGTGCCCCAAAGTTCGTGGGAGAATACAGACAACAGTGGGCTGGGGTCTCAGCAGGGCACCGGTGTAGGAAGTGAAGTCTAAGGGAGCTTGGCTGTGAACTTTAATTACACTTGCTTCCGTTAGGGATAGTTGCCACTCATTCTGTGGGTGGCCAGCTCAGGTGTGTTGACAGTACTGGATTGTCTAGGGCAGAATGTCCATATATAATGGTTTCTGTGTTCCAGCCTGATAATGTGGAGGTTAAGGGCACTCCATGCACCAGACACAGAGTTGTCATGGCTCCTGTCCTTGCAGAGGCTGTCAGTGGCTAGCCACTATTACACTTTTTAAAGAAGTTTAAATGTAGGGACCGACCAGTAGACTTGAGTGTGGGTCTCTGTGTGGAGCTGCAGGGGGCCAGATCCCTTCGCTTGTAGCAGAGTGAAGGGATGAGCCCACGCTGTAGAGACCTCTGGCGCTCAGGAGGTGCTGGCGGAGCCATTTCTGAGTAGGGCTTGTGTTTCAGGTACAATTCTTTAAAAAAAGAAAAAAGGAGGGGGAACCACTTCACAAATGTGTGTGCCATCCTTGCACGGGGTCTCGCTAGTCCCAGCATGTGGCCCCATCCTTCCTCCGTACGTACGGCTGCCCTTTCCTGGCCTGTCCTCTTATCATTATCAGCCAAGGAGATCAGCTTCACTAACTGAGCAGCCGCTAGCTGGTCTCCCTAAAAGGGTCAGTTTCTGCACAGAAATTGAGTGCCTGGTGCTGGTGCCGCTCTGGGTCAGCGTGCCCCGAGGTGGCAGAGTCCTCTGAGTGCCTGGATGGAGCTGAGCAGTGGTCATCATTTCAGCAGTGCGGCTAATTTAGGCTTCTCTGCAGCACCGGGCAAGTCTTGGTGAATTAAAAGTACACAAATGGATAGAAACGCCTGTGAGTCACTTTACCACTGTTGATGACTTCAGCTAACACTGGAGGAATCTGAACACATGCTGGCTCCTCCCTGCTTTCAAACCTGGTATTTGGTAGATCTGTGAGGCTTGATTTTTCTGCCCCCGGTGTTGAGTCAGACAGTGCAGGCAGCATGGCAGACAGCGTTGAGCACCCAGCTCCTCTAAATACAGTAACGCAGGAACGTCAGATCTGCAGGACGTCTTCCAGAATCAGCCTCTCTGGGGGCTGTTGGAGAGCCCCTTCCAGACCTGATGACAGTGCTCTTGCTTTTCCGCTGCACCAGCTGTGCGCTCCCCTGCCAGGATGTGGAGTGCACTTTTACCATGATCTCTCACCCTTTCTTGCTTCCTGTTCCCCTCCCCATTTGTTTTAGCAGTCATCCACTTCCAGTGGTAGTGTGTTTGGGTCTGGAAATGCCGCGAGAGGGGGCGGTTTCTTCAGTGGCCTTGGAGGAAAACCCAGCCAGGACGCTGCCAACAAGAACCCATTCAGCTCAGCCAGTGGGGGTTTTGGATCCACAGCCACCCCAAGTAAGTTGAGTTTTCCCAGTCCCTCGGTCCTCAGATGCCATTGTCATCCTGTGGTATCATCAAAGCTACAGGAACAAATACAGAAAGGGACAAAGCTAGAGAGGGGCTATTTGAACTCTGCCCACATTGCTCAGCCTTGGATTTTAGGTTTATTTTAATGAGGTGTTCTCTGCAGTCGTGAAAGGACAGCAGAGCTGCAGAGAGACGAGTGTGATGGGCTGCTTCTCCCTTCTCCCAAGGCCCAGCTTGCTCTGTCTCAGGACTGAGACGGCGTGAGGCAGTGTGGGCAGACAGTAGCCACGAGCAGCCCCACACTGGCAGTACTTCCGCTTGCCTGGCTCTCTGACTCTGAAGGGCGCTAGCAATTGACTTGAGCCTGCCTCTTCCTAGCACTGTCTTCTCTGTGAGGTCTTCACATTCTGCATTGATCTGCCTGTCCCAGTTGGAAGTTGGGGTGGTGTGTGCTGCTGCTGCTGTGGCTAGGGCTGCAGGTTGGGTTCCTGTCATCCTCTTCTTACCTGCTTCCCTTTAATGTGCTGTACTGAGCTGTACAAGACAGTAGTGAGTCCTGCACTCTTGTGTCCTCTGGCTGTTCTCATAGTATTAAGGCCTGTGGAATTAGGAGCAATGTTTTCTGCCTCAGTTTTGCTCTCTGACTGTATAGATCAAGGACTGATTATTCTGATCTGGTAACGTGGCAGGATTGCTATCAGGGTGTTTCCCTCCTAAATCACCAGGCTACCCCAGGAGGGATTTAGAGCATAGAGTGGAGGGATCTCAGAAGTCCTATTCTCAAAACCTGTTTTGCAGACCAACAACAGAATCCTGAAAAGCAAAACAAAAATAGGTGTGTGCCACGGCAGGGACTGCAAATCCTGATGTTTGACTAGCTGTCCCCCAGGGCTGAAGGGCTCTGTGGACAAATGCTGTCCCAGTGTGGTCCTTTCAGATCAGCGAGGAAGAGCAGAAGTGGAGCTCGGCTCAGATACATGGAACATGTCAGACACCACACTTGCACAGAGTCACTTGGTGTGCTGGTCAGAAACTGGGCTGCTTCCCAAATGGAGGTCAGCTGTGAGGCCCGAGTTACCAGCGGTTTTGTTACTTGCTTAGATATGCCGTATCCCTGTAAAAATTCCTCTGCCAGCTAATTCTTTCTGACACGCTAGCTTTAGCTTGTCAGCTGGCCTTCCCCAGAGGTCAGTCTGAGCTGATGTGCACTAGCTCATGAGCATCAACCTTGCACACCCCTCCGCACACCCATATCCAGTGCCTGAAGTCAGCCAGAGGGAGTGTGGACCCAGCAGGAATGGCAGAGAGCCGCATTCCGGGACCCTTCTCCCTGTGGGTGGCTGTTAGACTCACCATCTTCCATGCTGGATACTAATGGTCCTGATGCTTTTTTATGACAGGTGTGCTTGGATCTAAACCCTGTGACCGGGTACATGCAGGCTAAGGAGAGGCAGGGGCAGTGTAGGAGCTGGGCTGTGTTCGTGCCCTTCTCTCTGTGCCGTCCAGTAACCGCCTTTCTCCACGCTGACTCTAGCAGCCGATGCTTGTGAGCATTGTTGCTTTTCTGGACAGAATCCTGCCCACTTCTCACATAGGACCTTCTCTGCTGCCTTGTCTCCATTGCTGTGAGCTGTGTCTGTCTGTCTGTCTATCCCCAGTCATCTGGTTTGTGGAAGGAGTCTGCACACGATCTCCTCCTACCTCTATTCCTCTTTGCCATAGTCAGGAAATCTACCACAAATCAAGTAACTTTAAGCTACTTTTATTTTGCCACAGTTCCTTTTACAGTCTCCTAACAACTGGAGGACAGAATCCAAATTCATTTCAGCCTGGAGTTGAGGCTACGTGAAAGACAATCTGAGAACACTAACCAGAAGCCCATGAGTTCCCTTATTGACTCCACCAAATAGACTGTTAGACTCTGGGGTCATTTGAAACTCAGCACCCTGTATGTGCACTATCGCCCAGAAGGGCCTGCTGCCTCCCAGTCTCGTGCTAAGAGTTAGCATTGTCCTCCACATGCTTTTCTCTTTGGGACCTACAGGGTATTTGTGAGAAGGGGGTGGGGCATTTGTTTGAAGCCTGTAAAGGGCTCCCGCCATGGGTGTTCCTCTGGACACCGTCCTGGAGTGGAGCCCGGGTGAGGCTCTAGGACCTGTGTTCTGTGAACTCAGACCTTCAGAAAGCTGACACCTGACCTCTCTAACAATCTTTAGGTCAGATTTGATTTGGAATGGGTCAGCCTTGATATTGGATATTGTTGGTGATTTTGCCAACAGAATTAAGGGGACCTATATGAGGCCTGCAGGGTGGTAGCCCTGAGCCAGTACCTGTCTTTGTTATCCCAGATTAGTCCTTGGCTAGATCCACAGAGAGTATTTTCTGATCGGCCGTTTCCTTTACAATGAAACACACTCCATCTGCCAAGACATTTAGTTAGCATGTTATTAAAAACTGGGCCAACAACCAGTTGTGTTGGCTCATACCTTTAATCCCAAAGACAAGTGAATCTTTGAGTTCAAAGCTAGCCTGGTCTAAAAACAAGTTCTAAGCTGTCAGAACCATACAGGGAGACCCTCTCTCTAAGATAAAATCAAATCTAGGTCAGTGAGATGGCATTGAGAGTAAAGGCACTTGCCACCAGGACCAACATTCTCAGTTGACACCCAGCACCCACGTGTGGGAAGAATGAAGTGACCGCTCTGTCCATGCCGTGGCTCACACGTGCCTACCGACACATGTGCACACACAGAAAGTCAGTAAATTGATGTGGCTTTTTTTAAGCTACAGACTATTAGTGTGGAGCATTCGGAGAGAACCAAGAAACATTGTTGGCCATAGAAATGGGAGGCACAGACAGTGCAGTGCCGCATTTCAGAGCAACTGAGCTGCACGGTAGACCCGCAGTGGTGGTGCCATCCCCGCCTCCTGAGCACCTGCCTGCTCTGTGCCGACTCTGAGAGGCCGCAGGCACTGGGGGTGAAGGAAAGCAGGGAGTCTTTTCAGTCTTCAGAGCCTGTGTAGTAGAATTGCCTGGGTGGTGTCAGGGACTGTGACCTACGGTAGCTGAGTCCTTGCGTGAGGTCACAACTATCCAGTAGTTACCCTAGGCCTAACTGCAAACCAATTTGTTCCATTGTAATGAAGGACAAAGGGATCTTTATTTTTAACTAATTACGTGAAAATGTACATGCTGATGGGGTTTTGTGTGATGTCTATATATGTGTGACGTGTGCGTGTGTATATATGTGTATGTGTGTGTGTCTTCACATCAGCTCACATTCAAGGAGAGACGTCTTCTAAACGTTTATTATTCTTTAATGGGGGAAATATTTTTTTTAAAAAATCTCTCTAGCTTTAAAAAAAAGAACCTGAACACCATTACCCTTAGCCCCTGCTGTTCAGTAGGACCCAGAACAACCTCCTATGTGTGTTTGCTTCTTTACTTCACTATTTTGTGGGGGGCAGAGCTTGCACATGCAGCAGCCCGAGAGTACAGACCAGAGGACAGTTTTCAAGAGTTGATTCTTTTACCATGTGGGTCTAAGGATCAAATTCAGGTTGTAAGGCTTGGCAGCAGGTACCTTGACCCACTGAGCCATCTTCCTGGCCCTTGCTAATTGGCATTTCCCTGTCTCTGCTTCCCCAGACTCTGGTAGCCACCATTCTACTCTCACCTCCTATGAGATCAGCGTGTTTAGAGTCCACAGATAAGTGAGGTCATGAGCTACTTGGCTTTCTCTGCTGCGTCTTAACTGCGTCTCCATATTCATCAGCTGGATTTTATCTTTTTTTGTGACGAAATGGAATATATGCTGTGAGACTGGATTCATCTGACAAAGGACCCTTAAAGAGAGAAAAGGACGGAAGTTTCTAAGTGTCTGCTAACTTTATGCCTTTAAAGTCTGTGTTTCCCTTTCCATGTGGTCACACCACATTCCACTGAGAGGAGAGCCCACCCCTAATCTTGTCCTTGAAATTGCCGCTGAAGTTTGTGTTGCTAGGACTAGGGTTGGGAGAATAAAGCTGGAGAGACTCCTGGAATAGCAAGCATGGGTGCTCCGCTTCTGAGGAGGAGCAGAGCGCCCAGAGCACAGCCTCCTGGGGTGCCCTCAGGATCAGACGTGCTTGAGCTCGTGGCCGTGGTCTTCAGGGCAGTGGCTGTGCTTTGGCAGTACCTGGAAATTGGTTATGACCATGTGCCTAGCATGAGACCACTCCCTCCTCAGCTCAGGAGCACTGCAGTGACCGCAGCAGAGAGTGTGGCAAGAGACCTAAGAACTCGTGGGTGGGATGGGCCAACCCTTCCGGCAGCTCAGCTTTGGAAGTGACTATAAGCGCACCTCACCTCCTTGAGCCCCTACACCAGGAACACCTGGTGGCTGGGGGAAGCCTGGATTTGTACATGTTTGCATTTTGGCGGGGATTGAAGCCGGTATCTTGCGGCAACACTCCATTCCCCATTTCAAGGCAGCTTCCCCTGTCTTGTCATGGCTGTGAACAGATTCCAACAGAAGAGCCATCAGAACACTGTAAGGACTTTGATTCCTCTGGTTTGGCACGAGAGACCAGACCTTGTCCATAGGAGGCAAGCAGCTGGCCATTTTTGGTGGGTGGGCCAAGACCTCTAGGAACCCTACTGTGCCAACTCCATTTTTACCCCTTAGTTTTCTCCTTGTAGAGCTCCGCCAGGAGTCCTGCGCCTGAGCACCGGTATTTCAGACTCATTATCACAAACTCCCCTAGATGCTGGGCTGCACCATGGCTCCTGTCTTCATGTCAGCTGATGCGTCCCCTTCTGTCGTCTGAGAAGGAAATGACATTGCCCTCCTCTTCACACTCCCTCACACCTGTCCTTTGTCCCTTTAGATACCTCTAACCTATTTGGAAACAGTGGCGCTAAGACATTTGGAGGGTTTGGCAGCTCATCCTTCGGGGAACAGAAGCCTGCTGGTACTTTCAGCTCTGGTGGTGGAAGCGTGGCATCCCAAGGCTTTGGATTTTCCACTCCAAATAAAACAGGTACCCCACAAGTATGACCCGTGCTCGTGTGTGTGCGCGCATGTATGTGTGTGCATGCATGCGCTTGAGAGCTTGTGTAAGGTAGAACTCTGAGAGTCAGTGTCCTTGGGTGCTTATATCAAGGGAGGGGATTGCAGTAAGGAGGAAGTTCTTATTTTGTTCTCCAGTTTATTTTTGTATTTATTGAGTGTCTTCTGCATTTCTAACACATAAGATACACTTTTACAAAAGGGGAGCCAATGGTGGTGGCACATGCTTTTAGTCCCAGCACTCGGAGGCAGAAGCAGGCAGATCTCTGTGAGTTCGAGGCCAGCCTGGTCTACATAGTGAGTTCCAGGCCAGCCAATGCTACATAGCGAGACCCCGTCTGCAATAAAACAAAACAAAAAATTTTCTTTTACAAAGAGGATATACACACTTAAAAGAATTTAATCTTCTCAAGGAAGACTATCAAAAATATTTAATAATTGTGGAAAACCAATTAAACATGGTGGTACATGCCTATAACCCTAGCATCTGGACCACCCTTTTTTTTAAACTTTTACTTGAAATATGTATCTGTAACCAGTTGGTAGTGATGCCTGCCTTTAACCCAGCACTCAGGAGAACTGCGGCAGAACTACTGCTGGAGGCTACCAAGGAAGGGACCGTGGCCTCGCTGCCAGCCAGCCCTGGGTCTGCACCTGCCCATCCCCAGTTCTTAAGCAGTGTGACAGAGAGCAAAGTGAAACACGATAGGGCATGAGAGGGTCCGGTCCCAGCTCCGCCATCCACCCATGCTGAAGTTAGATGAGAACACCCTGAGAGCTCAGTGTCCCACTGGAGGGAGGGGCCGGGCTGTCGAGGAAGGAACGGGGGAGCTCCTGGGAAGCAACTGCCACCCGCCACACCTGAAGCTGAGAGACCTTAGTGTGTACCAGTAAATCTGCTTCTTGGTGGCAAGTTCAGCCTCGCTGGCCGTCTGCTACCAAACTCCCCCTCCTGTTTGGGATGAGCTGTCTGTCCCCATAACTAAGAGAGCAACCGTTCTATTTCATTTAGTAGTTTCAGGTTTGTTTTGTGTGTGTGTGTGTGTGTGTGTGTGTGTGTGTGTGTGTGTGTGTGTGTGTGAGAGAGAGAGAGAGAGAGAGAGAGAGAGAGAGAGAGAGAGAGAGAGAGAGAGAGAGAGAGGAGAGAGAGAGGAGAGAGAGAGAGAATGAGAATGCGTGTTTGCCTCCCTCCCTCTGTTTATTCTGTCTGCTCCTTCCCGAGTTACTTTCTGTATCATTATAAACTCCCACCTTTCACTCACATTCCATCAAGAAGTCTAAACATTGAGTACAGGTGTTAGATGAAGCCTTGAATGTCTAGGAAGACAGTGCAATTAGATCCACGAGCAGTTTTAATAATTAAAGTACAGTGGTTTTTTTAGCACTTTTTTTTTCCATTCTGTTCATGTTTGTGGTCCACCAGTCTCCGTAGCACAGCTCAGAATTTCACTCAAGGTTTTAAAATACAGAATGACAACCCAAACACGAGCCGTGGCAAAACGTATCTCCTCAGCTGTGCAGCCCCTCTGAAAGATAGACACTCGAGCACTCGCCTGACCGCTCACCGCACTCGTGCCCTTTGTCTGATCTCTCCTGATCCTGTGGTGGAAGCAGTAGGGTGACTGTAGTCACCTCGTGGACATTACATTGCTTTCAGTGACAATGACCCTGCCTCCTTAGTCTCGTCACATCCTTGGTAGTCCGGGGTCCCCATTGCTCCCCTTAGCACATAGTTCAAAGCCAACATGTGTTTGAGCTGCCTGAGGAAGAAAGCGCTGTGCTCCCCACCCCCCAGTAAAGACCCTAGCATCTCCAGCCAACTCCACATGTTCTCATTGCCTTTCTCCTCTAAACCTCAGAACTAGAGCAGTATCTTGAAGGTTTGGGGACGCCTCAGGAGCAGGGAATTGGCTCACAGCAGATGGTCCTTCCCCCAGTCAGAGGAGACTGTCTAGTGTTTAATCTCGCCCTGTTCTGCTGTACTGCATGCCTCACGTCTCCACCCTGCCTGTTAGGACCTGGAATCATGATGTGGGATCCTGACCTAGACACTCAAACCATCCTCACAGCTGACTAACCAGGTGCCAACCTGGTTCAGTTTACCCAAAGTCTTTCTCAAAATGGAGGGTCAGTATGCTTTATAGTGGGGGCTGCAGAGAGAAAGCACTTGAAAAAGCTCCTTTGTACCTCAAGTCAGGGACACCGCTATAGGCATACGGCCACCTAGCTGTAAATAAATAAAATGCATGTGGCTAAGTGCCAGCATCATCGCCCTGCTTCTGCTGTGACCCTGTTTGTGGGTTCTGCTGCAAACCCGGAGCCTCCAGTTTTATTAGTTGGGTTTCCCTGAAGCCAGGAGCCTACTCTGTGTGGTAATAATAATAAATCCTGGGGCTGGAGAGAAGGTCCTGAGTTCAATTCCCGGCAACCACATGGAGGCTCACAACCATCTGTAATGAGGTCTGGTGCCCTCTTCTGGCCTGTAGACACACAGACAGAATATTGTATACATAATAAATAAATATTTAAAAAAATAATAATAATAAATCCTTTGCTAGACTGCTATGTTGAGACACAAACTTTGGGAATGGAGTTTCCTTGAGGCATCCCAGACATCGTGGGGTTGGAAAGAAACCCGGATGGACCCGCAGAGCTCTAGAACTCGGGCCGATTTGCTCTCACCGGACTTCACATAAGTTCCGTCTGCTTCAGGAGGCACCAGGTGCTCAGCTCTTAGAGCTGCGGTCCTCTCCCCTAGTGGGAGAGGCCGTCCGCTGAGAGATTGAGGTTGGGGGTGTTGTGCTTTTTCGGTTCTTGTGTTGGATTTACTGACGACTTATCTCCCTTTCTCCTCTTTTGATTTGGTTTCTGGCCGCTTGATGCCTTCTCTTCCTGTCTCCTTTTCTTTCTCCCTGTTTCTGTTTGCCTCTGTTTTGCTCAGGTGGCTTCGGTGCTGCTCCAGTGTTTGGCAGCCCTCCTACTTTTGGGGGATCCCCTGGGTTTGGAGGGGTGCCAGCATTCGGTTCAGCCCCAGCCTTTACAAGCCCTCTGGGCTCGACGGGAGGCAAAGTGTTCGGAGAGGGTACTGCGGCTGCCAGCGCAGGAGGATTCGGGTAAGCTGCAGGTGGGACCTGGGGAAACCACAAACTTGTGGCAGCCCGAAGCACTGGGGCCTGGAATTCTTATATTCTCCAAACCAAACAGTGACCTGAAGGCCTCGCATTGAAGTGGGCAAAAATGCTGCTAGGAGATTCCTTTTTTTTTCTCTAAGACAAGGCTCAGTGTAAGTAGGTTCTTAACCGTGGTTGGATGTTGGCCACATTGCTGGCTGCCAGTGTGTAGCATATAGGTCATTGATACCTTGCTCTCTGAACCAGTTGTAGCTGCAGCCAGGCCTGTGCCTCTGGTAGTCCTTATATTAGAAAGTCCTGAAGAGAGTTCTCAGCGTGTCTTCCTCTAGGATTGTTCTCTTGAGACGCCTGTTAGCTTTTACAGACACCTCTTCTGTCCCATCCCAGCCTGACCCAGAGTGGGGTGCCTTCCACACTGCTGCTGTCCTCCTGGCTGTCACCTAGCTCCTCTCATGGCCTGCGCACATTAGAAAATGCCAGGCGGGAATTGGCTTTTAGGCCCTAGAATTTGAGTCTGGTTGCCAAAACCCCGAGGAAAGAAATAGCCTTTGCTATACCATAAGTTTCAACTTAACATATGTGCTGATGGCTACAGAATCCCTCATTTGAAGGAGATGCTGATGCCTAAAATGCGCCTGGACAGGTTCTCACTCTTGGTGCTTGGCTCAGAACAGAACTGAAGGTTAGGAGTAACATGGGTGTTTACCCTAAAAATAAAACATGCTCTTACCAAGCTTGGCTCCACAGAGGGGTGCTAGACTGCTCAAGGAGAGCATGCAAGTGACGGCATTTCTTAGATTTCTGTGGAGGCTAAGGGACCTTGGACACTTCTCTTCAGGAACTGCAAGAACACAATTAAAGGGACCTTTCAGAAGAGAGTTTAAAGCCGGGCAGTGGTGGCACACGCCTTTAATCCCAGCACTCGGGAGGCGGAAACAGGAGGGTCTCAGTGAGTTTGAGGCCAGCCTGGTCTACAGAGTGAGTTCCAGGACAGGCTTCAAAGCTACAGAGAAACCCTGTCTGGAGGGGGCAGGGGAGGAAGAGAATTTAGACTCTCCCAAAGCCTGTGTTTTCCACAGATCTGGTGGACTCCCATCTGACAACGCTAGGAGTCTTGAGGCTCTGCGCATTTATTTGAAAGGAGCTATTAGCTTTACTAGTAGAGAAGTCTCCTCAGAGGGTTGGAAGTGTAGCTCAGTGGTAGAGATCTGCTGAGCATGCTCACAGTCATAAATGACATCCCTAGCACCGCCTTCAAAAAGCTAGCTTTTTTCCTATATTGGTAGCAGATGCCTGTTCAAGAGACTAAGGAAGGAGGATTGTGGAATCTGAGGCCAGCATCCCAAAAATAGTAATAATAAAGAAATAAAAACAGACTGGGGAGATAGCTCAGTCAGTAAGTACTTGCCACAGAAGCACAAAGACCTGAGTTCAGTCCCCACCAACATAAAGAGCCGAGCATGTGGCACGTGCTTCGTGATTCCTGCACGAGGAGGTCCGTTTCTGGGGCCTGCCAACACTGGATCTCAGCCCCAGGTCCCAGTGAAATCCTGTCTCAAAAAACAAGGTGGCTAGCTCCCGAAGGATGGCGATTGAGGCTGATCCACACACCCAGGAAGCTGGAGTGTCTGGGATATCATAGGAATCGTGACTGACTAGCACATGTCCTGGGGCCAGTAAGTACCAATGTAGACATTAAATCCTTGGAAAGAAACCACTAATCTGCCAGGTCCCTGGTGCCATCCTAACTCTGACCCTGACAAAGAGCCGAGGTCACCCCTTCAGAACTGAGAACTGCTGGCTGCCCTTTGATATAGCATTTACCCCGGCTCTTCTTTCAAGGCACCCTAACTCATCCCTGCCCACCTTCTGCAGGAGGCCCCCACTGAACCCCTCAGTGATTTTAGTTATATCAACCCCATTTGCTGAACCAAATCTGGAGGGAAAACCCATAGGTGAGGTAGCAGAGGAGAGAAAACAATGTCTTTTTTACATTGTTTTGTGTATTTATTGATCTTTATGAAACAAACAAGATTCTCAGTGAAATAACTTGGAAATGGTTGTACGCGCGCGTGCGCGCACACACACACACAGTGAACAGATGGCTACTTTTGTGTACACAATGCCCTTTACTCATTCAGTAAAAACAAATAGGCCGGTGATAGTACTTACTGAGTGAGAGCTGATGCTTCCGTGATAAAACCCTTGATACGAGGAAAGAGTCTACTCTGAAAGTTGTGCCTGACCAACATCGCACGCCATATCACTACATGCCGACATCCACGCACAACACATCACACACACACTACACAAATTCTATTTAAAAGGGAGGAAAGGACAAGTAAAGGACTGGGCTTGAGATCAGTGGTAGAGCACTGCAGAGCTCAGGAAGCCTTGGAGGAGCTCCTGCTCCCACGCCTTATAAACCAGGGGTGATAAATGTCCCAGTACTGAGAGACAGAGATAAGAGGGTCACAGGGCATAGTGGCACAAGCCTTTAATCCCAGAGGCAGGAGAATCTCTCTGAATACAAAGCCAGTCTGGTCTACATAGCAAATTCCAGAACAATGAGAACTACATAAAGAGACCCTGTATCCAAAAAAAAAAAAAAAAAAAAAAATCAAGTTCACAAAAAGTCCTCCTTGGCAACATGGCAGGCTCAAGACCAGCATGGGATTCATGAGAACCTGTCTCAGGAAAATAAAGAACAGTAAAATGAATAGAATCCCCAGACTCCATGGCATTAGCTTGTGAAACCAGCCCTCGGTAGACTGAAGCAGGAGGACCGTTTGAGGCCAACCTAGGCAGCATAGCAGAATCCAAAAAGAAAGCCATGACAGAGTCGAGGCCAAGGAGGAACTGGGCAGGTGAATGGGCAGAGCAGGTGGAGGCCAATGAGGAGCCGGGCAGGTGAGTGGGCAGAGCATGTGGAGGCCAAGGAGAAACCAGGCAGGTGAATGGGCAGAGCAGGTGGAGGCCAAGGAGAAACCGGGCAGGTGAATGGGCAGAGCAGTTGGTGATAAACGAGCTCTAACTGAATGGCCTGAAAGTGAGGGGGCGGGGCAAGAAGCGCGCCGTGTTTGGTCTCAGTAACCTGGAATTACTATCAGTGGCCAAGGACTCCTGCCCCGACTGGGGCAGATTTCACACTGCATTCCTGATGCCTTCCTTCCTAGAGGTAGGCATCAGGAAAGGTAAAGGCTTTCTCTGGGCTGGAGCCTGTTTTCTCTTAGTCTTTTAGCTCAGTCCAAGCCTGTCACCGTGAGTCATATGTGGTGCGTGCAAGCCAGTGACGGTGAATGAGGTGTATGGGTGGCACAGGGACCAAGGGCCACACTAACCCTGTTCGTTTCTCGCTGGAACACAGGTTCGGGAGCAGCAGCAACACTGCGTCGTTTGGTACCCTTGCCAGTCAGAACGCCCCCACCTTTGGGTCCTTGTCCCAGCAGACCCCAGGCTTTGGGACCCAGAATAGTGGATTCTCTGGGTTTGGATCAGGCACAGGAGGTAAATGGCTATGTTCTTTTCTCCCTCAAAGAACAGGTGTTCTGGACACTCAGCTCAGTGTCTTAAAAACTGAAGTGGCTGAAAAATACAAAGTTCTTTAGTTAGACTGGCAGCATTGTGCCATTACTGAGTTCGTTTTCTCTCAGGATTTGAGAACTCCAGATAATGACAGCCTTACAAGGCTTTGGATTCAAAGACGGGCATGGGAACCTTCATGTCTTGTATGTGTGTGCAGTGCTCTGCGTCTTCAGAGAGCAGAGGTCTGTGCCCTGGGTTGTCCTCACACAGACGGAAGAGGCACACGCAGAACTCAGCAGAGTTGAAGTGGCTGAAGGGCTAACAGCATAAAAGGAAAGGAGACAGATGAATGTCGATAACAAATGACACAGCACAACTGTGCACACACACACACCACAGCCAGAGCTAGGGACCCTAAAACAGTGAGACAGCTCTTCTCCCAAGAAAGTCAGTGACTCAAGATACCAAGCTGAGTGTCCCCTCAGCCGCTGTTTAGACAGGGTCGGGGAAGGCTTGTCGTAGGACCAAACAGCTGCCCGACCTGGCTCAGTGTTGTAACCTCCTCCTCTCTTTTTCCAGCATTCACCTTCGGATCATCTAACTCGTAAGTACTTGTCTCCTGTGCTGAGTCTGAACCTAACTCCTGCTGGACTTGTGTCTCTGCTGTTTGCTGTTTTCAGAGCTGGGCTGGAATGCCAGGTTGAGCAGCAGGTGTCTGGGGTTGGGGCTGTCGGTGGCTGGGGGTCATGGAAAGATGAGTGACCTTCCGGGAAGTGGGGCAGGGAAAGGCTTTCTCGTTTCCCTGGTAGTGTCCCCAGGGCAGCCCACTGCCTCAGGCTCCAGGCCTGAATCTAGGCTTGTCTGTTGGTCCTGTCTGCACTTCCTTCAAGCAGAGCAAGTGCAGCTGGAGCAGGGGCTGATTCTCCTGCACTTCCTGCAGGTCTGTCCAGGGCTTTGGTGGCTGGAGAAGCTGAACCGGTGCCAGCATCCCTCCTGGATCCTGTGGGCCTCTATGCACATCCCTCCCTCTGCAGAGCACACAGGAACAGGCTGTCAAATGAACTTTCTCATGAAAACGCACACACAGGAAGAAACATTGGAGACCAAAGTGCATCAATCCCTAACTGCCTGTTTGCTCCTTTCAAATTTTACGTCGGGTTTATTTTTTTCCTCTGCTATTAAAGTGTTTGGACTGGTTCTGTACAGAATGTCTGTGTGCTTATTTAGGTCACAGAGAAGCCAGGGCAGCGAACTCTCCCCAGTGCTGTCCTGGATGAGCCCTGCACATGGGAAAAGCAACGTGTGGCCGACACCTTTCAGAGGCTCCACCTTAGTGTCTATGCCACACGTTCTTTTGCTTCTATGTCAGGCTCCTCTGAGGGCCACTGTGCCCTTGGGAAGAGGCCTAGAGACCCCTCCCACAGTGCAGTCGCAGTCCTGGAAGCAGCCCCTCTGCCCTGAACCAGGCTGTCTCTCTGTATGCTTGTTACCAGGCTCTCCTGAGACCCACAGATCTCCAGATTCCTCTTCCCCTCCCTCTTCCTCCCCCCATAGGGTCTCACTCTGTATCCCTGGCTGGCCTCAAACTCACAGTGCCCATCAGTTTCTGGCTGCCGGTGCTGGGGTTGCAGGCTTTCTGGTTTGGGTGATGAGAGTCAGGAGCCAGTTTGTCAGCTAAGGAGGAAGACCGTGTGGTCCTGTGCCACGAATTAAAAGTGGAAGTCAAAGTCAATGAACCAAGAAGAATCAACTGAGAGGTAGCCTCAGAGGTGCCACGTCCTCTCTTAGGCTCAGGACTGAGCGACAGGACAGAGAACGGGTGGCAGAGGCTGCTTTGGGCAGGATCGGGTTCTGCAGGCACTTCCTGCTGTTGGGCTTCACAGAGAGCCAAGGTGGAGCAGCTCGGCCACTTGTATGGTCGGATTTTTTTTTTTCCAAGACAAGAGTTTCTGTGTAGCCCTGGCTGTCCTGGAACTCAGTGTAAACCAGGCTGGCCTCAAATTCACAGAGATCTGCCTGCCTCTGCCCCCTGAGTGCTGAGATTAAAGGCTTGCACCACCACACAGCAGAATTTTTTTTTTTTTTTTTAAGAAGCAAGTACCCAAAGAAAGCTTAATCTTAAACTTGTCTCTTATTGACAATTCCAGACAAATGCCATGAATTCACCAAACAGCCACAGCAAGGGAATTTCGGCTGTCTTCCACACGTTACCTTCCACGGCTGTTGAAGGCAGGCCGGTGGGCCCACGGTGGCTCTGACACATCGGAGCCTTAGCTTACAACAGTTTTGATTACAGGTTTAACAATTAACATTGACAATGCCCATCATCAAGCCCCTGCATGCTTGTTGGGGGCGCTGTTGATCAAGGGGCAGAGGTCATTACTTGCCCCCCTAAACTGAGCATCTGTGGAACCAAACTCAAAGTCACACAAGACCCTGTTCCCAGGAGTGGCAGTCACTTCCACTGAGTTCTGGCTCTGTGCAAGTGCCCTCGGGTACCATTGCTTGGCCCAGCCGTCTGCTAGGGGGGCTCAGGACTGAGTTGTCTGCAGTCGTCCACATCCTTCCTGCAATGCTGGAGACCTGACCTAGAAACGTCTGTGGAGGCGCAGAAGCAACAGCCGAGCCCTGGAACACAAGGGCAGGGCAGGGTAATGCTAAAGGGACTGCAGGCCCAGCCGTTCACTCGTGCAGGAAGGGAGCCGCTGGCTTTATGGGGGTCTCCCTAAGAAACCACCTGGCTTCCACCCCTAAGTAGCCAGCTTCAGTACTAACTTCATTTCACAACTGGTAAAGCAAAACCGAACAGGACTGGGAGCTTAGGAGACCCACACACTGCCTTCTCTCTCCTTTTAAATCAAGGTCCATGAAGCACAGCTGTGTGAGGGCCAGCGACACCCTCCAGGGCCCAGGTGGCAGCCGTGGTCCATTACGAGGGGGGAAGAGGGTATGGTTCCTGCAGCATCTTCCGGACCAGGCAGGAACCACTGCGCTCCTGGCCTGGCATCCTGGGCCTCAGGACACATGCGATGTTGAGAGGCTGATTTGACCCTGTTACCTACCACTGTAATCCACCCCAAAAAAGGAGCTCAGAGGGGCTCAGCCCCCAGCAGCACATTCCTCCTGTGCCCCTGCAAGGCAGTGAGTGGTGGGGTGTTATCTGCCCGAACACAGCTGATACGGCCGTATGGCGGGATGTCGCATGCCAACTCAATGGAGGATTAATGTGGAGAATTTGAGGTCAAGGGTTTAGACTGAACTGATTTCTATTTATAAAAAGGAGCCCATAGGGGAACAGAAGGGCAGAGCAACGGCTTGAGCGGCTGGGGGTCAACGGGATGACATGCCAGAGCAGAACAGGACAAGTGTCGGTTACATGGCCCCTGCTGGGAACTCTCCCCTTGGTCTTGAGAGACTGGTGTGGCAGTAAGAAGCGTGTGGAGAGACACAAGCATGTGGAGAGACAGCCTGCCTCGGGGCAGAGGGCCCCAGCTCCTCACAAGAGGCAGAGCCCCTACTTGGTGAAGCATGCACACAGTCTGTGGTCATAGACCGTGGAAAGCGGATAACAGTCCCCATGGGCACTGTACCTAGTCCTAGGTTGTGGCTGTGATGCCTGCTGGTTTGGAAAGGGTTGTTAGAACCTGGCAGGGGACACTGAGGCAGGTTCTTCTGGAGAGGACAGGAAGCCACTGAGCACACTAGCGGGGTCCATCCTTTATGTCCTCCTACTAAATAAGGACAGAGACTCAAAGAACTTCCCATCTGAGGCCAAGGCTGAGACGGGAAGGGGACACACAGCCAATAGGACCAGAGTCACGCTGGCCACACCGTGACATCAGGGTATTACCAAAAACCATATTTCCAGTGTGTCAAACCCCAGACCACAGTTCTTCCCCTCTGCCCTTGACCCAGGACAAAGCACTGCCATGTTGTGGCCGGAAAGAGGGCAAGACTGTCTCTACAGAGGGCAGGCTTTGGTAGCGCCTGTCAAGGAGTTCACAGCCCACGGAGCAGAACATGCCAGGCCCTCAAAAGTAGTGCACCCAAAAAAAAAAAAAAAAAAAAGTAGTGCACCCGCAGGAAGAAGCATGCCACTAACGTGTAGTCAGTCGTACAGACAAGGAAGGCCACCTGGCAAGCTTGTCAAGCCCACACCACCCAGAGATCAGGCCTGTCTGCTTAAACAGGCACAGGCTTGCTATGCATAGAACCCAGTGAAAGCAGCTGGCTCCGCAGCCTCAGCTGTCAAGCCCGCCCTTCCTGTGCTGTATCTGGCTTAGGTCTGGACTTTTCAGGGCTCCATGAAGGTCAATCACAGACCGTTTGGGCTGCAGCTGCCACTTCATCCCCTTCCCACTTATAAATAGAAGCCGTGCACACTGAAGCCCTGGCCGGAGATGCTCAACATTCTGTGCTAGGGGTGGGGACTGGAAGGCAGGGGCCAAGCTCCATCTCAGGTCTGCTCCAGTCCTGCTCCACCTTGTGACCCTTAAGAGTCCAGGAACACAGAAGCAGCTTGCATCCTGCCCTCTTCATGTGTTAGCCTTCCATCTAGTTCTAAGGGACCCTGGATGTCCATGGCCCTCTTTCCAGGCCCTGTGATCTAGCTCTCCCTTCCCTGTCCCTCCTCTTGCTCATCCTGGATGGCTCCAAAGGCTGGTTTGTCCCTCTCCCATCTCAGGCCCGCTCCATCAGGCACTGCTGATGCCCCACACCCAATAGGTCTCAGTGTAGGAGCTTTCAGCCTCTTCCAAAAGCCCACCACTGCCTGGCATCTGTGGCTAACTAGTGGCTAGCTCCACCCTCTGCTCTCCAGGCAAGCTTTATTTGTCAGAACACAAAATAACATACAACAGATATGGGCAGGTCTGGTGTAGGTGGGTCTTCTTTCTATGTGTTGCTTTCATTGGTTAATTAATAAAGAAACTGCTTGGCCTGATAGGTCAGAACATAGGTAGGCGGGGAAGACAGAACAGAATGCTGGGAGGAAGAAGGCAGTGAGGCTGATGCCATGATTCTTTGACCCAAGATGGATGTAGGCTAGTTAGCCAGTAAGAGGCTAGAACTAATGGGCCAGGCAGTGTTTAAAAGAATATAATTTGTGTGTTGTTATTTCGGGGCATAAGCTAGCCAGGCGGCCAGGAGCCAGGCGGCAGGAATGCAACCTGCTGCTGCTTCTACACAGGTCATTGAAGCTTGAATCCCAGTTTCATCGCTAATCAGAGGAGGCCCAGTCACACCTAAAAGAAATGAAAAAAGGGTGTGTAGCACAGATACTGTCGCTATCAGTGGCAGCATGTGCTGCCAGCCCGAGAGCAGGGCAGAACCCCACTCCAGCGCATTACTATTCCTGTGTAGGCTGACGCCTGGACTCAGCATGTGCTACAGTCAAGTTGTTGTGAGATCTGAGTCACCAAACTGCAGAGTCAGCCACCCAGAGACAGTCTCACAGGGACTGTGCTTCAGCAGGGCTCTGTCGTCCATCCCTGGAGGATGAGGGGAAGTAAGAACACGTGGTCCATCTTGATTCTTTTTTTTTTTCCAAGACAGGGTTTCTCCATAGCTTTGGAGCCTGTTCTGAAACTAGACTAGGTTGGCCTCGAACTCACAGAGATTCACCTGCCTCTGCCTCCCAAGGGCTGGGATTAAAGGCATCCATCCCTGCCCAGCTGGTCCATCTTGATCCAAAAGGGCTGGGGGCATGGCTCCGTTGAGAGGATCTTCCTAGCATGTATGGGTTCCACACATAGCATGATGTACTGGGTCTTATAGCACAAACGCAAGGCAGGAGGACCAGAAGTACAAGATTATCCTTGGCTATACAGCAGCTTGAGGCTAGCCTGGGAGACGTTGAGATGGTGTTCTCTACAGGAAGGCAACTTCCTGACAGCTCCTCTTGCTTATAAAGGGCAGTTGGTACCCCAGTGACCATCTGGAAGGAGAAAGGGCCCCAGGTCTGCCTAACGGGTAGCTCAGGGCAGGAGAGTAACTTGCCCTGGTAATTGAAGCTAAAAGTTACTTAGTTTCCAATTGTATTCTTTTTATTAATTAATTTACTTTTGTTTTATGTGCATTGGTGTTTTCCATGGATGTCAGCTGTGAGCTGGCCTGTGGGTGCTGGGAATTGAACCCTGGTCCTCTGGAAGAGCAGCCAATGCTCTTAACCACTGAGCCATCTCTCCAATCCTCCAATTGATTTCTTAGAAGTGTTTGTTTTATCTTACTGCTGTACTGTCAAAAACAAATAGAATATTCTAAATAGAGAGGCTCAAAAAAAAAAAAAAGAGAGAGAGAGAGGCTCAGCTGCCTGGGAACAGGAGACAGGACTTGGGGACCATCACTAAGTTATGGATGTTGGAATACCGGTACCTGCTTTTCCCTAGGACTAGCCTTGAGAAGTAAGAGAGAGCGAAGAGCTCAATGACAGAGCAGCTCCTGTCTGCTCATTCTTACAGCACTGTTTGCAGCGGGCCTTGAACCCAGTGACACCCTGGTCACTGCGGCCACACCTCAGCTGTGGGGACCAAGCTTTCACTGGAGCTCCCAGATCTGAAGACGTGGGCCCTGTGACTGCACACAGCTCCACACAGCCCTTCACAAGCCGGGAATGCTCAGGTGGAGCAGGTGCTCACGGGAAATGTCTGTAGAAAACTCTAGACCCCTGTGGCGACGCGAGACTGTTGTACAACTTCTGGCAACATGCAGGCGTCTAGGGAAGAGGGCCCCTGGAGAGGGCTGTGGCTCTGCAGTCTGGGGATGTTTGAGTGTTGGTAGTGGCCATCAATCAGCTTGGTCTTGAGCCCAGTCTTCAGGGCCCTGTGGGTGTGTTGTTGTGCGGTAACATGAGGGTTAGTGGCTCCTGTGGTGGACCATCGCAAGTGTGCAATGCTGTGTCTTTTTTTTTTTTTCTTCAAGTTTTTCCCCTAAGCCCTGGCTATTTGGTCCTTTGAGTTTTTCCCTCAATGTTTGGAAACCATCTCTTTCTTATTGGGTGCCTGGCCTTGACCTCAGACCCTCAACCTTTCAAGTGCTGGGGTGACGGATACGGTTTTTTGAGACAGGACTTCTCCATGTAGCCCTGACGTCCTGGAACTCTGCAGGCTGAGAATTCAGAGATCCACCTGCCTCTGTCTCCCAAGTGCTGGGATTAAAAGCATGCACCACCATCACCCAGCTACCTAGGTTATTTCTAATTTGGCTTTCCTCTGGAAAACCTGCGAGATACTGAACCATAAACTACTTCTTAGTTGAGATGAGCAGTGTTCACCCTTTTCCAGCAAGATGGATTGATGGGAGGATGGTCTGCCCTCTTGCCTGAGAAAACCAAAATCTACTCCATTGTTAGGATAGTTGACCTCAGACATCAAACAAAGGTAGCCCTGGGACCCAAGAGGAAAAGAGGGTGACCCTGGGACCCAAGAGGAAAAGAGGGTGACCCTGGGACCCAAGAGGGAAAGGGGGTGACCCTGGGACCCAAGAGGGAAAGGGGGTGACCCTGGGACCCAAGAGGAAAAGAGGGTGACCCTGGGACCCAAGAGGGAAAGGGGGTGACCCTGGGACCCAAGAAGGAAAGGGGGTGGTCCTGGGATCCAAGAGGGGAAGGGGTGACCCCGGGACCCAAGAGGAAAAGGGGGTGACCCTGGGACCCAAGAGGAAAAGAGGGTGACCCTGGGACCCAAGAGGGAAAGGGGGTGACCCTGGGACCCAAGAGGGAAAGGGGGTGACCCTGGGACCCAAGAGGGAAAGGGGGTGACCCTGGGACCCAAGAGGGAAAGGGGTGACCCTGGGACCCAAGAGGGGAAGGGGTGACCCTGGGACCCAAGAGGAAAAGAGGGTGACCCTGGGACCCAAGAGGAAAAGGGGTGACCCTGGGACCCAAGAGGGAAAGGGGGTGACCCTGGGACCCAAGAGGGAAAGGGATGACCCTGGGACCCGAGAGGGGAAGGGGGTGGTCCTGGGATCCAAGAGGGAAAGGAAGGGAGCCCTGCAGTTGCCGAGGTTACAGCTCTGGAGAAGGCTCCGGGAAGGGAACAGGTGGAGCCAAGAGGCTGGCTGGGGGCATGAGCAGAGTCCTGGAGAGGACAGAGTCACACAGAACACGCTATCTGCAGAGCCCCACACGTGTGCAGCTAAGCACAGATCAGCACACGCAGGGGAGGTTGGAACAGTGACTTGAGCAGCTCTTCAGCTCCAGGGCAAGAACTGCGCTGCCTCCAGCCAGAGTGGGAGAGCTGATAACCCCCTCCCGCAGAGTTCAGACTCGGGTTTGCCTTGGTGGCCGCACAGGGCAGTCTGCATAGCGTGCTACTCAGTCTCAAAGGAGCTTCAAAGCAAGACACAAGTAAGTCAAATATTTCCATGTGAGGGCCCAGAACTGGGCTGGAGCATGGTTTGATGGAGTGCCTGCCTGGTGGACCAAGACCTAGGTTCAGTCCCCAGCACCACGTAAACTTGGCATGATTACACGGCTGTAATCCCAGCACTCAGGGATAGAAGCGGCTAAGGTCAGACTCAGCCAGGTAGTGAGAGAGTTCAAGGTCAGCCTGAGCAACATGAGACCCTGTTCAAAAAAGAAAGAAGAAAGAAAGAAACTAAAAAATAAAGCAAATGAGAAAGTCCAGAACTAAATAAGAACGCTATGGGAATACACAAAGTAAATCTCACAGTGTCTAGCATCTGACCAGAAATTATACAATGTGCAAAGCAGCAGAGAAATATTCTCTAAGGAGATAACCGGAATAATTATTATTACAGCTGAAATTCCTTGTCTGCAGGAATGGTTGAACCCAGCTTTTCCTCCAGGCCCGACGCGACAACAGAATCACAAGGCAAAACTGCCATAAAAGCCCACAGTACAGCTTCCTCCACAGTGGCTGGGCAGTACCAATAGGGAGGCTTATGGCTAAGCTCACAGAGCTCTCTTACAAATTAGAAGGGGAGGCTGGATGTGGTGGCACGTGCCTATAGTCCCAGCTACTGTGGAGGCTGATGTAGAAGGGTCCAGGTTTGACGTCAGCCTGGATTGTATACCAAGCTTGAGCTAGCCTGGGCATAATGAGACCTTGTCTTAAAATAAAACCTGGCAGGTTAGTGAGGGGCTGGGGTATGCACGACTCAGTATTAGGGTGCCTAGAGTACATGGGGTGCTGACTTCCATCCCTAGGACCACCAAAGAAGAAAGGAGAGGGAGAGGGAGGAAGGGAGGGAGGGAGGGAGAGAGGGAGAGAGGGAAGGAAGAAGGAAGGAAGGAAGGAAGGAAGGAAGGAAGGAAGGAAGGAAGGAAGGAGGGAGAGAGGGAAGAAGGAAGGAAGGGAAGAAAAAAACAAGAGCGGAATTTGATAAGCCAGAAAAGAACACAAGACAAAAGAGAATAACAATCAAAAGCCTGAAACCTAGATCCGTGAGAGAAGCAATTGATAAACTCTAGCCACGCTGGAGAAATGGACAAGGCAATGTGACTTATGAATTTCCTTATGGCAGAAATCCAGAAACTTGATAAAAACACTTAAGTTTATAAAAAATACACAAACAAGAACTATTCCCTCAAGAGCTGAATCCTCAGTCACCTCAGACCTGTGAAGGAAATCAAATTTATCATCAAACACTCCCGGACAGAAAGGTCCAAGCCCAAATGGCTTCCCTGGCAGATTTAGCCAGATGTTAGAAAGAAATGAAACCAGTTATAGACTCTTCCAGAAGACCAAAGACTCCACACAAGTGCTCAAGGCCAACGTGAAAGTTCTTCGGAAAATATTAGAAGTTGCTGGGCATGGTGGCACACTCCTAATCTCACTTGGAAAACCCAATGTTGAAAGACTTCAATTCCTGCCAAATTGACCTACAGATTCTGGGCAATCCTAACAAGATTTTTTTTTTTTTTTTGAATGGTCTCTGTAGCCTTGGCTAGCCTAGAAGTCTCTATTCACTTCAAGACTGGTCTTGAACTCACAGAGCTCTACCTGCCTCTGCCTCCCAAGTGAGCCCCCACACCCTATCAAGGTGTTAAAAAAAAAAAAGATTCTAGAATCGCTATAGAAATGCAAGGAACCTAAGATAGAGAAAAGTAATTTGAGGGAAAAAAATCGAAGGCCTTGCTCTACTTGATTTGGAGACTTCTGGAACAACACCCCGGGACCAAGTGCGTGCTTTGGTGTCCAACAAAGATGGAGACCAGACAGATGGACAGAGAATAGTGATTCACACAGACAGCCCAGCGTGGTGGCACATACCTTTAATCCCAGCACTCGGGAGGCAGAGGCAGGTGGATCTCCGTGAGTTCAAGGCCAGCTTGGTCTACAAAGCAAGTTTCAGGACAGGCGGGACTGTTACACAGAGAAACCTTTCCCTCCCCCCCCCCCCCCGAGACAGGGTTTCTCTGTAGCTTTGGAGCCTGTTCTGGAACTAGCTCTGTTAGACCAGGCTGGCCTCGAACTTGCAGAGATCCACCTGCCTCTGCCTCCTGAGTGCTGGGATTGAAGGTGTGCACCACCACAGCCTGGCTAGAAACCTATTCTTGAAAAACCAAAAATAGAGCTGGAAGAAAGGATTCTGAATGTTTTTACCCATATTGGAGGGCATGTATATGTTTCACCTGAGTTAAACATGCTATGAACACACGTATGGGGCTCCATGTGGTCCCTGTGATGTTAACCGTGATCACACTGTGACCACGTGTATGACTCCATGTGGTCCTGTGATGTTAACCGCGACCACCAACTTGACAGGCTCTAGAACCATACACGAGTTCATAGCTGGGCATGTAGGTGAGGAAGTGTCTTGACTGGGTTAATGGAAGTGAGGAGAACTCACTGTGCCATCTCAATAGTTAGCAAGGAGCTTTGCAGCAGCTTATCTGAAACAGCCTCAGAATGAACCAAGCCTCACTGCCCACCGAAGGGCCTGGAGAGATGGTGCGGTGGTGAGGAGCACTTGTTCTTGCAGATGGCCAGGGTTTGGTTACCAGCACCATGAGGTGGCCTACAACCATCCATAACTAGTTCAGGAGATCCGAATGAGCCCTCTTCTGACCTCCATGGGTGCACTAAGAACACACGTAGTGCACAGACATACCTGCACAAACACTTATAAAAATTTTTGAATCTTAAAAATGAGCTGGGCAATGGTGGCACACGCCTTTAATCCCAGCACTTGGGAGGCAGAGGCAAGCAGATCTCTGTGAGTTCGAGACCAGCCTGGTCTACAAGAGCTAGTTCCAGGACAGGCTCCAAAGTCACAGAGAAACCCTGTCTTGAAAAAAAAAATTAAAAGTGAACACAGTGATTGTGGCATAGTCTGGCAGTGAGGGATAATGTATACAGGCTTGTCAACAGGGACAATGTCATGTAATGACTCAAAGGAGAGAAGTCAGCCCAAAACAGTGCATGACATTGGGTTCATCCATATAAAAATCTAGAAAAGACAATCACACTGTAGTAGCAAGGCAGGGTTGTAGGTGCTGGGGGATGGTAGAGGCAGAGAAGGGCAGGAGGAAGGGCTGATGACTAAAAGGAGTGTGTGTATGTGTGCATGTGTGTGTGTTTGTGTGTGTACAAGAGTGCAGTGCCCACAGAGGCCAGAAGATGGCGTTGGAGCCCTTGGAGTTACAGGTGCTGGGAACAAAACTCTGATCCTCTACAAGAGTCACAGCACTCAACCACTGGGCCTTCTCTCCGGCCTCTGAGAAGCTGTTTTTGAAAAAGACCAACATAGTCTCCCTGCTACTCCAAGCAACTCTAATAAGATTAGTAAGATTCCAGATGGTTAGGCCATGTCTGCCATTCCAGGTGGACCAGTGGGTCTGTCCATCTGTGTTTCTTCATGTAGCTCTGTGTGCCTGGGGTTCAGCATGGCAGGGTGAGGTGGTCCCCCAATGTGTTCTCTGGACCCTTGGGCCTGGACCCTCCAGGGGATAAGCCTTCTCTTTGGGAACGTGTTCCCTGCATGAATGGTAAGGCATCTCAAAGGCAGGATTAGCATTTCTGGGTTCCTGGGCCGTGAGGCCATCAGCCTCTCACAGCCACAGTTGCAGTAGGACCCAGGTCTCATGAGGAAGGCTGGCATGCTCTGCGGCTCTCAGGTGTCAGGCAAGACTGCAGAGGGGCTTGGCAGAGTCACTTACAGGAGCCAGACAACTGCTGGGCCTCACCTTCACAGGAAGTGGCAGGCTGTTTACAGGAAATCCCTCAGCCTACACCAAAGCCCTGGTTAACCACTTGGTCTGATAGATTGCAGTGAGAAGTGGCTGCAAGGCTTAGGCATGCTGTCACCGGGCTGATAACCTCTCCCAATACAGAATTCCCCAGTGACAGACACCTGGTCTCCCCCAATGGAACCCTTTTTCAACTCTAACAGCCAGATTAGGGCCAGTGTCCGGCCACTCAGGGAGCACCCTGCCATGGCCTGCATGATCTCCATTTCCCTACCGCATCTCGATGATGAGCCAGATCCGATCAAAAGAGTCAGGGACCCCAGGTTTACAGCTGTAAACACATGCCCCCAAAGGTATCATAAAAGACCTCAAAGGTACAGTGAAGTCCAGGTCACCATGGCACCCAGCAGATGCTCCCCCCCCCTGCCCTTAGCATCCTGCCTGTGCACAGAAATAACTTCATCCCAGATGAACACAGCATCTTTGGTCTCTGGATAACTTTAGCTTTTAGGACAGATAGTCCAAGCAAGAGCCCTGTCAATGACGCTTGGTCCAGTGGGGAAGGCTGGCCAGGTGTGCTTACCTCCTGCTCAAGGAGACCAGACAAGTGTGGTCGCCTCACCAAACCACACTCAGCAAGACAGGGGCAGCCAGGAATAGTCCTGGGCGTCTAGATGCTCTCCCCACAGAGCCACCCTTCACCAGTCTGGTTTAAAGTGTCAGCTGATAAACTACAAACCAAAGCCAGAACTGGAGTGGAGATAATCCTGTCTCTGCATTCCCAGCCGGCATGTCTGGGGACCAAGTGGACAGGGCTGTGCCCAGACAGTAAATGGATTGACTTTTGGCAGGGCCCAGTGTGATCAGAAGTTTGTGTCGCTGGACACAGCCCAGAAGCTGAGTTCATGCACACAACTGCTCTTTCTGGGTACAGTGGCACACACACACAGCCTCGGCACTCAGGACTGAGGCAGGAGGAATGCTGTAAGTGCAAGGCCAGTCTGTGATATATACTGAATTCCAGGCCAATGGAAGAGAGGAGAGACCCCATCTCAAGGGACAGAAGTTCCCAGTGCCGAGAGGACTGGTGAGCGTGTAAGCAGCATGTCCAGCCTTGCACGGCACACTGAGCAAAGGGGCAGTCGAGAGGCCAGGGCTGCAGCAGGGTGGCAGAGGGAGGTCGGAGACCTTCTCAGGGCCACTTTTTTTCCACTGAGAACGTGGAAGAGCTCCTGTGATCCACAGGCAGGAAAGGGTGCGAGGACCATGCAAGGCTGTAGGCTGTGGGGGTTTCCCTGTGGCTACTTGTGTTATGACTTGGCAAACCCCTGTGTGTGTGTGTTTGCACATGCGTGCGAGCGCATGTATCCTCATTCTTGCATGGCAAGCACACCAGCAACTCTCTCTCTAGCCCCTTAATGGAGAATTTAGGGGTAGTGTATGTGCTGTGACCAGTTGCCACCTCGGGTGCCTGGACCCCAACCAGGTGGGAGCCAGTGTCCGTGGAGGACCCAGGGAGCATTGATGATGACGTAAAGCCACAGGAAGCACTGCAACTTCTAGAAATTTCCTCTGCAGGCCTGGGAATTCCACTGCAGCCCCCAGTAAGTCACCCCACTGAGACCCTGCTGTGTTTCCTTTGTGGCCTCAGGGCTGATTCTACAATGAGTTTCTGGCTCTTCTGGGAGAGCGGCCAGAGCAGAGGCCGCAGGGAGGAGCAGCTGTCACAGCGATGGGCAGGCAGGGGGCCACGAGCACCTGCTTCCTGCAAGTTCTCGGCGGTGGTGGGCTTACTCTGCTCGTTCCAGACACTTGGCCCCAGGCGTGGGGTCCTGGAGGGGACCCTGGCCCTGCTTGTCTGGGCCTGGCATCTCCATTTCTCAGCCTCGCCTGGACTTCTGAGTTTAATTTGCCACCAGCTGAAGCAGGGAGAGGGCTGTCACCGAGCCATCAGATGTCACTTGTGAGCCACTTGACTCCTGCACATTCCAGTCCCCAAACTCAGGCAGCCATACCCGAGTCATGCAGCTGCATGTTGCAGCAAAGATGGTTTCCTAAGGTCCTTGGTTCTGGCCTGTGTGATCTTATTGAGCTTCTCTTTTGATGGGCACACGTATGTGCACAGGCGCGCGCACACACACACACAGTCACAAAACCCACGGATCTTTGTGCACAATACTTAGGAGCTGATTCCACAATCACAAACAAAACTCTGACATAAACACCACCCATGAGCCATCCGGGTGGAGAACGCCAGAGGAACCCATGATGCAACTTCCTGTGTTGGAGCAGCAATGTAAAGAACCCAGAGCAGCCACGCCTGAAACCCTGGTGGGTGAAGGGTCTTTCCTGCCCCTCAAAACACTACAGAGAAGCCATGCCCACTCTGGGGAGCCAGTTCGCAGGTGAAGAAAGCCCCTCTTCAAAGCCTGCTTTTCTGTGGACCGCACATAACTAAATGCTCAGACTTCTAGGAAGCGTTGTAAGGAGAAAGGTGTTTTCTGCCTGAGGACCCTGGATGGAGGGTGTGCTGCAAGTTAAGGGCTTTTTTAATAACCAACAATTATTTGGCACCAAATGTATGCCCATGGAGTCATCTGCAGTGGTCAGTGAGTTGAATCTTGGCTACCTCTTCTAAGATACGAGGTCTGCCAGTTCTTGCACATGCGCACACACACACACACACACACACACACACACACACACACACACTCCCTGCTTCCTTGTCCATAAGATGGGGAGGCCCCAGGGACCATCATGGTGAGTTCATCAAAGCCCAACTCGTTCATCCACACTAGCCAGCAGGCAGTGCTCAGGAACCCCTTTCCACAAGGTCTGGGTTTCAGCCAAGTCCACGCAAATGGCTAGAGTCACCATCAGGACACAGTCACTCCAGCAACCTTGGGTCCCCAAACTTCCATACAAATGCTCCAGTGAGGAGACAGTGTCCTCTTGTCAGCTAGTGAGGAACAGGTGGGCAGCTGTGTGCCCTACCTTGTGTGAGTGAGATTTGCAAATGACTCATGGGTGACTCAAATAAGGACCTGATCTAAATGCCTGCCACCTTTGATATGCAGTTCTATTTATCCTAAAAGAAAAAAATCTAAGTTTAAAGACTAGGTATGGTGGCACACACCTTTAATCCCAGCACTTGGGAAGCAGAGACAGGCGGTTTGTTCTCCGTAAATTCAAGGCCAACCTGGTCTACAAAGTGAGTTCCAGGACAGCCAGAGCTAAACTGTGAAAACCTGTCTCAAAAAAAGAAAAAGAAAAGGAAGGAAGGAAGAAAAGAAAAAAGAAAAGAAAAGAAATCCTGTGTCTAGGGAGAGGGCTCAGTCAGCTGCACAAGCAGAGGGACCAGAGGTTGATCCCTAGAACCCGGGTAAAAGCCAGACATAATGCTGTAAGCCTGTGACCCCTACACTGGGGTCACTTGCGGTTTCTGGGCAACCAATCTAACCTGGAACTTGAGTTTCAGGTTCACAAAGAGACTGTCTCTGTCTCAAAAAATAAGGTTGAGAGTCCTAGAAAACATTAACCTCTGGTCTCCAAACAGAAACGTGCACACACACAGAGAGAAAGAGAGAAACAGGAACAACAACAACAAAAAAAAACCCAGAGCAATCCCCAAGTCTACTCCTGCCCTGGGACACCTGTCAGAAATATTTCTGCAGTCTAAGAGCCAGTTCCAATGGAGACAGGGCCATGAGACAGAGCAGGTGTACAGAGTGACAGGCCAGAGTTTGTGTCTCTCAGCACGGGAACCACAGCCACACAGAATCTTCCCAAACATGCTCACCCTGGTCAGCCACAGTGAGACTGAGACCCCACGTAATCACCACCAGAGCCAAGGGTGCTTTAAAATTAATTTTATTTCTCTTTATATCTTTTATTTTAAACTTTAAAAAAAGGTTCATTTGACATTGTCTTCAAGAGTCTCGCGCCTGCTGGTAAGTGCACGCATGGACTGTGTTCACAGTATCTCCATGACCAAGTACAGTTGGTGCTTATTGCTGGAAAAAGTGAGTGTCCACGCCTGGGGAGGCATGGGCATGAGGGACAGCGGTAGAGGGATCAGGACCCCAGAAAGCCTGGGGTCTGTCAACAACATGAGGAAACCAGCCCAAGAGAAGCTGGGTGTTCTCGGCCAGACCCACACAGCCTCTCTGCAGTCTCCCTAGCCCTGTCTTGGGTCAGGCAGGAGGGTAGAGAGGAAGGAGAGTCAGAGAAGCCAGCTGGGCAAAGCCAGGCATGCAGCGGGGAGGGATCTCAAGAAACATGGGTTTGGGGGTCCCCATGTCCAGGAAGACACCCTTAGTGACCCCCCAGCTCAGGACAAGGGCTCGCCTCCACCCTTACCAGGGCCCATCTTCTTTCTTCAGTCCTGAAAGCAGGGCAGGGACCCCATGCTCTCCCAGCTAAGGCGACAGCCTCCATACACGCAAAGGGAAGGTCCCAGGGGAGGTGCTCACTGGACTCCAGCTCTAGTGGCCTGAGAATGATGGGACATTAAGCACCCCTAAAGGAAATATGTCACAAGTGTAGGAACAGAGCTGGGATCTAGCTGTGCCCTCCCACGCTGTCACCAAGACCCCTCTACCAGTGGCTCAGCAGCAGCAAAACCATTGTTTTTCTTGTGTGACGGTTTTCTGTGCTTATTATTGGTTGGAATCCAGTGATGCAGCTGTTGGCACACTTAAAGGAATGTCCCTCAAGCGGCTCAAAGCAGACATTTCTAGACACCTTGGCATCACTCAAAGCCAAGTTCTAGGGCTCCAGAAGGTAGACCCCAAGACTGGCCGATGTGTCAAACCAGTTTCACAGTGACCCAACACTGCCCAAGCATGGAACTCTCCAGCCCTGGGCCGGGGCTTCCTTCTTCAGACAAGAAACAGGGAGTCTGCCAACTGCTCCCCAGACCTCCCCACCCCAGGAGCACCTATGATGGGGAGGGGAGGGGGCCCAAGCACCCTCCAGCTGGTGCTTAGAGCCTATCTACAGCCCACTCCCAGAGAGTCTGGGAGCTGCTTCCCCTGAGAATGAGCCAGAAGCCACATCATTGGCTTCTTTACAGTGTGCTAGCGGATGGGCAGCCTGGGGTGTGGATGGGCAGCCTGGGGCACCGGGACCCCGGATTCAAGTGTGACAATGCAGGTCAGGAGGGAAGGGTACACCTTCTTTCCCTTAGAACAGCTCAGACTTATCAGGATTCGGGGGCAATGCCCCCACCCCAGCCCACCCTGCCAGGCATTTGGGACCAAAGTAAACGGAAGAGAAAAAGCCACATACCTAGGGGCGGGTTCTAGAGTTAGTAAAGGTGAAAGTTTCCTAACCCTGACCTAACACTTTGGGATCTATCCCTTCCTTCTCCCACAATATCCCACCAGGTGAGTTAAGGCTACTGAGGAGAGAGCAGGGGTCAAGGATCTGTGCCCAGCTGGCACCCCTGGCAGGTACTAGGGAGAGGTTCTACCGGGGCAGAGTAGGGGCTCCAGGCAGAGTCTGTGGTTTTGATTCTGCCAAGACAATATAATAAAACAGCTGGCTTTAGACCTGAGCCCCCACTCTTGCCCCTCACCCAGACATCCAGGAAGAGTGGGCTCAGGTGGGCCTCCCTCTAGGCCCGCCTTTCTTTCCAACTCTGGCAGAAGGCAGGCCCTGAAGGGAAGAGACCCGGGACCTTTCCTTTCCTCTTCTTTAAATTCAGCTTAAGGCAAAAGTTTGGCAAAGCAAGTCTACATAAGGCCGCATGGCAGAAGACAGACAGAGGGGAGGCGGGAGGGGCAGGCTGGGTCCCCTCACCGTCAGCCTCCTCCCCTGCCCCTGAATCCCATAGAGAGAGAGAGAGAGAGAGAGAGAGAGAGAGATAAGAAAAAAGCAGTGTTTTAGAGAGTTGGCTGCAATGAACAACTGATTGGGAGGGGAGGAGAGATGATCAGAGGTGAGGGGGGGAGGTGGGGTGGGGGAACACCTGTGTGTCCTGCGGGGAAGCAGGTGGGAGAGCCAGGAGGCCAGCGGGGATTAGCACAGTGAGATCCGCCCCTGGAGAAGGTAGAATGGTTGTATTTTTCTGAATGACCGGAGAGGGCATCTGGGTTTCCTTCTGAGTAGTAATATTGTTCCGTGAGTCTCACCTCGCAGCGGCCTGGCTGTTACCGGTGCTTGGGTGGGATCACCACCAGCGGCTGCCCGTACTTGGGCCGCCACATGAGGACCTGAGCGTCATTGGCATTGGGCTTGACCAGGGCACTGGGCGGGATGGGCTCATTCTTGCTCAGGATTTTCGGCTGGTCCTGGGCAATGGGCTCCCGCAGTCGGGCGCGCTGGCCCAGGGGCCGGTTGGGATTCACCTCGATGCTCAGCTGCATACGCCAGTGCAGCGTCTGGAGGATGATCATGTCATTGGTCGAGGTGTTGGTGGCCACCAGCCACGTAGTGAAGCTCTGGTCCCGGTAGATGTTGGTCAGTTTGGCCACGTTGCTCTCGCTGACGGGCACGGCCCACGTGACGCTAGGGTAAAAGTTATCGTTCATGCTGATGATGAACTTGGAGTCTCTCTTGGTGGGGCCCACGATTGTGCAGGTCTCGGTGGTATTGCCATACCACGGGTAGTTCACTCCATCTGAGTCACTGATGGCTTCAATTTTGCCCTCCTGGAGATCAGGGAGCTCCCAGCTAGACCTAGGGGTGGGGGAAAGAAGGCCAGGTTATTTTCTCAGTACTGGGTAAGGCTTTTTTGCATTCTCATGGTGTGTCAGGAACTGTCCTGGACCTTGGGGACAGAAGGTGCTCAGCATACCCAGCCCCCTTTGCTCATGGGGCTGGTGTGGGGCAGAGCAGACAACAAACAGGACATCCAGTATCAGGTAATGTGAGTCCAGTCCCAGGCGGCTTTAATACCTCAACACTGGGCTGGAGGGGGGCTCGTTGCTCATATACTACCCTTACAGAGCTGTCAAGTCAGCAGCCCACAAACACCTGTAACTCCAACTCCAGGAGATCTGCTGCCCCTTTCTGGTCTCTGTGGGCACTTGGACCCATGTACCTACACACACACACACACACACACACACACACACACGTTAAAAACAAAATATTTTGGGGGGACGGGAGAGATGGTTCAGTGTTTAAGAGCATTGGCTGCAGCTGGGGAGTGGTGATGCACACCTGTAATCCCGGCACCTGGGAGGCAGAGACTGGGGGGATCTCTGTGAGTTCGAGTACAGCCTGGTCTAAAAAGCAAGTTCCAAGACAGCCAGGATTGTTTCAGAGAAACAAAAACCAAACCAAAACAAAAAAGCCCTGGTGGCTCTTCCAGAGATCCTGAGGGTTCAATTCCCAGCACCCCACGTGATGGCTCACAATCGTCTATAACTGTAGCCCCATGAGATCCAATGCTCTCTTCTGGCGTGCAGATGTACATGCAGACAAAGCACCCATATACATAAAATACATAAATAAAAAATTTTAAATATATATATGTGATATTTTTTAAAGACGCAGACTGTTCATTCAGTACCATCCCAAACCAGACTATCCCTTCATGAGAGCCAAGATTCTTAAACTAGTACTAGATGCCAGCTGGGATCTGGAAAAACCCTATTTGTCTCTTCACAGGGACTTGTCATTTTGAGTCTATAATATGGACAAACACTGGTAAAAATGGGTCTTCCCAGACATCAGCGAGATAAACACACGAAGCCACACAGTTCTATGATCTTAGGGTGGTGGCTATGGCCTCTTAGAGGCTAAGGCTCTCCTGGACTACACAGCACTTGAATACAGACCAGGATGAGACTACAGCTCAGTGGACCTTCCGCCTGCCACGTGTGTCCCCACTGACTTGTGAGTTGTTCTTCTGCAACTGTGGGAACCAACAGGAGGCTCCAGAGTCCAACGGCTATGGGGTCAGCTGACCTGGGGATGACTCCTGGCCCCTCCACTGGCTACCATGTGACCTTAAGCAAATGCCTGCTGTCTCTGGGCTTCGGTGTCCTCTCCCTCCCGTCAACAACTCCTCTTCCTTCCATGCTGTCTCCGCCACACCCAGCAGGAACCAGCAGCGGGCCAGGCTGCAATGCCCCGACTCTCTTGCTACCTGACTCTTCACTCTCTCATCCAGGAAGACTGGCTTCCACGTGGCCACCACTGAACCAAAGCAAGCCTGGCCAAACCTCTTCTAAAAGGCCCAGGTAAGAAAGAGGCTAAAGAGCCTGCTGCCGCCGCCAGGCCTAGAGACCCTGTATCCCTACCACGTGCTCAGCCTGATACACTTTACCTGCTGGGGCTGTGGCGGGTGTCTAGCTTGAACATGGGGATCCCACATACAGACTAAGTCTCGGCTCTCTTGGTGGCATGGGAAGCCAGGCAAGGTTCTCCCCATCCTGGGACCTCAGATCTATCATACCTGGGCAAGGCGAACTGCAAGAGCTGCGCAGCAACTCGTCAGCCCAAGGCACATGCACAGCAAAGGCCTGCAGCAGACACTGCCAGGACTGGTGTGGACACTCAGATAGGAAAGCACCCGCCAGCGCAGCTGGGTTACCCCAGAGTTCCCAACCTTCTAGGGACACAGTGGCTACTAGAGAACTCACGCCAGGCTTCAGGGTCCTGCAGACTGTCATCAGACCCAAGGGCCATCACCTAGGAGAGCTCTAGGTGGAGACAGGGAACAAGGTAACACCTGCTCACACGTGGCCACAGAGGGCGCTCTACTGCCCATGAGACCGACTGCGCCACCGGCTTTCCAGTGAGGCCTGGTGACACAGCACCAAGGCTCACACCCGCTGCCCCCACCCTTTTCGGCACACCTCCTCATTCCACTGCTGGCCGGGAGCCCCACTCCTGTTAGAGGTGCATTCCTAGTCAGGCACCTGCCTGTGACCCCAGCTCTTGGGAGATGGAAGCAGGAAGAGGAAGAGTTCAAAGCCATTCTCAGCTACACAGCAAGTTCAAGGCTAGCCTGAGCTACCTAAGGCTTCTCTCAGAAACAGCAAGACTGCCTTTCTGTCTGCGGCTCGCGTCACTTATGGGAGCCAAAGGAAGAAAGTTGCCAAGTGTCCATGGTGGCTGAATGGGTACAGAAAACCCAGCTCCTATGTACAACAAAAAAGTCTTGAAAGGAAAGAAAATTCTGATGCACATTACAACACAGGGAGCCCAGGGACAGTATGCTAACTGAAAGAAGCCACCACAAAAGGGGAATTATGTCAGGACAGCACTTACACGTGGTGCCCAGAGCACCTGAATCCTGAGACAGAAAGTGGAGCGGGGGCTGCCAGGGGCAGGAAGTGAGGATGCTGATTAACGGGGCAGAGTTTTGGTTAGCAACAAGGAAGAGCTCCAGAGATGAATGGCGGGATGTTTGTGAGTGGCCCTACTGCCACTCAACTGTGCACCCCAATCATGCCACCTCAGTCTCTCTGCTGGGAGGTCACCAGAACTGGAGCCCCTACAAGAGGATGGGCAGGGACAGAATTTTTTTTTCTTGGTGCATGTTTACGTGGTGTGTGCAGGTGCGTGTTCACTCAGGCCTGGGAGAGCCCAGGGTTGACACTGGTCTCTTCCTCCATCTCCCTCCACCTGATGTAATGAGCCAGGGTCTCTCCATGTTAGTCCGGCTGGCCAGCTTACTCTGGGAATTCCCATCTCTGTCTCCTGGAAGCTGGAATTACAAGCAGGCCACCATACCCTGTCAACTTTTACCTACAGTCTAGGGATCTAAACGCTGGTCCCCACACCTGCATGCAAGAACTTCACAAGTTGGGGCCACCTCCTCGGCCCCAGGCTCTGCTAAATTTTCTGTTCCTCTCACTGCTAAGTTCAGTCATGTGTGACAGGCTAGGCCTTGAGCATAGCCAGACACAACAAACCTGTCTCTCCACCCCCAGCAATCCCTCAGGCCCAGGTCCACTTGCACTTCAGCATGGGGTTGCTGATTCCCCAGAAGGATTCAGACCAGAGAGGGCCCCAGCCCTGCCCTGAAGCTCTCAAGAACTGTCTGCCTCTGTCTAACGCCCCTGGATTACAGGCCCTGCTTTCTGTCTCCCTGGAAGTCTTTTTAGTGCCCTGTCTGTTTGATTTGCCGTACTGGGAAGGAAACCCAGGGCCCCAGAAAAGCTAAACAGTCCTCTAACCATTCAGCCACACACCCTGAGCCTGGAAAAATGCTATTGTTCCTTTTGGTGTGCGGGGTTTTGTTGGGGAGGGGCTTACAAGATCTCAGTCTATCCCAGTCTCCTCAGGCTGGCCTTAAACTTGAGGGTGATCATCTTGCCTCAGCCTCCACCATGAGCTACCACGACCCGTTGAAAGGTGTTCGAGAACAAGGGCCAGTCACATGGCCCATCAGCGAAAGCTGAGGGGCATCCCTGAGACCCACATGGAGAAAAGAGAGAAGCAATTTCTGCAAGTCGCCCTCTGACCACCACAAGCTCACAGCAGCACCCCCATCCCTCCAAATACATATACAAATGTAAAAGGAAGGGAACAAGCTTGGGGAAAACCACTGCCCCTTTGAGCTTCCAAATTACGACAGATGCACGTACGCACGAGCATGGTGGGGGACGGCTTCACATTAGTGTGGGTGGCCTTGCTCTTGACCCCACCCTGAAATCCTAAGCGCTGGTCCAGTCACAGACAGGTGACAGCCTTCATGAGCTGGCAGCCAGCAGAGTCTCACGAGAGACGTTACTCAGATAGATGCAAGGCAGAGCCAACTGCATTGAGGGGGAGTCGCTGGGGGAGATGGGAAGAGCCAGGGGCTGACCAGGGACATAGTGTGAGGGGCACAGCAGTCTGGAATGGAAACTGAGGCACACATTAGCTCTCTGACAGTCGCAAGCGCTCTGAAGCTCATCAGCGGCCCACGGCTAAGTGCATGCATGCCCATGCCAGGCTTCCTCCGTGAGACCACGTGCTGATCCACGCCTGCCACAACTGTGGTCAGAAACTGGGGGAGACCCTCAAAAGGAGGCCTCAGCAAAGGTAGGTGCAGCTCTTGGCTCGGACCTGGCCTCCCTCATCTGACCTGAAGCCTTTCTAGACCTCACTTCTATTTTCATATTATACACACATTTTTTGTTGTTGTTGTTTTAGAAACAGGGTTTCTCTGAATAGCCTGATCTGTCCTGGAGCTCACTGTGCAGACCAGGCTGGCCTCAAACCCACGGAGATCCGCCTGCCTCTGCCTCCCGAGCACTGAGGTTAAAGGTGTGCGCCACCACCACTCGTCAACACTCAGCCTTCCTGATTTGTGTAGGATGATACACTAAGGCCTGAAGTCCCAGCACTCAGGGAGGGGAGGCAAAGGGAACCAGGAGTTCAGGTCAGGAAGCTGGGGGCTTAAACTAATGAGACCCCCCTCACAAACAAAACAAAACAAAAACCACCCAGAACTTGGGCCCTCGTGCAGAATGAGAAGACAAGGGTCATTCCAAAATTAAGAACTTTGACATGGTGACAGCAACCGTGGAACATACTCGCATCCTTCTCAGCCAGGGCTGGTGCAGGGGCACCTACTGCCCAGGCCACCTGCCATGCTCTGTCCTTGTCCTCTCGGGTGTGGGGAGCCAAAGAATAGCAGGCAAGTCCAGACTTGAACCTGGACCTCAAATGCTTCCAGAGCCCCTAGCGTGTCTGAGATGGTGTCCCCAGATCCTCCCACCATCCTAATCCTCCTACAGACAGCATGGTCACCAACTCAACAATTATCTATAGAGGTCTGCCTGGGCGCCAGCAAACGGCCTCAGCACCATCCTGACTCCAGCCCCTGGCAGAGACCCTGCTTCCCTGATGGTCTCCAAGGTGCCTCTGATTCTTTAAAAACACCAATCTGGTCACATTGCTCCGGCTCTGCTAAGCCTGTCCCTGCTCTCTGCTGACACAAACCCAGATGCAGTGGGCGGGCCAGAAGCCCCAGGCAGTCACATAAGCACAGGCCCTGCCCTTTCCATTCCAGGCTGTGGGCTGGGGCTCTCTTTAGGTCCTCCTGCTCCTGTCCTGGTCGGGGGAGACCATCTGCTAAGCTCTAGCCACCACCCCAGGCAAACCACTCTGACCCCTTACACAAGCCAGGTGCCCCTGGCCCGTGTCCAGTACCACTGGGACGCTGTAACTGTCTCCTGGCACATGCCCCAGGGCAATCAAACAGCAGTGTGACCATTTGCGGGCAGTCTTTTTCCCAGATGAACCACAAAGGCCAAGAGGACAGAGCCACACCTGCCTTGAACCTTACCACACATCCAGGACTCATCAGAGTACCAGGCCTGAACTTGGGCCCCAGAAAGCTTGTAGCCCAGCTTCCTGATGCCCAACAGCATGCTGGGTCACATAAGAAGCATTGAGCACCCAGAGTTGCCCGGGTCTCTGATCACCTTGCCAAGCTGTAGGTGGAACAGACACTATCAGGGTCCATTGTCACCAAAGCAATGAGGGTGACAGTCAGCACCACCTACATGGGCTAAGAGCTACCCCTCACACGACACACATACATGCATAAAGACACATATAAGCACATGCATACTCATACAAATACACGTGCACATGCAGGTGCACACAGACATGCACACATACATGCATGTGTGTGCTTACAAAAATACATGTGCACACACACAGAGAGGTTTTTGGCAGCATGTATGACTTGGAACAGCATGTATAAGAGTGGATGGGTTGTAGGCTTTTTCCTCAGCATGGGAAGCAGATACAGCCCCCCACAGGTCCCCATTTCTCTCTTCTTCATTCTCAGGGTCCTGGGCTTGCTGACCACAAATCCTCAATCCTGGGTTCTAGATCCAGCAGACCAAGGTGGACCTGTTGCGGGGCCAAGTTCACAAGCAGCATATGTTTCTGTCCACTTTATCTCTATTCATTCAATTTATTCACTTTCAAAAAATGCAACTGGGACCAGACATGGTAGCTTGTACCTTTAATCTCCATATTCAAAAGGCAGAGGCAGTAAGATCTCTCTGAGCTAGAGGCCAGTTAGGTCTACATACAAAATTCCAGGCCAGCCAGGGCTACACTGGGAGATGCTATCGCAAAAAGTAAATTTTTTTTTTTTTTTTTTTTTTTTTTGTAAAGCAAATGAATCAGTCATTTGCAAGAAGCACTTCTGCATGGGCAGACCGGCCACACGCAGACCCGAAGCCGGGTCTAGATAGGTTTCCTCCTATGAGTTACCTATCTTGCTTTAATATGAGATTTGGGGGCTGGTAAGATGACTCGGTGGGTAAAGGCACTGGTCACTCAAGTCTGGTGACCTCAGTTCAATACCCAGAACCCACCGAGAGCAAACTCACTCCCTAAATTTGTGCCGACCTCTATACATGTGGTGGCATGCACACACACATGCGCACACACACACACACTAATAATAGGCTTTATTTTTTTTTTTGTTAATTTAAAATGAAATTTAGCTTTGAACCTAATGATATCGCCCACACACCTTACCACCTCCCTCATGATACATGACACTTTAAGAACATGTCTAAGGAATAGACAGTCTCTGGGCTGGATTCGCCCAGCACTTACGGCTGCTCTTCCCTGCCTTGGTCCTACACTCAGCTAGACAACTTGGAAAGTCAGGAGTAAGCTCCCCCGGACAACTGAACAGATTCGTAAACAGTGCTCAGTCTGGAAAGTTGTGTGTTACAGAAAGCGAGGCCTGGGAGAGTTCCTTCTACACAGGGCGGGGATGCCCCTGGACTGGGCCCTCCGTGGCCCATCCCCAGGTCCTGCCTTCACAGCATCCAGCACCTGCCCACGGCTCAAGCAAGATATGTGTGCTGCCTCTTCCCACAGCCCCACTTCTGATGCCTTCCCCCTCCAGACTCAGGCCCCAGCCTGACCTCCCCTGAGGAGAAAGGACCCAACAGTGCCTGCTAAACTTTAGCTCCAGGGCCAAATATTGTGGTCAGAACTGCCCAGCACCGGCCTTTGCCAGAGCATCCGATAAACTATTCTTGCTTTAAAATTTTTTATTATTTTCTAGTAATGTGTTCTTCAAAAAAGCAAGCCATTAAGAAAGCAAAAACTGAAGCCATTTCTCCTCCGCCCCTCCTCCTGGACGGTACTCATGACGGTGCACCTCGGTAAACATCTTTCTAGACATCTCTGCGTGTTCACACAGGATGTGCCCGGTTTACCATCTTCCCCACCGCGAACCATCCCAATCCCATTCTTGCCCACTCTGTTGGGTTTTGTGGTGTTGGGGATGGAAGCCAAGGCCTCTCACACACAAGGCAAGATCTCTGCCACTGAGCAGGACCCTAGGCTCATCTTCCAGCATTATTTTAATGCGACACTGTTTCCATGGAAACCCGGTTGTTTGTAACAGCAGTACTCTGCAGTGGACAGATCTTAATTCTCTCTCTTGACTGCAAGATGCCTGGGGTATTTGCAGCTCCCTGCTGCCATAGTCCCAGGGCAAGATCTTCACAGAGTGGCATGTAGCCCTGACTTATTTCTCCACACGTATGTACTTTTCCCCTGCTCACTAAGCTAGTCACCTATGTGTCTCTAGAAGTCAGGCCCAGACTAGGGTAAAGTGTTCTGTAAGCCAGACGGTGGACGTAAGGTGCAGCTCGCGACAGCCAGGCTCAGCAGACAGCAGCTAGTGGCTGCCTAGACTGGAGTTTTCTCTCTCCACTCTGCTGATCTACGGTGTGGGCTCCCAGCATTTCCTTCACACTGCCCTGAACTCCCTGGCTGCTGGTGTCCGTCCGTGCGTCCCCAGAACAGGCCACTTGCTTCCCACTCTCAGAAGGCAGATTCAGGCTAGAGCCTTCACTTGGTCACAGCTAGCCTAGGGGGAGTTCTCCCAGGCTGGGCCACCCCCACCACTTCCCTCCCACCCTGAAGCTCGGAAGCAAGGACTTCCCTCTCCCACTCACCCCGCCCTAGCCTCCGCCATTGCCCAGCAGATGGGGGAAGCCGCCTTCCGCCCCAAGACAGGAAGCTTAGTCTTCAATTGTTCTATGAGGCGCTCAGGCCCTGGCTCCGGGAAGAGGCCACATGGCCAGCCAAGACATTCCTCCTAAGGCCATCCCCCAGATCTTAGGTGCTGAGCAAACACCCTTGGGCAAGTGGCTTTGGGGTCTGTAGTCTGAGTTCTCATCCTCAAATTAGGGCCTCTAAGGTCCTGGGGTGCACCCCAGAGATAGCAGGGTAGAAGAAAAGACAAGCTCCAATGTTACCCCGAGTCTCTTTGAGCCCTGTAAGAGATGTGCCTGGCAGCACATGTGTGGGTCAGAAGAGCTCACAAGGCCTCAGGAGCCAAGGCTGCCCTGCTATGGAAAAAGACCTGGGGAGGTGGGGGAGCAACGGCACCGGACTTGGGTCCTGGTTTAGCTCTTGGTCACACAGTATAGAACAACAGTCCAGTACTCAGGATTTGTAATCCCGATGTCTAGGGAGACGGTGCAGGGAGAGCTCTGGGGTGCTGGCTCAGTGCCAAGCACCCAGCACCTTACTCATCCACTCAGCCCACTGGGACAAGGAAGCAGGGAGGAACTAGCATTCCCATTTTAAAGGTGGGCTGCTCTCCCCCCCAGCCCACATCAGCTCATCCTGAGCTACATCACTCCTGGCTTTGGCCTTGGCCTCGCCGTGGGCCAGGTCCCCAGAGAATGCCAAAGAAGGGCAAAGCAGGGACAGCACACACAGTGTCTCCCACACAGGCAAGAAACTCTGACTTGTCACTTAGAAGTCTACACCAGCTGACAGGTGGCAGCTGAGGAATTGCGGGGGACAGCTGAGAAGGCAGGTGTCTCCGGCAGTTTGGAGGGGGGTTGACTTTGAAAGTACCGTGGGTTGGACGCTTTCATGTGGGCACGAAAGAGCCGCCATCTTCCAGCATTCCCCTGCACAGCTGGGCTGTGACTGAGGTGGTGGCTCTCGGAATGGCAATGCTCCATATCTCCAATAACTTCAAGTGCAGAATGCCATTCACCAAGTCGCCCTCACTCAGAGACTAACTGCAAGCAGGGATAACGCTGGGGGATATTACGGATTTCAGATAGGCAGTCAGAATTAATATTTCTAATACAAGCCCATTTGTAAAGAATACAAATCCTAATCCAGCCTGGGCCACCTGGCTGTGTCCTCCCAAGGCCCAGAGCCTAGAGATCACTTTAGAGCCCCAACTAGTACGGGTTGAGTCTAACAGTAATTCCACACCCTTTCCAGGGGACATGGGATCCTGTTTGGAGATATCTATGGTTGTTACAAGTTGGGGGTGAGTAGTATACTCAAAGAGGGGGAGCCAAGCGTCCTCTGTAATGCCCCCCCAACCCTACCAGCCCCAGTTGCCAACGAGAAGTATCTGACCAGGGCACAGGCACCGGTAGAGACAATCACCCACTCACTTGGGGTTTAAGAGCTCAGAGACCGCAGTTAATACAGTCAAGCGCTGTTTTGTTTTTGGAAACAAGGTCTCGTGATGCAGCCCTGACTGTCCTGTAACTCACAATGTAGACCAGGCTGGCCTCCAGTTCAGAGAGATCTGCCTGCCTCTGCCTTCAGGGTGCTGGAATTAAAAGGTATGTGCCAGTGTGTCCAGCCTGGAAGGTTCTTTTAATAACCCCGTCTAAAGGTTTCTGCTTACAGTCTGGAGCTATGCAGAGCCAAGTCCAGAGTTCCTGCAAAGCAGCCCTCAGTGTCCATGGGACAGGATGGGGCAGCGCCACGTGCAGTGAGACCGCAAGAACAGAACCACTCAGCACGACCAAGCTTCGCGCTGTTCTGCTGACCAGTCGTAAACAGACAAGTGGCTCCATCCACGGCATTTTCTCCAAAGCATGGTCACCTGCCCCTGTCCCCACACTGCAGCTGGCCCTGCCCCACCTGGGACTCAAAAGTCTGGTGATCTGGGAGAAAGAGTCGAGTCAGGCACTAATCAAGAGAGAGCAAAGAAAAAGGCCTCGGCCACTTTAACCATCCCTGACTGAAGCTATTTTTACAATTTTGAAAGTCAAGAGTGTAGGGCCCAGGCTGGGGCGAAAACTCATTACAAGGGGTAGCCAGCAGCATCTTTTCTAGCTCAGTGGCTTCAGCCACTAGGCCCGACTTCACGTATTTCTGTCTGGGAGACCTGAAACTGAAATCATATCGAGGCTGCCGGCCACCTGCTTGCACGATTCTCATCAGCTTGGCCTAGTCTGACTGTGGGGGCAAAGGTTGTCTGAGTAACTCTCCCAATAAACCACGCAGAAGGAACTATGATCAGCCTGTTTGAGTCAACTGAGGCTCCCAGTGGCTACGGCTCTTGCCCAGGGTCACACCCTGAGAAGTGACCGCAGAGTTCATCTGACTAGGAACCCAGGACTGGCAACAGCGAAGCACAGTCGCCCCGAGGCTCCTGACCCCCGGGGGCGGCTGAGGGGCATCAGGGAAACCATTAGGTTCACCCTGAGAAAAGCCTGTATGTCTCAGCAACTCTGATGATGCTTTGCAAAGCCAGGAAAGAGGTGTGGGACTGGCTGACGGCTGCTTGGGAAGCACCTCCCTGAACACCCCTCTCGGAGTAGCTGCCTCTGCAACAGTCTTTTTTTTTTTTTTTTAAATATTTATTTATTTATAATGCATACAATATTCTGTCTGTGTGTATGTCTGCAGACCAGAAGAGAGCACCAGACCTCATTACAGATGGTTGTGAGCCACCATGTGGTTGCCGGGAATTGAACTCAGGACCTTTGGAAGAGCAGGCAATGCTCTTAACCACTGAGCCATCTCTCCAGCCCCCTGCAACAGTCTTAAAAGGGGAAGGACTCTAAGGTCGACCTGGAGGGAGCCCAGTGACCCATGTGCCCCAATGGTCTTAGACCAGCAGGGTGACAACCCAGTTTCAAGTCATATCCCCTCTTCCTGTTTCCTTTAGCGCTTAGGAGTCGCCAAATGGTGAAGGCACATTTGTTGGCCTGTGTCGGGCCACCCTCAGCCCTGGTGAACCAGGTTATCCCGGACATCCACCAAACGTAAGCTCCCACTCTCCAGGAGACCCCTCTTCCCCACGTGCACAGCTGAGAAGTTAGGCCACAGAGTGGACACCAACGACCATGAGACAGTATCCATGAGCCATCAGAGGTCAAGCCAGGGACTGTCCGCCAGGGAACCACTGGGTCCTAACAGCTTTCACGGCTGTTTCTGTGAGCATGATTTCCACGTGGGGGGTGGCCCTCTTTGGGGCCAGAGAACATGCAGAACATGACCCGGGGGGCCTCAGGGTCCCTGTGGAGATCTATGACATCTTAGGTGACCAAACCACAGAGATGAAACCATGCTCTTCTCCAGTTGTTCCTACTTAGGGCCCCATTGGAGGAACACCGGATGCTAACCCTTAACCTCTATTGGGAGACAAAGCTGCAGACTGCAGGGTAGATTTCTGAATTCTCTCTCTCTCTCTCTCTCTCTCTCTCTCTCTCTCTCTCACACACACACACACACACACACACGCTGCCGTCAGCCACCGCCACTGACAATGGCAAAGCTGTCCTCTGCAGCTTTCTGTGGTTCCAATCCCCCCATCCCATGCGCCAGACAAGTCCAGGCCCCGCCACAAAGTCTTCTACAAAGGTGTGTGGAAGCTTCAGAGGCCTCCACCACTCCTGCCCGCCTCAGGGGTTCCTGGAGACTGGAGCCTGGGTTAGGGTAGTGCCTTCTCTGGTCACCCCCGGTAGCCCTGGCACTTGCTTTACCAAAGAAGCACAGGTTCCTGTTTTCTCAGCATCGTGCCAGGAAGGACAGACCAACTCTGAGCACCAGGGACAATAGCACGGCAAGTCTAACTGAGTAGAACGACAAGTCTAACTGAGCTAGGACCCTAATCAACAAGTAAAGGCTCCAGAGAGTTGGAGAAGGCTTGGAGATAGTTCCGCCTCTGCCTCAAGACCCCTGTGTTCCCCAAACTCCTGCTCCAGCACCTCCACCTTACCCTGCAGCTTCCCCCACCCCCAGTATGTCCCTCCAGTACTCACATGCCCTGCTCCCCATACTGGTTGTAAAACTCCATATGGCTGCATGCCTGAATCCAGCCAACGATCCAGGTCTCCTTCTTGGGGATGGGCGGCATGACCACCTGGGCCGAAGCCCGGAAATGGGGTGTCCGGTAGCGTAGTACCACGCTGGAGGACTCATCAATGCTGGTGGGGATGGGGTCGATGGAGGCTTTCACGTCAATCACCGTAATTCCTTCCCGGAAGACTCTGGCTTTGCCTCCGATGCTCTGAATACAGCCCATGGCACACAGGACCGCTCTAATCTCCAGGAAAGGCCAGCAGTCCCAAAAATAACAGGGCATTGAAAGGATGGAGGTTGCAGGACCCAGCGGAGAGCGCACAATCTAATCTCAAAGCTCAAAAGCGAGATCCATAGGATAGAAAACTTACTGAGTGGAGGGGACTTGCATAGCACTATCGGACCTGATTATAAATACGGATTCTGCTGCATCTCAAGAGCCCTGGGCTCCCTCTTCTAACAGTGGGCAAAAGCCACCGATATTCTTTGGGTTTAAAAAAAGAAAAGTTTGCAGTTTAATGGATAAGCATGTTGTTCTGACATTCAGCCCTGCGTCCTCACACTTGGGGATGGTAGGTCGGACAGTCTCCCTGAAGTCTTCGGAGGAAGCAGACGAGCGCTGGCAGGCACATAAATAAGGAAGGCTCGGTCCCCGCGCGGTCGCGCCACCCTCGCTGCAGAACGCCGACTTCCTGCCCTTCTGCTTTCCGCACCCGCTCCCTGGGACACACGCGCCCTCCCGGCGGGGCCCAATCAATTGCAGTGTGAGCTCTCGTTCAATCGGCAGAGGCCTGGCGCCCTGCGTGGCTGGCACCCACGCGCGGTTCCAAAAGGCGCGCTCCGGGCTAGGCGCTCTCCAGGTCCCCTCCGGCGCCCACTCGCGCGCTCCTTTGCTACTGTCGCTGTCGCCGCCGACCGCCGCGTGGGGCCCCGGGGCTGCGCTTGGGTATCCGCCGCCGCCTGCTTCGCCGCGGCCGCTGAGGACCTGCAGAGAGGTGGAAGGGACAGGGCGTCAAAGTTGAGCCGAACTTTACTGCGGGGGACGCGAGGGCGCGGCGATGCGTGTGCGCCTGGCGCGGGCTGCGGAGCTGACGGCGCAGCTCTGGGCGGTCTCCCCGGAGGTGGCGCCCCCCTCCGCCCGCCCCGTCAGTGGCCGCCGCACGACTGCGCGCACCAGCGAATAATCGCCTCCCGTGACATCTCCGCTGACACCCCTCTAGCCCGGGGGCGGGGTAAAGGGGGTCGGTCAGACTGCCACCGCAGTGGGTCACTAGCACTTCCCGGCCCTCGTGCTGTGTTTTACCACCAAGCCACAAGCGTGGAACGCCCCTTCTCTCTCGGGTCTCTCGGTCCTCCGGGGTCGCAGTGCCATCCCCAGGCCGGTCCTTTCTGCCGTGAGGCCCTTAGCCGGCTGAGGTGGCTCGACCCCAAGAGGGCGCGCTGTCCCCTGTTCCCCCCACCCCCGCACCCCTTGCCTCGGTTTCCCCTCGCCAGCCGCTAGCCGCAGCGGAGCACAGCGTCGGGGTGCGCGCCTCTGCCCGGGAACTTTGGCACTCACCTCCCCACTCAGGGGGCGACGCGAACTCACCTGCCCCTAGGGCCGCTCCGGGTGCCTGGGTCACTGCCCTCCGGACGCCCCGACCCCTCCGCCCATACGTTCTCGGGGCGCCCCCCTCCCCTGGGTAGTCCACCGCTCTATTAGGGTCTGAGATGGCGTGGGTGCCTCGGGTCTCCAAGCCCCTCCTGACTCCTGGGCTGCTGTGGGGATGGCCGGGGGCGGAGGGCTGAGGCTCGGGGCTCTCTTGCCCCCACCCCGAGCGCCTCCTTATTTTATGATCATTGTAAGCGTGCTGTCGCCGCTCTGCCCCGCCGCCGCGCCGCAGCCGCCTGGCGCGCCCAGCGCCGCCTCGCTCTGCTGCAGCATCAGAAAGGCAACCAGGTCAAACTTTGCAGAAACTCGGCCCCTGCGCCGGCCTGGCCCCCGCGTTCGCTCGTAGCCGAGCGACAGCGCGCACCGGCGCACGCAGGACCGCCGCTCGGTCGTGCGCCCCGCGGGATGCAGGTCCGCAGGCGGCGGCCGGCGGGCGGGCGCCGCCTCCTCCTCCGGCCCGCCCGGCTCTCCACCCTCGCTCCCGCACTCAGCGTTCCCTCCCCCCTTGGTTATCCTTCTCTCCCTCTTTTCCCCGCTCTCTGCAGCTGCTGGGGGAGTTGAGCCTCTTCTTGCATAAACGACATTTCCTTTTTTGCTAACCCTAGGAATTCTGGGTAGTGTAGTCCTACATCTCACGCCAGGCCTGGGTGGGGGGTGCTCCTACTGCCCTTTGACTTCGGATGTCAGGGGGTTTTCCAATTCAGAAGACCTAGGGCACTGTCCTGGAAATCCTGTATGCCTGCCTTGGCGGTTGGGTGGAGACTGTGGAAGCTTTGGGAGGCCCCAAGGTTTGGTGGGTGGGAGAATTTAGTTCCCCAGTGTTGGTCCTTTGTGTCTGCAGGATGGTCAGACTGTAGTTGTCCCCAAGTGTGTGAGAAGTTTTCATTCATCAGACACTCTGAGTGGGAAGGCTCTTTATGTACATCTCACAGAGAAGGCAAAAAAAAAAAAAAAAAAAAAAAAAAAAATCCAGAATGGGAAGATGGAAAAGATTGGCCTACCACCCCAACCTGGCAGGGCTCCCTGCTGAGACCCTCTGGTGGTCTCAGAGATAAGGTTCAAAAGGAGTTTATCCCCAGACAGCAGTGGGACAGCAAGAACCCAAGTAGCCTCAGACCTTAGCTCCACCCCTACCCTGCAGTTACCTTCTAGATAAAGGAGAGTTTGTGACATCAGAAAACCTAGCAACCACCAAAGGCACGCCCCACCACTGCCGCCACAGCCTCTTAAGCCTGACTTTCAAGACTGTCCATAATAGGCACAGGCTGGGTGTTTGTAGTTAGTCCCAAGGCTAGAGTCTGCTGAGCAGATGACAGGGGCATTTCTGAAACTTTGGGAGGGTCTCTATGGGGAATCCATTTCTGCCACCACAGGAAATGGCCAGTGACGGCGGCTACTGCCTGTTCCCAGCCACACTCTCATAGGACCATTGCTGCTGTCCTGTGTTCCCAGCTAGTGGGGCGATGTCCTTTTCCCATCCAACTTTTAGGCACCTGGTATACCCCAGTCCTGCCTGATGTAAAACCGTAGAAGCACGTGGTCTCCTAAGGGCCTCGTGTAAAATTTGCAGTTTTTCCTGGTCTATGAAACCATAGTGGCCTCCCCACACCGGCATCATCATCCAGGTTCACATGGACCCTGGGAGATGGTAATAGGAAACCAGGAGACACTGAAATCGTACCACCCTCAAGGCCCACATACTTGCCTACTAAGACTGGTTCCTCTGAACTAAGACGGACTGGCCACCAGAGCAGGCCACAGGTCCTTGAATATCCACAGATAAGGGTTTGTGTGGGGAAATAAAACCTCCCTTCACTTGTTCCCCCATCACATCGCCCCTGTGAAGAACTTCACTTTGACCTGCAGAGGGTCGGCCCAGGGTTGGAAGTTGCCGGGCTTATAATTAAGGGGTTGCTCCTGCAAGAGCAGCCAGGACTTGGCTCACTTAAAAATTCCCTGCCCCAGCTCCTGCTCTGCTTGCTTACATACCCTTTGGCCCTCCTGCTTCCCCCACCTCCCCACACAGCCCTTCTACTTGCATGGCTTTCTTGGGAAGTTTGTAAGTGTTGGGCACAAACCTATATCAGCTTCAGCTTATGTGGAAGGTCAGGATGTGGCCATGAGAGTATAGGATGCTACAGTCTGTGGAACAGAGAAAAAGGACCTCAGTTAGAGATGTGTTCTACACCAGTGGACTCACACTGTCCCTATCCCCTCCCCTTTTCCATACGTAGGTCAGGGTTGCACAGCCCTGGTGCATTAGACTAGGAAGATCATGCAGACCCAAAGATATACAAGTGAGAGGCAAAAAATAGCATGCAGCCCTGAACAAGACCCCAGAGACCCAAGACATGGCCCAGTACAGCATCTCTCTGCTGAGTAAACTACAAGCCAGGGCTTCTGCACGCACTGTCTTCACAGCCTTGGCAATGACCCCCAAAACTAGGCCTTGTCATCCCACTACACAGATGACACGGGTGCCTGGAGTCGGGGTGAGTGAGGTGGCAGTTGAACCCAGAAGCTGGGTGATTGCGATGGAATGGGCCCTCTCACCCGTAGTCCCGTGATCAGTGCAGCCATGTTCAGTGGCAACCACAGGTCATGACAAGGTTCACTGACTCTCAGGAACCACCTGCTTTTAGGGCTCCAGAAGATTCACCGGGAGCTCACTACTTCCAAAGGCAAGGTCCTTGTATGTCCAGAAAGGCCATTTTAGAGGAAGTCCTCAAACTATGGAGGGAAATGTGAAGCCCAGGGATTCTGTTGCCCTGGGAAGCAGGGTTCTTGCCCCAACTGTTTAGAATCAGACAGAAAGCCAATGGGGAGGCTTGGAATGACCACCAAGGTCAGGTAGGTGGAGCCACAGTCCCCTCTGGCTGGAGGGGTTAGCATCAAAAGGCAAGGAATCAGACCTAGGCGAAGTTGGGTGGTCCTGCAAGTAGCAGACTGAACCTGGCCAGGTGAGAGAGGGCTGGTACCACAGGGAAGTTATCCAGAGAGACTCTGTGACTAAATCTCAAGTCTCCTGACCCCAGCGCAGTGATAACATCGCTCTCTACTGAGGATGGTGGCCAGGCATAGGGCACGGCAGGGAAGCAGCAGCAAGTGCATAAAATTCATTGAGCCAGCACACCTTTAATCTCAGCCCTGGGAGACAGAGGCAGGTGGATCTCTGTGAGTTTGAGGTCAGCCTGATCTACAAAGTGAATTCCAGGACAGCCAGGACTGTTTCACAGAGAAACCCTGCCTCGAACAAAACAAAACAAACAAACAAACAAAACCACATTGTCTGGTCTGGTTGTGAACCTGGGAATTAAGACCATCGCAGCCAAATGCTCCGGACCACAATCTCCCAGGGCGCTGCTGGCTTGGGACCTCTCCACCAGCCTTTTGCCACTGTTCATTGAACACCTCCTCAAGCCTCCTCAGATGGTCAAAGCACTTACATCCCTGTGGGACAGAAGAATGACGAGGGATAACTCCAGGAATGATGAATGTAGGCATGAATTAGCATAAATAATGAATAGATATGATTTGAAGCTTGTAGTGGTTACAATAATCAATCTCTATCAATCAGGAAGTCGGTTGTTTTGATGTGCAGTTCAGTATTGAACTGGGAGTGGAAGGGAAAATGCATTTGTCAATTGGAGAGTGAGCTGGTGTGTGTGGAAACGTGCCCACACGTCTGTGCCTGTGTTTTAATGTGCAATGGTTTGTATGAGTCCCTGGTAGTATGATGAGTGACAGTGTTTGCTTTAGCTGTGTGTCCGAGCGTTGTTTGTCTGTGGAAGAGTGTCGTGTGCATGCACCCATGTGAGCTGCTGTGGGTGTAGCTGGGGGCGTGGTTGTGATGGAGGAGTGTGTATTGCGTGGGGTGTGTCGCCTGTCAATGTAGGACTGGCTGTTGGGCGGAGGCTGAGCGGCGATCACTGCTGGCTTGGTGCCAAGTGCGTTCGCATCCCCGCGCCCACTGGGTCCTCAAGGCTGGCGCTTTCTTGTAGCTGCCGCCTTTCCCCGGGCCCCGGATCGGGTCTCCGGCGCCCTCCTGTCCCCACCCTGCGTGTATGGAGCGACGGCCTGGGGACCCACTTTGGCCCCAGCCCGGGAGCGGCGTGTCCACTGTGCGGCGCCTCTAGGGGAAGACAGAGGGGGGCGACAGCAGGTTGGGCGCGGCCTCGGATCCGGTGCGGCACTGAGAGTTCTCCAAGGTGCTAAAATAAACCCAACGCGAAGGATCAGGTTTCCCGACCAAAATAACCCAGCAGCAGCCTTAGAAATGTGAAACGGGAAAATGATCCCGGGCGCGCGCCAGCGCTGGAGGCGGTGAAGAAAGCTGCTTCCCGCGGTGTCGGGGGTGGGGGCCTTGCTGGCCAGAGCGGTTACCTCTCCAGGCACTTGCCCACCATCCCTTTCTCTTCTGGGGTCCTTGCTTCTTAGAGCAGCTTTCTGTTGGCCTTTGGTCTGTGATGGCCAGGTCTGCAATTTCTTAGAGCCAGGCTCTGAGCTGTCTTTAGGTCAATGTTTCCAGGGTGCCTAGTGTGTGCCAGAGCCTGTCTAGCGCATGTCAACTGGCAACAACTGCAGCACCTAGGGGCTGTCACTTTGCTAGGAGAGCAGTAAGGAGTAAGTACACAGGGTGTTAGGACTGACATAGATTTCAATAAACAACAACATAACAAAACAAACAAAAAAACTAAAGGTTGTCTGTCAGAGACAGGGAGAGGTTTGAATACCAGGGCACCCTAATGTCTGACTAATTTAATGGCCTGGGTAGAGTTCCTTTGCTTCTGAACTTTGATTTTCTCCTTGATCTGACTGAGTCAGAGTGTATGCCTGTGCAGGCTCAGACGGCTGAGGCAGGTGACATAGGGACCAGCAAATTCACTCATACATACAAGTGTCCAGTACATGCTTATGGTAAACATGGTTTCACCCTAAACATCCAAGACAGCAAACTGTACTGGCTGCCAGAAACTCCTGCTCCTGAGAGAGAGTGGTATGGTAATGGTCAAAGATGGGGTTGTATCCCCTCCAAAATGGAAAAACCCCATAGCACAAGGAAGTACCTTAAGCAGGAAGGTAAACAACTCAAAACAGCTTCAGGAAGTCCCTGAAACTGACCAGGTTCACTAGGCCCCTCCCTGTCAGAGTGAGCAATAAAGCAGAAAAAAAAAATTCTGAGCCCAGAACAGCAGCCTGCAAGAAGAAACCAGCTGAGCCTTCTGGAAGAGTCACTTCCAGAGTTACTTGGAAAGGACTCTCTCCAACCTCCTGAGAGCCTCCAGGCTGTGCAGTGAGCTCCGGGTTCTCAGCTTTGATAGGAGCTGTCACTCCTGCTGGAGTGGGTCTTGGTGATGCAGCTGTCTTTGAGTCACTTCTGCCCCTGTAAGTTACCCCTCATCCATATTCCTGTCAGTAACCCCAATAAAACTCATGGTTCATTAAGTTGGACTTTGGCGGTATCCGTATACTGATCTGTTGTGGGCTCCCTGTCTAGGGTGGTAGATGTGTGTGTTGGGTCTCCCCAGGAAAAGCTTTGTTACATACACAACAACCGAGACCTGGGTCTGACGCACTTAGCTTCAATCTCTCCACAGTCCGTGGTGCATGCAGCATGGCTCGGGGCCATGCCAGGGAGGCAGTGACTCGGGGGAGCCAGGTCGTCTGTGGCACATTCCCCTTTGTACTCCCTGTGGAGCCTTGCACACAGTCGGACTCAGGAAGTGAGATGTGAGACCACACAAGCAGGGGACAGAGATGCTATAGGGTACATGTAGTCAGAAACACATCTCTGTCACCAACAGTGTGTGAGACCAGCAGCTTAAGTCTCAGCTCTGTCCCTGGTACCTGTGGCCTCGAGATGATGTCACCACTCAGAATGCTTTGTCCTTTAAAGTGGGAAGAAGGTGACTGCCCTCATGCTTCCAGTGTCCAGACACAGCAGCAGCTCAGGCTAGCCCAGCAAACCCTGCAGGAATGCCACCGCAGCATCTTGTTTGGCTTGTGCTTGTTTACATCCTGTTCCTGAACACAGGGACGTATGTGTGAGTATGCTCATCCACAGTAGTTCCTGAACACAGGGACGTGTGTGCGAGAATGTTCATCCACAGTAGTTCCTGAACACAGGGACGTGTGTGCAAGTATGCTCACTCCACAGTAGTTTTGAAGACAGTAGCTACAAAACAAAAGCAGGAATGATGGAGGGGCTCTTACGTAGGTGATGGCCTCTCTATGTGACAAAAAGGCAGTTATTAAGAAATAATAGGAGGCTGGATAGATGGCTCAGTGGTTAAGAGCTCTAACTGCTCTTGCAGAGGACCTGGGTTCAGTTCCCAGCACCCACATGGCCACTCACGACTGTCTGTAACTCCTGTTCCAGGGGATCTAGCACCCTCTTCTGGCCTCTGCAAGGACCAGGCACACATGTGGTGCACAGACATGCATGCAGGCAAAACATCCATACATATAAAAAAAGAAAAAAGAAAAAGGACGAGATTGATGGTCATGGAAACATGGTCAGATTTATTTTATTAAGTAAAAAAGATAAGTCACATTCTAAAATGTAATCATATTTTAAGTGTGTATTTATATATGCAAATAGATACACTATACATGGATAGCATTTGCTTTTTACTTTCTGTTTATTAAAGCAGAAATGTTGCAATAATTGGAACTGAAACAAGTATTCCTTCTAAGATTACCACCTATGTTAATGTATTAGTTTTCAAGTGATAGGATTATGACTGTCATCTGTAATAATAATTAAGTTTATTGTAGCAAAAAGTAACATTTTGCCAGGCAGTAGTGGCACACTCCTTTAACCCTAGTACTCCAGAGTCAGAAGAAGGTGAATCTCTCTGAGTTTGAGACCAGCCTGGCCTACAGAGAGAATTCTAGGACAGCCAGGACGACACAGAGAAACCCTGTCTCGAAAAATCAAATCGAATGAACTTCTGATGGCAAAAAGATATTTTTGGTGATATTTTACTGTCTTTTAAGTAGTTCATCATTTCAAGGATGTGTGTCCTGTCTCCCCAGCTAATGTGCAAGAAGAGATCAATGAAAGCATTGTCTGAATAACTGAAGGAATGCCAAGACTGTTGAGAAATTGGACTGTGTCCTGTAGTGGGTGCTGGTGAAGGTTTATGAATTGAGACATGGTACTTGCTTCTCAGCCATCTGTGAAAATAACCAGCGCTCTCCCAGCAGAGAGAGGAGTAGTGGGTCCTGGTCACATGGGAAGACAACATCACCTGTGCTGAGTGAGGTTTTTACAGGGTTCTGATGGGTAGGATGGTTTGCCTGTAGCCACACAGTTGTTGGTGGCTAAGCCAGGCTAAGCTAGGACTGTTGCTTTCCACGGTCTGTCTTAACCACTGACGGGCTAAACTGGATCCCGTGACCTCCACAGAACTTAGTGGCCACTCCAGCCAGAAGAAAACGCTGACACAGCCTTAGGCATTAATAGTCCTGGCTGTCTGGGCTCCTCAGCCCCTGATGAAGCCAGCCCAGGTCATGGCCCCACCCTGGAGGGTAAGGTGACTTTCCTGGCAGAGAATTGATCAAACATTTCCAGTCCCTGTGGACTGAAGAATCTGTGCCAAAAGACTTCAATGTCCCCATCCTGGAGACTGCTTAGGAGTCTGGGTTTTGCCTATTTTCAGTTCTAGACTGGATGTCTTCACCTCTCTGAGCCTCAACTTCCCTGTCTGTACAGTGGAGTCATCATGACCGCTTCTTGGTTGAATGGTGTCAGTTGAAGTATACTTCCCAGTGTCCACACATTTGGGCACCCACCTTGAGGACATAGGGTCCCCCTGTGCAATGCACATTATATAGGGACATTTTTATATTGTCCCAGTTCCCTGAGGCTGACTTTGGAAGTAGGGCCTCCCCACCCCATTTCAAACCTAAGAATGTTTGTTCCAAAGTGTCCTCCAAGACTCCTTGTCTGGGGATGGGTGGCCCTCAGACCCTGAGACAGGAAAGGAAGAAAACAGCCAAACAGCTGACAGATAGAAACACGATGCCGGGTAGGCTTCCACCCACCGCTAATCCCCTGCACTTGGAGGCAGAGGCAGATGAATCTCTGTGAGTTCAAGAGCAGCATGGTCTGCATAGTGAGACTCTGTCTCGGATGGAAAATAAAAGCAGGTTCTTGAGCACAGTTGAAAGGTGAACGGTTACCAACAGATGTTACTGCTGTTTACCCAGAGATGTCAAAGTGTCTGCAATGGGAAAGACATCACCCACGGAGAGAGAACTCAGCGGGAACTCCAGCTGCCTCAGCTTCCCCGGGCGGTTTCTGCTAGATGTTGTCCGTGCCCACTTTGATGATGGCATCTCTGTGTGTTTGTATTTGTTCTCTTACTTGAAAGTCTCGCCTAAGAGGTCACTCTTCTCTGTCCAGAACCCACTCTGTCAGGAACACCAGCTGACTGCCCCAAAGGTGTTTTCCCACTCAATTTCTGTGGGATGCTTTAAGTATCCAATATGATGACGTTTTGTCATCTGTCTGCCTGCCTGACATCCATCCATCCTTCCATCCATTCTTCCTTCCTTCCATCCATTCTTCCTTCCTTCCATCCATCCTTCCTTCCATCCATCCTTCCTTCCTTTCTTCCATCCTTCCTTCCTTCCATCCATTCTTCCTTCCTTCCATCCATCCTTCCTTCGATCCTTCCTTCCATCCATTCTTCCTTTCTTCCATCCATCCTTCCTTCCTTCCATCCTTCCTTCCATCCATCCTTTCTTCCTTCCATCCTTCCTTCCATCCATTCTTCCTTCCACCCATCCATCCACCCATCCTTCCATCCATCCTTCTATTCATCCTTTCTTCCACCCACCCATCCATCCATCTTCCTATCTATCTCAGTCACTTTCCTGTTGCTGTGATAAAACGCCATGACCAAGGTGACTTACAGAAGAGTTTATTTGGGCTATGGTCCCAGAGGGTGGAGCAAAGGCATGTTGGTGGCAGCAGCAAGCTGAGGGCTCACAACTTGAACCACAAGCACAAAAAGAGAGTGAGCTCAAAATGGCATGAGTCTTTAAACAGATCCAATAAGGCCACTTAAGCCTCCTTAACAGTGTCTGATGTTTCAAGATCACCAAGTATTCAGATGTCTGAGGCTATGAGGGACACCTCCTTCAAACCACTAGCCCTCTTTCTCTGTTATTTGCTATTTATTCTTTTTCTTTGACTTGTTTTATACTTAATAAACTCACTTATTCAAAACCAAAAGTATGTCTGTTATTGATCACTTTCCAGACCAGACAGAACAACTTGCCTGGAGTCCAAGCTCATGTCTTGTTGCCACACTAGGGAGGACACGTGTGATGGCTCTCTCACCCCATGCTTGGCTTGAAATGAACATTCTAGAAGAGGAGGATTGAGTACCTAGTCTAGTCAAGCTGTATGTGACTGGATTTTGCAAGAAACCCCACACTAAAGCTGGATACTTGTCTCACCCCAGCCAAGGATGGGACAGAGTCAGGCCATGAGCTGAGTCCTTCTGAAGGAAGAGGAGACTTCACTCCATGTCACATGGAAACATCTTCTATTTGAGTGCCTTCCACAGTCCTACAAGATGGGCACGATGATGCTTGTTACAGGAAGAAGCAACAAGGCTCAGAGAAGTGATGGGCTGAGCGAGGCCTTGACGCTGGTGTGAGATGGATCCCAGTGTTCCTGCCTCTAGAGCCTGGGATGGTCTGCTGAAACTAGAGCCAACAGGATCTGAGTTGGTTCCTTGTCCTTGAGAGTTTCTCTGGTAGTTCTGGGCCTTCATGCTTAGGCTCTGTTTTGGGCTGAACTTGGCAGAAGTCAAACCATAATCCCAATGTGATGAGCAAAGTGGCTACTTCTCACTGTTTAGCCAAACACACTGAGCATCTCCTATCAGCAGCCTAGGGCCAGGCCGCCTCAGAGGGCTGCGGGCATCAGTTTTAGCCACTACCAGGGGAGCTGCAGGAGGCCTCCCTCAAGCCCCATATGCTCATCTGGGCCTCTTTGGCTGCCCTCTGGGGTACCCTCTGGGATGCACCCCCTTCTTCTCTCCTTTCCCATGTACCAGCAACTGATGCTTCATCCTTCCTACAGGACAGTCTCTCCCCCTCAGCTTCTCATGTGTGTGCTTCCTTCATCAGCCAGCCCTTCCAGGCCTGGGTCCTGCAATGCCTTCCTACAGTTGTGGTCATTTATGTCTCGTCTGATTAATCTGTAGGGAACCTTGATCTTCCTGATTGTTGGGGAAAGGCCAGCTTCACTCTGTAGTGTGCCCAACCCTACCTAGCATAGAGACTGGATCTCAGTGGCTATGTATGGGTACCTAAGACCCTTGTACAGTTCCAAGTACTAGAGGCAACCTCTAAGAGGCAGATCTTTTCCCAATTAATTATCCATCTCTCTAATGGAAAGCCAGGCTCACAAACAGCCGTTTGACTGCACTGTGATTCCTTACAGTAAACTCAACCCCAGATTTTAAAAAAGGGAAGAGGAGGAGGAGAAGGAAGGAAGGGAGGGAGGGAGAGAGGGAGGGAATGAAGAAAAGAAAGAGAGAGAGAAAGAGAGAGAGAAAGAAAGGAAGAAAGGAAACGGGGAAGAAAGAAAGGAAAGAAAGGAAGGAAGGAAGGAGAGAGATAGGAAGGAAGGAAGGAAGGAAGGAAGGAAGGAAGGAAGGAAGGAAGGAAGGAAGGAAGGAAGGAAGGAAGGAAGGAAAGATAATCGGACCTGGAAATTGTTCTTACTACGAGGGTAGCTGTGAGATCAAGAACTCCCTCCAGTCCCTGGAACTAGGTTTCCACTTCCCAGTCAGGGGAATAAATAGGAGGGCCTGGCTACTAAGGGTCTGGACTGGTCAAGATTACAACTGAAAAAAGCAGGTTAATTTGGGTCCATCTCTGCCAGGGCCAGAGTCCAGAGGGGAGGCCGCTACTGAAGCCAAAAAAGGACTACATTTCCCAGAGGTCTTCAGAGCTCGAGAACCAGCCATTGGCAGATTTAAATAGCCCAGGCCCGAGGCAGCCAGGCCTCAGCTGTGGACTCTTCCGCCTCTCGGGTGGCTCTATTGGCTCTGGCCCCGCAAGGGTGGGCTCCATTGGCTGCCCAGCTGGCACTGACGTCCCCTCGGAGCCGGGTGGCAGTCGGAGGTAAATAGCCATGTGCTATCCTCCTCTCTATATTTAACAGCTGCTACAGAGAAGGTGGCGGCTCTTGTCTTCTGGGAGAAGGCCCTTGGAACTGGGCTGGGACTGGCCTTCTCAGAGTGAGTGAGGTCACCATGCCAGCTTCCCAGAGCCGGGCCCGTGCCAGAGACCGCAACAATGTCCTCAACCGGGCTGAGTTCCTGTCCCTGAACCAGCCCCCCAAGGGGACCCAGGAGCCCAGAAGCTCAGGTAGGAAGGCCTCAGGGCCCTCGACACAGCCCCCACCCTCCAGCGATGGGGCCCGGGAGCGTCGCCAGTCGCAGCAGCTGCCGGAGGAGGACTGCATGCAGCTGAACCCCTCATTCAAGGGCATCGCCTTCAACTCCCTCCTGGCCATTGACATCTGCATGTCCAAGCGACTGGGGGTGTGTGCCGGCCGGGCTGCATCCTGGGCCAGTGCCCGCTCCATGGTCAAGCTCATTGGCATCACAGGCCATGGCATCCCTTGGATCGGGGGCACCATTCTCTGCCTGGTGAGAAGCAGCACCCTTGCAGGCCAGGAGGTGCTCATGAACCTGCTACTAGGTGAGTGTGCCTGCTGGCCACCTGTCACCTGGTCTCGCCAGGCCTTTGGGGAGGACGCAGCCCCACCCCTTCCAGGATCAGCAGGTTCCCTGAGAAACTAAGGAACTCATCTAATGAGGTTAGGCAGGAAGGGTGTCCCAGAAACAGACAAGCCTCTAGTGTGGAGAGGCAAGGGCCCCCTGTACACTGGGGGGCCTTGAGCATACAGAGTCCAGCATGCAACCCTGGGGGCCAGTTCCCTGCACCCTGATGCTGCCCAGGCAGAGTACAAAGAAGCCGAAACTACGGGGTGAGATTGAGGGCTCTGCTGAATGACCTAGAGAGATGTCACTGTCAAGTCGTTGTTCTGACCACTTACAGACAGTACTGAGCTGCTCCCCATTGTCCCCTCCTCCACTCTCAGTTCAGAGACCCTACAAATTGCCCAGGATTTTTCTAGAGTCTGAAGGTTCAAGGGACCCACCTAAGGTCCCCTACCTATGCACGCTGATCTTCCTAGAGTACTAGCCTGCTGCTTCTCACGGATGTCTCTGGAGGAGGGAGTCTGATGGTCAGTTTCCTTTGCTAAAGTCTTGGCCTCTAACCCTCCAGGTTGGCACGGCCATGTGCCAGTTGCCTTGTGGTGGCCATGTGGAAAGCAGACCATCCCTTTACCTGTAGGTGATACCCAGCCCCTACCCAGCTCATCCTCCTGGAACCTCTGGGTCCCTAGGGTGCTCTGTGAGTCTTTGCTCCCACTCTCTGCGTCAGAAGGTAGCTTCTCTGATTCTGGAAGGAGTTTCAGTGAAAACGGCTGCCCCAGAAATGGACAAGCCTCTAATGTGGTAGAGCAAGGGCCCCCCAGCAAACTGGATGGGGGGTGGCTTTGAACATGCAGGAGGAGCCAGCACACACCTCTGGGGCCACTGCCCCTACCTGGAGTGTGGTCTCCAGCTTCTTAGCCTAGTGGGAGAAAAACATGATAGATAACAAGGCAGGCGGCTGGGGCTCAACATGCACAGCATGTGCCTAGCATGCACAAAGCCGTGGGTCTCATGCTCAGGACACATCAAACCCGCCATGGTGACATGTTTCCAAATCCTAGCACTCAGGATGAAGAGGCAAGAAGATCACAAGTTCAAAGCCATGCTTGGCTACATAGTTTGAGGCTAACCTAAGCTACATGAGACGGTGTCAAAACACCGACAACAATCTGGGCATGGTAGCAAATGCTTTTAATCCCAAAACTTGGGAGGCAGAGGCAGGTGAAGCTGAGTTCAAGGCCAGCCTGGTCTACAAAGCAAGTTCCAGGCTAACCAAGAAAAAAAAAAATAGCCAGGTGGGTCTTGGCCCCCCACAGTTCAGAGCTCACCTGCCAGGAGGGACCCCGGTTACCTCCTCCATGCAGGGACAGCCATCCTCCACTGATGAGCAGGCCTGTCACTTAGCCTTCTGATGCCCTGGGGTACTGTCACCCCTGGAGCCCAGGCTTTGGTTAGGCTGGACTCTATTTGCCTCCCCTCCCCTTACTGTGGAAACAGTGTTGATAAAGTCGGTTCTCACCTCTAAGTCTCAGTTTCCTGACCCATGCCCTGGACAACAGGTCTGGTGGGGATTTGAAGGGAGGTGGGGAAGCACAATGCCTGGTGTCACCATTACTAGAACTGCAGGGCCTGGAGGCATCTGTCCAGTTCAGCCCTCACTCAGAGCACAGGGCATGTGATCAGTGCCCAGGAAATCTCTGGGCTGAGGGTGAGGTCTCATGCCTACAGCCAGGATCCCGAGGGGCAGATTGGACATGGTAGAAAACAGGAGTGGGGCCTCAGAAGGTCCCACATGTTGATGGTCCTCCAACCTCCGGCCCTACTCCAGAAGACCTAGCCGGAGCCGCTGAAGACTGTGGCCACAGGCAAGTGCCTTCACCTTTTGGAGCCTCAGTTCCCTCATCTGTCAAATGAGTTGTTAGGGTATTTGAAGGCAGTATCAGCATAAGGGTTTAGCATGTGCTAAGGGTAGGGGGCACGTAGGTGAGCATGGTTATCATGGTGGCATTGTCACCATCACTAGGTCAGCCTCCCACAAGGTCCCTTCTGTGTCCTGGATGCTAGTGCAGTGACCCCCATCACCTTCATTGTCCCTCCCCTAAGCACCAGACTGGATAGCCTTACAGGGAGCCAGGTGATGGTCCCAGGTGGAAAGTGGCTTATGCCTTCTTACCGGTCCAAATCCTTTTTAAAAATGATTTATTTATTTACTTTTAGTTTTCAAGACAGGGTTTCTGTGTGCAGCCTTGACTGTCCTAGAACTAGCTCTGTAGATCAGGCTGGTCTCGAACTCACAGAGATCCACCAGCCTCTGCCTCTGGAGTGCTGGGATTAAAGGTGTGCACCATCACCGCCAGCTGATTTTATTTATTTTTACTTTATGTGCATTGGTGATTTGCCTGCCTATATGTCTGTGTGAGTGGGCTGGAGAGATGGCTCTTCCAGAGGTCCTGAGTTCAATTCCCAGCAACCACATGGCGGCACACAAACATCTGTAATGAGATCTGGTGCCCTCTTGAGGAAGAGACCTGGTCAGTCGTTCTCATCAACTTAGACCATGGAACCCAATATGGACAAGTTCAACAGAACCGCCATATACAGGCTGCCCATGCATGCTTCAGCACTGCCAGGGCATAAACTTCATTCATTTTTCTTTTTTCTTTTTTTTTTTAAATATTTATTTATTTATTTATTTATTATGTATACAATATTCTGTCTGTGTGTGTGCCTGCAGGCCAGAAGAGGGCACCAGACCTCATTACAGATGGTTGTGAACCACCATGTGGTTGCTGGGAATTGAACTCAGGACCTTTGGAAGAGCAGTCAGTGCTCTTAACCACTGAACCATCTCTCCAGCCCCCTCATTCATTTTTCAATTTCATGTCTGTGTGAGGGAGTCAGATCCCCTGGAACTGGAGTTAGAGACAGTTGTGAGCTCCCATATGGGTGCTGGGAATTGAACCCAGGTCCTCGGGAAGAGCAGCCAATGTTCTTAACTGCTGAGCCATCTCTCCAAGTCCTTTAGTGATTTTCCTATGAACATGGCATGGTGTGTGCAGGCTGCTTTAGCCAGTGTTCTATTGCTGTGAAGAGACACTATGACCACGGCAGCTCTTATAAAAAGAGATTTAGTTGGGGGTTGCTTACAGTTTCAGACATCTAGTGCATTGTCCTGGTGGCAGGACATAGCAGCACACAGGCAGGAATAGTAGTGAGAGCTCTCCACCCAGACGTGCAGGCAGCAGAGAGACCCTGGGCCTGACTGGGCTTTTTAAACCTCAAAGCCCACCCCCAGTGACACACTTTCCCAACGAGGCCATAGCTCCTAATCCTTTCAAATAGTGCCACTCCCTGAGTATTCAAATCTATGAACCTGTGGGGGCGTGAGTCAGCCTTCTCCCTTCCTCCTCACTCTTTAAGACAGGATCTCTCCCAGCCTGAAGCGCACAAGTAGGCTAGAGTGGCTGGCCAGTGAGCTCAGTGAGCCACCTGTCTCTGCCACCCCAGTGCAGAGATTTCAGAGCCTCTGAATTCATGGCCTCCTGTTGGCATGCCAAGAACATTACTGACTGTGCCATCTCCCCAGCCCCAAACTGACATTTAAAAATCTATTTGTTTGTTTGTTGTTTAAGACAAGTTTCTCTGTGTAACCCTGGCTATCCTGAAACTCACTATGTATGCCAGGCTGGCCTCGAACTCACAGAGATCCAGCTGCCTCTGCTTTCCAAGTGCTGGGATTAAAAGCATGCGCCACCAGCACCCAGCCGACATTTAAATTTTTTATTTCGTTTATTTGATCAATCTGTGTGTGGAGATATTTTAGTGTGTTGTGAATGTACAGTTCAGTGTCTTAACTACATCTTCAGTGTTGTGAAATCATCACTATTGTCTGGCCACAGGACATATCATCTGCCCCTGCTGAAGCTCTGCCGCCAACCCCCCCCCGCCCCCCATCCCCCCTCTGTTACACAAAGCTCCTAATCCACCCCAGCCCAGCCCTTGGTGGCAACTGGTTCTTTTCTGTCTGAATATAACCACACAGACAGAGGCTTCCTATGCGTGGATTTATCTGGCATTTGTCTTTCTGTGACCAACTTACTTCACTTAGCCTGAAGCCCTCAGGGTTTGTCCTGAGTATCTAGCAGTGTTGTCCTTCTTTTAAGAACATTTTTTAACATTTTCTGGGGGGGAGAATGAATGTCACGGTGCATTTTGTGGAGCCCAGTTGTGTGTGGTCAGAGGACAGCCTGTGGTAGCCTGTTCTTCCTTTCTGTCACATGATCCTGGGGATGGAACTCAGGTCATCAGGCTTGGTACCTTTACCCACTGAGCATCTCACCAGCCTGACTTCCCTCCTTTTCATGACTGGATAATATTACACGGTGCAAATGGACCCCATTATGTTTGTCCAGGGATAAGAGGATCCACTTCCTGGTGCCTGCGAACGCTGTTGCTGTGACAGGGACGAGGGTGCCGAGGGAGTAGGGGTGTTTGTAGGGGTGCATCTCAAGTCCCCACTCCTGGCTCTTTTGGCTGCTTAGAAGGAGACTGTCGGGTCACCTAGTGACTCTATTTAATGGTTTGGAAGAACCATTTTTCATATGTTTTCCACGGTGAGTGTACATATCACCTTCTCCTGGCTGTGCACAAGCATTTCAGTCTCTCCACAGCCTCACCAACACTTTTATTATTATTATTATTATTTAGATTTAGATTTTATTTATTATGTATACAGCATTCTGTGTGCCTACAGGCCAGAAGAGGGCACCAGATCTCATTACAGATGGTTGTAAGCCACCATGTGGTTGCTGGGAATTGAACTCAGGACCTTTGGAAGAGCAGCCAGTGCTCTTAACCTCTGAGCCATCTCTCTAGCCCCCTTTTATTATTATTATTATTATTATTATTTTACTTTGATTTTTTTTAGGTTAGCATACAAATGAGTTTTACCACAACTAATGCTTAGTTATTATTTGTTGGGTTGTTTTTATTCATGGGATTCGTTTGAAACTTTTGAGACGGGATCTTTTGTTTTATTTTGTTTTTCAAGACAGAGTTTCTCTGTGTAGCTTTGGAGTCTGTCCTGGAACTCGCTCCCCGGTTGGCCTCAGACTCACAGAGATCCACCTGCCTCTGCCTCCTGAGTGCTGGGATTAAAGGCGTGCGCCACCACCGTCCTGCGAGACAGGATCTTATGTAGCCGAGGGTGGCCTCAAACTCACTATGTACCTGAAGCTGGCCTTGAGTCCTTGGACCTTCTGATCCCAAGTGCTAGGATTACAGTTCTGTGCCTCCATGACCCACCCTTGTTTGCTTTTTGAGATAGGATCACACACACACACACACTCAATAACCCAGGCTAGCCTCAAGATAATCATCCTGTTTCCCCTCCCAAATGCTGGGATTATAGGTATGAGTTCAGCTCAGGGAACTAGTGATGTGTGTGCATGTTTTGTAGGTGTGCATGTACAGGTGTCTGCTGTGTGTAGAGGTCATAGGTCTCTCTGGTATCGTCCTCAACTGCCTGGTATCCTATTGTTTTGAATAAGGCCCTTGATTTGGCTAGTCTGGCGTGCCAGTGAGCTCCCAGGATCCACCTGTCTTCAGCAACAGTGTTAGTCTGAGGGTGAGCAGGTGCTTGCTGGGCAGATGTCCCGGGGAAGTGCTTTGGGGCAAAGGCTATGGTGGCCTTGATGCCAGCTTCCAGTCCACAGAAGATAGGTCACAAAGAAGGTGGGCCTGTCCGTAGTCCCTCCCAGTGGTACCACGCCTCTGGCCCTCTCCCTGCATACACCAGCACACAGCAAGTGTCCCCGTTGTGTTTGACTGCTGTGGCTCTGCTCTCACGGACCTGCAATCCTATGTCACTTTTGCCAAGAACAGAGGACATAACCTCTTCAGCCTTGAGCTTCCCACTCAGCCGTCAGCCCACTCTGTAGGGGATGTGTCTGTCACCGCTCCTGCCCTCTGCCCACCAGCTCTTGCTCTTGGGGACATGTGCCTTACCCCTGACTAAGGATACCTAGGCTGATCTCAGATCTTCAGTTTGATATACTTCTACCTCTACAGGTGGGACACCTCGTGTATTATTTTAGGGTTTAGGGGTACGATGCGACAGCCGGTCTCCTGGGGGTCTTCGGCCACCCAGTGCCGGTGAGGGTTCTGACAGGTGATAGAAAGGAATTCACTATACAGGGCAGAGCGGGTCTGCCCAGTGCATTCGCACAACCACTCAGCCGAGACGGTACCCTGGTGACATCATGAGCCGGCTTCTGATACGGATTCCTCGGTTGAGAAAGCGTAGGCTCTGGGACAGTCCATCGTGAAGAGCGCTTGGTTCAGGAGAGTAGAAGGCAGACCAGGACCCACCTGTTGGCAGCCTAGCATGGCACAGGGGAAATAGGGATAGTAACTGCGTGTGCACAGACCTACACATATGCACACACGCCTCAAGACAGAGCAGGGAACTCCATGCCAGAGGCCAGGCCCATCCCAGTCTTCCTTCCTTCTCCCAACTTGTCCGCTTCATAGATGCTCCCCAGGGAGACCATGTCTTTTAGAATGTTGCTTTGCTATTTTAAAAATAACTTTTTGCAAATGTGGTTTTATATATATATATATGTATATACATATATATGTCATTAAAATGTCATTTGAACCTTTCTAAGCACGTAGTTCACTGGCATTAAACATTACTGTGTAGCGACAGATGTCACCAGCACATATCCCCAGAAGTTCACCCTCTTACAAAACTGGAAGTCCTAGCTCTCCACTGCACTCACCCGCAACCCCACACGCCCCACTCTGCTTCTCTGTCTGTGAACTCAGTTGTTCCAGGTCTCTCATGGCAGAAATTCTATGGTATGTCCTATCCTATAAAAGTAACTAGGGGTGGGGGCAGGGTCTCATGGAGCCCAGGCTGGCCTTACACTCAGTATGGAGCCAGGGATGACCTTGACCTCCTGACCGTCTGCTGGGCATCACCACACCCATCTTAAGCAGTGCTGCGGATTGAACCCGGGACTTTATGAGTTCTGGGCAAGCATCTGCTAATCTACAGCCCCAGTCAAGAATGACTTAAAGACCAAGTCTACAGAATGCACATTCATGGCCAAGAAATGAGTGCAAAGAGACAATTTAAAACCTCCATCTCCGCACATCCCACCCCTCCAGCCCTGCTCAGAGAAGCCCTGATACCAGGCAGGCCCGTACCTCGCAGGCCTCTCTGCATCCAGACACAGGCTTGCATCATTCCTTTGATGGCATAACTGTAAATCCTGTCTTGTAGTTGGCCGTTTCCACTTAGCACAGCCGCCCCATCGCTCTCCCTGGGTAGCTATAAATACCCAGAGGCCTTGTCGTCTGCAGTGGCGCTGGGCGCTCATTGTCTAGACTCAGCCATGGTGTGTTGTCTCTGTCTGGCCTTGAAGGGCACTGGGTTGCTGCACAGCATTCAGGGTCCTGGGTTACACAGCAGTGGCCACCCTTAACCAGGAGCCAGATGCACACCACAGATCACTTCTCAAGGAGGCAGCCCTAAAAAGCAGAAGTCTGGGACCCAGGTAGGTATGGTGGTTCTACGCCAGATGCCCTTATAATACAGACCTATTGCTTTTCACTTCCAGGAGGCTGTGGAGCCCTAGCTTCAGCTTCCCAGCACCAGGATGGAGTCAGAGGCAGGGACCACCTCCAGGCTGGAAGCACCAGGGACTTTAACCCACAGACCTGTCCCTGTCATGTTAGGACATATCTCTGCTCCTTGCTGGCCAACAACCCCATCCCCTGCTCGTTCCTTCCTGTCTTCTTCCTAGCCTGCAGAGGGGGGTGAGCTGACTAAGGTGGTCTTCAAGGGAAAAACAGCCCAAACCTGAAAATGGCCGTGTGAGATCCTCCCGCTACGTCTGGTCTACATAGCGGTAGACCTGGCTCTGCCTTATCCAGGGTTTTCCAGTGCTCTACTTTCCTGGCCACCACAGGCTCAGAGGGGTCCTGAGCTGGAGGAAGGAGGCATGCCCTCGTCACCCCTAAAGCCGGGAGGGAGGCCTTCAGGACAGCCGGGCTCATGAACGCTCAGACACCAGCCCCTGCTTCCCTGTGGGAAAGGTGAACGCTGTGGCTCAGAGGGAGACACAGCACAGCTTCTCTCTGGTCCTCTGCGGGGGTCCTAGGTGCTGCTCATTACTGCTGCCTGAGGGGACTCTCAAGAGGGCTCCATGTTGCTCCCTATAGAATCAGCTAGGGCTGGGAATAGGGAGAGATTGGCTTGCAAAGTTCATGTAGTCTGTAAGTAGTAACTTTGAGTCTGGTCTCTCATCCTGGATCCTAAGTGCCCAGCCTCTGCTCTGCTGGATGTCAGTAAGTGGAGGCCCAAGGAGTAAGGTGATACCGCCCCCCCCCCCCCCCCCCGGAACACAGCAAATCAAAGGCAGGCGGCTTTCATCCTGAGCCCCCTCCCGACTGGGAGGCACTTTACCCCACTCCAGATGAGCGAGGTATGGGTTAGCAAATCCAAGACAGGCAGAGTTCTCAGAGCCGAGGATGGCAATGTTTGCTTCTATTTCTGGCCTCAGATTATGCGACAGTCCCAACCACACCCAGGGCTGGCCATACTGGAGGAAGGGAGGGAGAGTCGTCTTGTCCTGTGCATTCAGAGGACAGCCCACAGCTACTCTGTCCTTAGCCCTCAACACCCAGACAGCTGCAGCCTACCAAGGCACTTGTGCACGGGCCTCACCTCTCCAGTAACACTGCTCTGTGCAACCATTTGGTGACTGTCTGTCTGTCTGTCTGCCCCTGGGCCCTTAGGAGCTCTGCAGCCTGACAGGCTGCCCCAGGCCTGGCACACACCTGTTCATCTCAAGAACCAGCCAGACCCAAGAATTTGGGTGTGGAAGCCAATAGCTGCTCCAACTTGTGAGTCTTGTGAGACAAGGTCTCATTATGTAGCCCAGGTTGGACTACAATTCATTATCTTCCTGCCTCAACCTACCAAGTGCTGAGACAACAGGCATGCATTACTATTACTTGGCCCATCATCATCCTTCTCTCTCTCTCTCTCTCTCTCTCTCTCTCTCTCTCTCTCTCTCTCTCTCTCTCTCTCACACACACACACACGCTGGGAATGGAAGCCAGGTACCTGTGCAGGGTAAACCCATTCTCTGCCACTGTCCTTTCCCATAGCAATGAACGTGTTGGCAGAGTCAGCCATTGACATACACTCAGAGGTTTGAGAGGCCGGATCCTGGCCAGGCATTCTCCAGTAATGGTCACCTCTCACCCAACCCTCTGATGGGCCAGGCTTTTGAGGCTGGACCAGATGACACCTAGATACTGGGACTTCCCCACTTTGGCACTTCCTAAATCCCTTGCATGGGACCACCAGTCACCCTTGCAGGCACATACTGTCCCCCCTCAGAGAAATACTGTCTGCAATCTACACCTCACAGGTAGGGTGACACTCCGCGCCACGCAGTCACAGCGGCTCTACCACACTGCTGGTCTGTCTGCGGCTGTCACTAGAGAGGGACTTATACGTGCTGGGACCTCACTGGTATCTCATGAGGAGTGGAGGGGAAGACTCCCTGAGACTCGACTCCCGACCTGGCCATGTGACTGGGCCTTCTGGCACCAGCCCCTGGCTCCAGAGCAGAAAGATGTAAGCTCCAGGTCTTCATTTTGGCCAGGAAGGGTTTATCTCTACCCCACACTGCGGCCTAGGAGCCACTGTGACTAGGCAGTGTAACTGGGCATGGTGCCATCCGATGGCCCAAAGAGGTAGAGTAATCCAGCACAACCACACAGACTCAGGACAGAGGCAAAGGATTCCCCTAAACTTCTAAAACGGGAAAAGGGCCCAGCCTACAAGTCAAGTTTCCAGCCAGTGACTGAGCTAACATTTGGAGACTGCCACTCTGTGTGGGGCCAGGTGACAGACCTATGGCAAGACAGGCTCAGCAAAGTTCTGAAGTGGCCACCACACAGCTGTAGAAGAGAGCACACAGCCTGTGTCTACCCTATCTGTGAGACCAGGGTGAGCCCAGAGGCCTAAAGGGGACAATGGAGACAAAGGCAGTAGGTTGGGAAAGAGCAGAACATTCCAGAAAGGAGAAATAGATGAGAATATTCCATACCCCACGACTTTGTAGTCTTCTGTGAGGTGGGGTAATATGTGTAGCTTGGCCGCTGTGGAGTGCAGTTTAGGGGTGCCTCACAATGCTACACACAAGAGCCAGGTGTGTGGTATATGCCTGTAATCCCAGCACCTGGTGGGCAAGCCAGGAGCTCTGTGAATTCAGGGCTAGCCTTGCCTCCTGGAGGCACAGCGCTGAGGCTGTACAAATGCCACCGTCTGTGTTCCGACAGTGCTGAGTACGTGTTCCGGGAGTCAGATTTCAGCTTTACAGCAACTCTGCCCTGGGGACTGGGAGAACTCCGCTAACTTTGAGAGGAATTCTGTTCGTAGCTCAGGCCCCGCATCTCAGCCCTGGAACCCTGCAGGTACCTGTAGCTGCCTGTGACACCGTCACTAGTGGTGAGGTGGGGAGCAGATAAGAGTGAAATAACAAAATGTCAGAGGGCGAAGAGGACAAAAAAATAAAAAAAAAAAAAAAGAAAGAAAGAAAATCAGCTGGGTGGTGGTGGCGCATGCCTTTAATCCCAGCACTCAGGCAGAAGCAGGCGGATCTCTGTGAGTTAGAAAACACCCTGATCTACAAAGTGAGTTTCAGGACAACCAGGGCTGTTACACAGAGAGACCCTGTCTTCAAAAACAAAAACAAAAACTAAACAAACAAAGAAACCTAAAAAACAAAAAACCAGAGGGCGAGGAGGGACTGCGGAGATGGCTCAGCGAATAAGAGCGCCTGAGTTCAAATCCACAGTACCCACATAAAAAACTGGGCTTATCCATGTACACATGCCTATAGCCCCAGCATGTCTGTGTACACATGCCTATAGGTCCAGCATGCCGTGTACATATGCCTATAGCCCCAGCATGCCGTGCACACATGCCTATAGCCCCAGCATGTACGTGTACACATGCCCATAGCCCCAGAATGCTGTGCACACATGCCTATAGCCCCAGCATGCTCGTGTACACATGCCTATAGGTCCAGCATGCCGTGTACACATGCCTATAGCCCCAGCATGCCATGCACACATGCCTATAGCCCCAGCATGTCCGTGCACACATGCCTATAGCCCCAACATGTCCGTGTACACATGCCCATAGCCCTAGAATGCTCTGCACACATGCCTATAACCCCAGCATGTCCTTGTACACGTGCCCATAGCCCCAGAATGCTGTGCACACATGCCTATAGCCCCAGCATGCCGTGTACACATGCCTATAGCCCTAGCGTGCCGTGTACACATGCCTATAGCCCCAACATGCCATGCACACATGCCTATAGCCCCAGCATGTCTGTGTACACATGCCCATAGCCCCAGAATGCTGTGCACACGTGCCTATAGCCCCAGCATGCCCGTGTACACATGCCTATAGCCCCAGCATGCTGTATACACATGCCTATAGCCCCAGCATGCCCGTGTACACATGCCTATAGCCCCAGTATGCTGTATACACATGCCTATAGCCCCAGCATGCCATGTACACATGACTATAGCCCCAGCATGCCGTGTACACACATGCCTATAGCCCCAGCATGCCATGCACACATGCCTATAGCCCTAGCATGCCATGCACACATGCCTATAGCCCCAGCATGCCGTGTACACATGCCTAATGCCCTAGTATGCCCATGTTCTCAGGCCTATAACCCCAGCACTGTATAGGGCAGAGACAGGAAGACGTTAAGGCTTACTGATTGTCAGCCTGATTGCGGGCTCAGTGAGAGGCTCTGCCTCAAAAACTAAGGTGGATAGCAACCGAAGAAAATATTCATCATTAACTGCTGGCCTCTGTGTGCAAACGTGTACACACACACACCCACAAGGTGGGAAGGAAGGAGGAAAAAACATTTCAAATGGCCAGGTGGTGAGAAAAAGGAAGCAAGGAGAGGGAACTGGGGCTAGGGCTTCTACAAATGGCACCGGGGTGGCTCCTCTGCTGAAGGAAGTGAATATCCAGAGAAGGGAAGTCCAGGTAACAAGGTAACAGTAATGACCAGTGCAAAGGCCCTGGGGTGAGAATGTTCCCTGAGGTCACTGAGGCCGAGAGAAATGATCAGAGAGGGAGGGATGGGGGTTGGAGCTTGGCCAGCCAATGGCGCTGACACCCAGGCCCCTGTGTCCTGTCCACAGCCCTGCTCTTGGACATCATGACGGTGGCTGGGGTACAGAAGCTCATCAAGCGCCGTGGCCCATATGAGACAAGCCCTGGACTGCTGGACTACCTCACTATGGACATCTACGCCTTCCCTGCTGGCCATGCTAGCCGTGCCGCCATGGTCTCCAAGTTCTTCCTGAGTCACCTGGTGCTGGCGGTGCCCCTGCGCGTGCTGCTGGTGCTCTGGGCCTTCTGCGTGGGCCTGTCGCGGGTGATGATCGGACGCCACCATATCACAGACGTCATCTCGGGCTTCATCATTGGCTACTTCCAGTTCCGCCTGGTGGAGCTCATGTGGCTGTCCTCCAACACCTGCCAGATGCTCATCTCTGCCTGGTGAACCAGGCTCTGGGCAGAGCTGGTCCCACAGAGGTGGCTAGAAGTGTCTCACTGGGGATGGACTGATTCGACTTCCCCATCCTGGTTGGAGGCTGGCTTGTTAGTCCTGTGGACTTCCTGTCTCTGTCACTTGGACTCTGAGGCAACCAGGATGACTTCCATGGATTGTCATGCTCAGCCTCCAGTCTTTGTCTGGAGATAACAGACAAGAACCAAATGGCCATAGAAGGGGCAGAGCTTGTCCCCTCGTCACCGTGACAGCAGTCATACTGTGCTGCCAGTGAAACAGCCTCAGCTCTGACCCAGCAGAGGTGCCGATCCATCAGTGGTCACAGCTCAGGGGGCCTGGGGGCCCAGCCTGCAAGATCCTTCTCGGGGAAAGGCTCTTGTGGTCCAGTGCATTTGGGGAAGTACTGCACGCTGCCCCCACAGTAGATGTTCACAAAACATAGATTGTTTGTAAAGGCACTGATGTGTCCTATACAAAAACCAGCTGTTCAGGTTGTGTTTAGCTCAGTGGTTCCTAAGCGCATTTGACCATAGGAACCTTTTCTTCAGGAATAGCTATTGACCCGCCGAGAACCTCGTGAGTTTGAGAAGCTGCTGCCCAGGAGCCAGAGGGCCCAGCCATGAGCTGGTCTCTCTCACAACACACAGCTCTGAAGCCTGAGGAAAGCAAGTGCCTGTGCCAAGGCCTACAGAAGGCTCTTGCTCAGTCTCTGGGCACTGGCACAGCTTTGGTCCCCAGGGGCCGGGCCCTGTGTGACCTAGTAGGTCGTTTCCAAGTCAGCCACTTATGGACTGCGCATTTCAGGTGACAATACAGTGATATGCAAAGGGACATTGTCCTGTGTGCTTTTTGATGTGGCATTCCCTGTGGCATTCCCTGTGGGAATGGTGGGTTTTCTCAGCCCAGACAGTGACTGGCGCTACTGGTCAGGGGACAAAGAGGGCAAAGGTCCCCCTAAACAGGAAGCCTGACCTGCTCCTGGACTCTTCTAGCTGCATAGTGTCTCCTGCAAGCCGCCTGGGGGCTTGGTCCACCAGGACTGCCCTTTTGCCTGAGGCAGGGTTGGGAAGCTCCTTTAGCGGTCCAGAAGTCTGACGCCCCTACCTCCAGCGTCAAGTCCTCCCAGGGCTCCTCCTTCAGCCTCAAAGGCTAGAATCCTGTCCCCTGGAAATGGACTGGTGACCTACTAGCTACTGTGAGGGAAGGTGGTGTTTCAGTCAGAGCAGGGTGCCAGGGTGAGGATCCCAGAATCCACACACAGGAGGGAATCTGAAAGTGAGCCAGGATGGAGGGGAGGAATATAAGGCAGGAGACACAGGCCTGCTCGGTGCCGGGGTGAGCCGGAGGCTCCATATTTCTGCAGCTAGCAGTGCACAGTGCGGCATGCACACCCCTGAAGCATGGTGAGCAGTGCTCTCTTCGCAGATGAGCGCACCAGAGTCTCCAGTCGGCAGCACGGCGGGGGGACCCAGCTACTTCTAAGCATGTGGAGGTGACTGCCCATCCCTGATGCCCCTTGGCATCAACCACATCTCTCTATGCCTCTGCCATCTCCCATGATCCTCTTCTGGGGCCCGTGTGTGTTTTTGTCTCCCCAGTTCTCTCATCTTAGAACAAATCACGTTGTCTCAGCCCCTCCTCCAGTGTGACCTCACCTAAATTTTTTGCTTTTGAGACAGAGTCTCACTGTACAGCCCTGGCTGTCCTGTCAACACTAGACCAGGCTGGCCTTGAACTCAGAGATCTGCCGGCCTCTGCCTCCTGTGTTCTGGGTTCAAAGGTTTGTGCCACCACCAGCCCTAAAAACTTTTTTTTTTTTTTTTGTGACCAGATATCCCAGGCTGAGTTCAAGGTCTTTGACTTTGAAGTTCTGATAGTCTTTCTCTTCCTCCCAAATTCTGGGATTAAAGGCATGAGCCACCACACCCAATGTACTCAGTGCTGGGGATGGGACCAGGGTTTTATGCATGCTAGGCAAGCTCTCTTCTAATTGGGCCACATTCCAGCTCTCTAAACATACGTATTTGGGGGATGGGAGAGATGGCTTAGCAGTTAAGAGTACTGATGACTGTCAGAAGACCCGGGGTTTGATTCCCAGTACCTCACATGGGGTCTCACAACCATCTATAATTCCATTTCCAGGAGATCAAACACCCTCTTCTGTCCTCTGCAGGCACCAGGGACACACATGGTGCAGAGACATAAATGCAGGCAAGACACTCATACATATAATAAAATAAAAATAAAACATACATGTTAACCATAAACACACACACAATGCACAACTTATTCAAGAAAGGGTTATAACCATAGATGCAAGAATAGGAACTGTAGCCGGGCGGTGGTGGCGCACGCCTTTAATCCTAGCACTCAGGAGGCAGAGGCAGGCGGATCTCTGCGAGTTCGAGGCCAGCCTGGTCTACAAGAGCTAGTTCCAGGACAGGAACCAAAAAAAACTTCAGAGAAACCCTGTCTCGAAAAATCCAAAAAAAAAAAAAAAAAAAAAAAAAGAATAGGAACTGTAAAGCATCATTGGGGGAGGGGTGGTAAACCTATTATTCCCAGATCCTTCAGAAGAGGGAAGGAGCTTCCTCTGTCCACCTCACATGGCGCTGGTGAAGATACATTCCACTGCCATCTAGGAAACAGCTAGGGCAGAGGGACTGGAAGTGGGCACAGTGTCTGCCAGCTTGCCCTCTAGTAGGACACCATCTTCCATGTGGTGGCAGTGTGTCTACGGCTTAAGGCCCCACCTGCCCTCCCAAGGTTCCTACCTACCCATCTAAGGGTCCCTTTTCCATGCAAAGCCTCCATATCTCCAGCACTGGGAGACAGAAGGTCTCTGACCTGCTTGCTCGTCATGAAGAGGCAGGTACCAGCAGTACCATCATGGTGAAAAACCCTCATTCAACCTTGAATCCTGGCTGCTTTCGGCATCTTTAAAATACCTTCTGCATATTCCCACGGGTGCTGGAAGTGCCTGGCAGGGTGCTGAGCAGAAGGGTTGGGGGCGGCTTTCTCTCTCCGCACCCCCACCCTCCAGGACCACCATCCACAGCAAAGCCCAGTGCAGGAACGGGCAGGGGATGGACTTCAGCCTACCTACACAGGGACCACATCTCCTGGAAGGACATGGCCCTGGAAAACCACCTCTGAAGGGTCGTAGAGGTATGTCAGAGTTTTTAAAAGAGTGAAGACTTGTGTCAGGAGTGCCAATGGGTGCCAAAGTGCCTGATGGGAAAGAAGACGTCTACTGAGGCGGATGAGAATGTTGCCAGCCACTGCCTGGAGAGACGTCCTGTGTGGTAGCAACAGCAGCTGGCGCTGACATCCCCACCTGAGCCCTGGTGTCCTCATCTGTTGGAGAGTGATGGCATTTGTCCCTTTGGGCTGTTGAGTAGTTCAGGAGTGCCCTCTACATGGGAGGTTGGCACAGTCTGGGTTCAAAGACCATCACAGAGGCTAACCTGGCTGTTTCTAAACTTGGTCTCTTTTACACTCTGGTGCCTGTGGTGGCTGACTCAGTGGCTCCTGACCACAGAGGCCCAGGCTGTGGAGGAAATGACACCCTGGCACACAGGACGGAGTCTCAGGGGGACAGAGAAGAGGTCACTGTTCCTTCTGGAACCACTCACTTACTGTGCTCCTGGGGAGAATCTGGGTGAGGTAGGCAAGGGGCAGGGGGTTGATGGTAGCTGCAGGCCCCTCTCTCAGGGACAGAGACAGCAAATGCGTACACTCAGAATGGAGGAGTGTCCTGCCTTCTGATTTTGCGGAGTTAGGCACTGATCAAGGCTTCCCGCAAAGCAAGGCTTCCCGCAGGCTAGACACGCCCTCTACCACTGAGTCACATCCATTTCTACTTACTTAAGACAAGGCCTTGTGGAGTTGCCCAGGGTGGTCTAGAAATCTCCCTGTAGCCCAGGTTGGCCTTGTCCTTGCAATCCTCCTGCCTCAGTCTCCCACCTGCTGCTGGAATGGCTATTACGTGTCACTACATCTGGCTTTAGTAGTGGCAATCTCACTGCATCACAGTGTCCCCTGAGATCATCCCTGACCCGACCTCCTGGGTCCATCCTGGCTGGACTCTGGGTATTCTGGTAACAAGGTTGAGCAGTCTCTTCATAGCTCCCAGAAGGCTCTGTAAACATGGCAAATCCTCTACCTTTCTTCATTCCTGCTCATGACCCTCCACCATGGTCCCGTCGACCCAGCAGTGACTCCACACAAAGGCCGTTCTCCCAGAGCTGGGGCTGGCCCTGAGTTTGCTATGGTCTCCTGCCTCCTGCTATCTTCTTTCCCATCCCAGCCAGCATCACCCATCTGATACCCCTGCTGCCAGGCTGCAATGACTACATCACAGAACATAAAACAGGAGCCTGGAGTCCACCACCACGAAAGATGAGATAGGCATGTGACTTTCACACACCATTCAGCTCCTGAGCAGAACTGTGAAGGTCTGATAAACCCCCGACGACAAACAGGAAATAGGACTGGCTGTGGCTCAGTGGGTAGAGGGCTTGCCTAGCACACACACAGCCTAGATTCAATCCCAAGCACTGCAGAAAGTCACCTGGTAGCTACAGTGCTAGCACTGGGGAGATGGAGGTTGAAAAGTCACAAGTTCAAAGGCATCCTGGAACACTCAGGCTATAACACACCCTAAGGACATTGATCCCTCTGGGCTTCACCAGGTCACCATTAAGACCTAGACAGGGTAGCAGCTTGGGCCCAATCCCAAAAGTAGCAGCAATCCCAGCATGGGGAAATGTGGCTCTGATGTGCCCAGACTCCAGGCAGATGTCGGGCCTTTGTGCTATAATTCCAGGACATGGTGCTATCCTCTCAGAATAACAGCTCCCAGTGCCCACCACATCTTAATCCCAGAACCCATAATTATGTCATGTGATATGGAACTATAGAAGGAGAATTTGTGTTCCCCACAATTTCATGTGTTCGAACCCCAGCCCCAGTGGGACAACATCAGGAGGACATGCCAGGAAAGTCATGATGTCATGAGGCAGAACCCATATAAACAGACTCCTGGGTGGCTCCCCCTTCCACCGAGTGCAGAAGCAGGAAGGCCGACATCTACAACCCTGCCCAGACCCTCCCTCACCAGCACCTGGCCACCGAACTCAGCTTCCAAATGTGGGAGGACCTTTCCACTGTTTCTAAGCTCCTCCGCCTGGGGTGTTCTGCTGCAGGAAGGCAGACGGGATCCGAGCAGCAGATGGCACAAGGCTGCCGAGCAGCTGACTAGCGGAAGACAGCTCTGGAAGCAGATCATAGGAACCCTCAGTGGAAGAGGGCACACAGGAAGAGGCTGGAGTGCTCGGGTATAAGAGCTTTGGGGTGCAGGAGGGGCCAAAAACCAGACCGTGAAGGCATCTCAGAGCTGGGAAAGAGTGTGGCTGACAGCACCTCACCCAGCCCAGATGTGGACTTCTGTCCGGCAGAGTGGCGGGGCAGACGTGTATCATTTTAAGCCACTAAGTCTGTGGCAATCTGTTATGTGGCCACAGGAAACAGATATGGGACACTTCAGGGTCCCTCCCTCCCCAGCTGCAAAGAGGCCACCAGCTTCAACATCATTTTCCCCAAATAACCAATACCTAGCAAACCACAAAATCTCTAGAATCATGAAGTCCAGGGCTCCATTTCACAGATAGGTAAAGTTCCCGTTGAGGTCACCTCAAGTCACTCCAGCACCTGTCCCTCCCTGCCACCCTCCTGGGCCATGAGGTAACAAAGGGGCTGAGCTACAGAGATGTGACCTGACCCCTTGCTTCCATACTGAAGCCGGGACTGAGGATGTCACCCTGAACTCCTCGCTCTGAGATAATATCTGATCTTCAGTAAAGTTCGAATCTGTCAGGGTGAAAGGCAGGAGAATCATAAAGTTCCAAGTCAGCCTGGGCCATACAGCACTTAAGAGGCAGAGGCACGTGGATCTCTGTGAGTTCAAGGCCAGGCTTCAAGTTCCAGGACACTTAGAGCTACACAGAGGAATACTATCTCAAAAAAAAAAAAAAAAAAATGGAACTGGGAGACAGTTCAAGAAATAAGGAGTTTGCTATACAAGCCTGAGGACTTACATTCTAGCCCCAGAACTCATAAAGATAACATCCAGGGGGCTGGAGATCTGGCACAGTGGTTAAAAGCACTTAACTGGGGGCTGGAGAGATGGCTCAGAGGTTAAGAGCAATGCCTGCTCTTCCAAAGGTCCTGAGTTCAATTCCCAGCAACCACATGGTGGCTCACAACCATCTGTAAAGAGGTCTGGTGGCCTCTTCTGGCCAGCAGGCATACACACAGACAGAATACTGTATACATAATGAATAAATAAATATTTAAAAATAAATATTTAAAAAAAAAAAAAAAAGCACTTAACTTGTTCTTGGACCCAGGTTCAATTCCCAGCATCCACATGAAAGTTCCCCACCTCCTTAGGCACCAGGCATGTATGGTGGTACACAGACATGCAGGCAAAACACTCATACACACAAAATAATAAAATAAATAAATAATAATATCCAGTCTTGGAAAGTGCTTATACATCCCAGAGTGCTGGGGAAGCAGACACAAGCTATCCGATCCCCTGTCTGGTCTAATTGGGGAGCCCTGGGTACCAGTGAGAGACCCTGACTTAAAAAAAAGTGAACAGCCCTGAGGAACAACACAAGAGGTTGACCTCTGGCCTCTACACACACACACACACACCTGCAACACACACATGTGCACACATACCTGCCCTCCACACACACATACACATGGATCCCTCCCTCCCTCCCTCCCTCCCTCCCTCCCTCTCTCTCTCTCTCTCTCTCTCTCTCTCTCTCTCACACACACACACACACACACACACATACATGCAAAAATCAGGCAAAGGGGGCAGGTGTTACCCCGCAAGCCAAAGACTGAACGAACCTCAGGAGGAACCAAGGCCAACACAAACGCCCTGGAAAGTAGGAGTGGAGGACTCAGAAGAGGCAAGGGCGGGGTAAGAGCAGCAGGAACTAGAAAACCCCATAATCGCAGGATTCACTGCCATCTGGCTCTGCAAGGGCTAAACATCTGGCCACTGGCATTTATGTAACCTGTGTGTGCTCATGGCCCTCACTGGCCTGAGCCAAACATCACTGGTTCTCCTCCATCTGACTCTTCCTGGCTTAGGAAAAAGATATCACGTTCAGGGGTCAGTCATGGGGCCCAGCTGACGCCATGCTTCTGTCACTAACAGGTGAAAGCTCAGCGAGTCCTGCCGTCCCATGCCCCACCGTCCCGTGTCCCCGCCATCCAAGCACACACAGCACGGTTGGCTCAGGGCCCTATGTTTCTCTTATGTAAACTCACACGCAGGGATCCCAGTCCACGTATTCTGCACAGTGATCATTCTCCTGTGTCTAGCTCTTCACATGTACCCCCGTACACATGTGTCCTTAAAGACACACACATTTACACATTCACATACTGTACTCGTGTGTACTCATGTGTACGTGTGCATGAGCATATGTGTTTGCAGGTACAGGTTCCCACGCCAGATTTAGCAATAAAAATCCAGCCTGTAGCCGGGTGATGGTGGCGCACGCCTTTAATCCCAGCACTTGGGAGGCAGAGGCAGGCGGATCTCTGTGAGTTCGAGACCAGCCTGGTCTACAGAGCTAGTTCCAGGACAGGCTCCAAAGCCACAGAGAAACCCTGTCTCGAAAAACCAAAAAAAAAAAAAAATCCAGCCTGTAAATGGGGAGCATACATTCAACAATGATTTGCTTGCCAGGCGGTAGTGGCACCTGCCTTTAATCCCAGGCAGAGGCAGGCGGATCTCTGTGAGTTCAAGGGCAGCCCAGTCTACAGAGTGAGTTACAGGACAGCCAGGGCTGTTACATAGAGAAACCCTGTCTCGAAAAATTAAAAAAAAAAAAAATGATTTGTCTATCTAAAGTTCAACTTCAACTCAGTGTCCTCCTTTTATTTAAGACAGAATCTCATGTAGCCCAGGCTGGCCTCTAGCTTCCTTCCTATAGCCAACTTCTGATCCTCCTGCCTCTAGGTCTGGAGCATGTGGAGGGGGGATATGGGCGTGTGCCTCCCCGCCTGGTTTATGTTGTCTTAGGACTCGAACCCAGGGCCTCAGGGCTTCATGCATGCCAGGCAAGGACTCTATCAATTGAGCTATGTCCTGAACTCAAGTGTCCTGTACTTTAATCTGACAAATCTCACATATACATATCATACCCATCACGAGTCCTAAAGCCGCTAGGGTCGCCAGGCTCACTGTTTTGCCAGGAGAATCTCAAAGTCTGGTCATCGGCTCACTACTGCTCTCTGGCCCACAACCCCAGGCACCCAACTGTAGTGCTTTTTTGTTTGTTTTTGTTTTGTTTTGTTTGAGACAGGCTTTCTCCTTATAGCCTTGGCTGTCCTGGAACTTGCTCTGTAGACCATGCTGGCTGCAAACTCACAGAGATCCATCTGCCTCTGCTTCCCAAGTGCTGGAATTAAAGGTGTGCACCACCACCGTCTAGCCAATTATGGCTTTTAATAACCTGGCCCTAAAGCTGGCAGGATGTTTCAGTGGATAAAAACACTTGCCATCAAGTCTGATGAGCTGAGTTTGATCCCCAGGCCTCACATGGTAGAAGAACAGAACCAACTCCTGCAAATTGTCCTCTGACCCCCACATGCATGCCATGGTATGTTCGAAATACCTGTACACTAATTATATAAATAGACAAATAAATAAACAAATAAAATTTTTCTAATTTTTAACCAAAAAGAAAGATGGGCATGGTGGTACATGCCTTTAATCCAAGCACTGAGAAGCAGAAACAGAAAAATCTCTGAGTTCAAGACTAGCCTGGTCTACGTACATCAAGACTAGCCTGATCTACATGTATAGTGAGTTCCAGGCCAGTCAGAGCTTTGTGGTAAGACAGTCTGAGAGAAAAAGAGAAGGAGGGAAAGAGGGAGGGAGGGAGAGAGGGAGGGAGGGAGAGAGGGAGGGAGGGAGGGAGGGAGGGAGGGAGGGAGGGAGGGAGGGACAGAGGGACAGAGGGACAAAGGGAGGAGGGAAAGAAAGAAGCCTGATTTCAGGATGAGGTTTGCTGGTGGGAAAGGCTTGGTTTTCCAGGAGAAGCACTGTGGAGCTGTTGGGCCCAGAAAACGCCCTCCCACCAGCAGCCCAGCTGTGCAGTCTGGCAGAGGCCCAGCCCCTCTCCCCCAAGGCTGCCGAGGGACCAGGCCTGGAGAGCAGAGTCCATCTGGGATTCCTGAGAAGCCACCTCAGCCTCTGCTCCTTCCAGCGTTGTTTCTGCTGTGGATGTGAGGACAGGGCGTGTGGAATCTGTGCCACACGGCACCGACCTTCCATGCAGGAGGGGTAGCAGAGGTAGCTGGGTAGTTGTCAGCAGGGTCCGGGGGCACCCCGAGCATAGAGTCAGGGAGTTTCGGTGGGAGGACTCTGGCCTGCCCCTCCAGAATGATCTGGGTCATCCCCTCGCTCTCTCCTAAAGGAAGGAATTCTATTAGCTCTGTGCCCTGGGCCTGCAGATGTGCAGTGGTCTCTTGAGAGTCTCAGCAGGAACAGGGAGAGTTTCTTTAAGAAATGACTTGATCATTAAATTATTATTATGTGCTTTGGTTATGCACAAATTCTTTTTCACTATTAAAAACAAATAGAATCACTCAGGAATACCAAAGGCAAAAAAATTATTTTGGTCAGTCCTTTCCATTATTTTTTTTTCTCTGAATTTGTAAAAGAGTAGGCAATTTTTGAACAACAACGAAAACTGTAGTTTGGTGACCTACCTTTCTTTCCTAATATTCTGAACTGTTTCTTTTATTTATTATTATTTTTTTTTTGGTTTTTCGAGACAGGGTTTCTCTGTGGTTTTGGAGTCTGAACTGTTTCTTTACCAACAACTAGACCCTATACTTTAACTTGTGGCAGCCTGGTCAGGGTTTTGCCTAGGCATCTTTTGTTTGTGATTTTTGTTGTTATTTAAATTTCAATGTGTGAATGTTTTGTTGTTGTTGTTGTTTTGTTTTGTTTTTGGGGTTTTTTCTTTTTTTTTTTTTTTTTGGTTTTTCGAGACAGAGTTTCTCTGTGGCTTTAGAGCCTATCCTGGAACTAGCGCTGTAGACCAGACTGGTCTCGAACTCACAGAAATCCACCTGCCTCTGCCTCCTGAGTGCTGGAATTAAAGGCGTGCGCCACCATCGCCCGGCTTAGTGTGTGAATGTTTTGCCTGAAAGTATTGGGTTTGGTTTGGTTTGACTTGGTTTTTCTTTTTTTTTTTTTTTTTTTTTTTTGGTTTTTCGAGACAGGGTTTCTTTGTGGTTTTGGAGCCTGTCCTGGAACTAGCTCTTGTAGACCAGGCTGGTCTCGAACTCACAGAGATCCGCCTGCCTCTGCCTCCCGAGTGCTGGGATTAAAGGCGTGCGCCACCACCGCCCGGCTTGACTTGGTTTTTCAAACAGGGTTTCTCTGTATTGTCCTGGCTGTCCTGGAACTCTGTAGACCAGGCTGGCCTTGAACTCACAGAGATCTGCCTGGTTCTGCCTCCCAAGTGCTGGGATTAAAGGCGTGCGCCACCACCCGGCTCCTGCATGTTTTGTTAATTCCAAAGATGGGAAGAGAAAGACTACCAACCCAAATCATCATGGTCATATTAACTAAAGCAAACAAATAATTAAAACAAACTTTTTTTATTTGTGACATGGGCTGCCTCCCCCTAAAGTGGGGTATGAGAGGTCAGCGCTGGATGTGAGGAAGACAAGGCCTTTACAACTCTAGGGGTTTCCAAATGAGGGATTTGCTGGGCAAAACAGGCAGGATGACAGAAGCAGAGCATCAGAACAAGTTGGTCCTAATGACCTCCAGAAACAAAGACATGGCTGTAAAGTGGTCATAGCAAGGTAGCCTTAACAACAGGCAGTCATAACAACCCTTAGAAACAAAGGTAGGGCTGCAAGATGCTTATAACAACTTTTTGAAACAAAGATATGATTCCAATTCCTGGAACAGGTAGTACAGAATCACTTGTTGTTAAGGTTACAGGTGGGGTGTAGCCTAATCTTTGAGAACAGAGGTTTAATCACAAGCAGGAATGAACCTAGTTTTTAATTACTGTAAGATGGCTTTTAAGCCTAAGATGGAGGCAGACTGGTTTTTCATTCCCCACTTATCTTATATATCCCTGTCAAATCCTTCATAGGGTCTTAGCATTCTTTATGGGGGGATAAAATTTGTAATGCATCAAAAGATGTATTGCTCCTTCATAAATTATACTTGTTTGGTTAGCATGAATAGAACAAATACTTTAAGGTCATATACTCTCTCTTTTTTTTTTTTTTTTTTTTTTTTTTTTTGGTTTTTCGAGACAGAGTTTCTCTGTAGATTTGGTGCCTGTCCCGGAACTAGCTCTTGTAGACCAGGCTGGCCTCGAACTCCCAGAGATCCGCCTGCCTCTGCCTCACGAGTCCAGTCCTGGGATTAAAGGCGTGCGCCACCACCGCCCGGCCCATATACTCTTGATATGTAAATAGGTGCTATAGGTAGACATTTTGTCCCTTTGCCAGGGAGCTTCTTTGGACCTAATATTCCAGTCCTTTGTTAAGGACAAGAGATGCTGTACTCTCCTCTGTAACTGCTTCCTGCTGAAATTAGGAGACTATTGTCAGGGCCCAGGAAGGCTGGAATATTAGCCAAAGGCCAGGAGGGATAACAGCAACGGCATTCATTAGAAGCATCTGGTTCACTGACCCAGCTGAAGAGTCAGGGAGCAGTCACATCAGCTCTCGGAAAGTCCAGGCCTTGCTGGCTTTGTAGGACTACCTGGGGCTGGGATTGTGTAGACCTTTATTGGAGCAGTCTGTGGTCAGAAGCTGATTTCTCTGGAGTGTCTGCCTGCTGAGTGGCACTCTGCCAAGACAGATAGAGACCAGGGACTGAAGTTAAAGAACATAAAGGAAACCTTTATACTTGAGCTTCACCTCTGGAATAGGCAACAGCTAGGGACACTTAGGCTATTGACTGACAGCAGTGCCTTTGGCCTGCGAGAGGTGAATTCAAGTCTTACGACCTTCTCGACTCCTGGAAACTTACATGATGACTGTTTATAATTTGTCTAACTTATTTAGGCTTTCTATCCTCAGATGTTCATAATTTAAATTGTTTTAGACCTTTGTAATCTATATAAACCTTAAAATTTTTATCCAATTATTTACTATTAGATACACATAAGTGATTGATTACCAAGAGTAGTCTTTGCAAAGCAAGTTCCTTTAAATAGTAAAAAGTTTCATTTAAAGCCTGTTTATCCTTTAATATGAAGCCTGTAAGTAAGGCAAACCTGTGTGTGAGTTTACCTTTTTTTATCAGGTAGCATCTTGAAAAGTCAAGCCTGGCCGGGAGGTGGTGGCGCACGCCTTTAATCCCAGCACTTGGGAGGCAGAGGCAGGTGGATCTCTGTGAGTTCGAGACCAGCCTACCTGGTCTACAAGAGCTAGTTCCAGGACAGGCTCCAAAACCACAGAGAAACCCTATCTCGAAAAACCAAAAAAAAAAAAAAAAAAGAAAGAAAGAAAAGTCAAGCCTGATTTTTTTTTATATGTGAAATGTATTGACCAGGGGCTGGAGAGATGGCTCAGAGGTTAAGAGCACTGATTGCTCTTCCTGAGGTCCTGAGTTCAATTCCCAGCAACCACATGGTGGCTCACAACCATCTGTAATGAGATCTGGTGCCGTCTTCTGGCCTGCAGGCATACATGCAGACAGAACACTGTATACATAATAAATAAAAATCTTTTAAAAATGCATTGACCAGGTAGCGGCTACTAAATTGAGGAAGCTCTAGATAGTCGTCAACACTCAGAGAGCTGAGAAGGAGAAACTATAGCAGGACACATAATCCAAATGGTCTTTGCGTCAGTTAAAATGGCTCCATGGTCTCAAAGGCTGTACTGGGGGTAGTGATTGTTGAGCTTCAACTGCCAAACAGGGCAGCATTAGACCTTCAGCTACCAGACCTGGATCTGAGAGGTTTTCCTGTGGAGGAGGCACCTGGGGAACGGACCTTACTGTGATGAGACAGAGAAGAGCAGTCAACCCAACAGTGCGGGACCCTGGTGGCAGGTGAGGCATGCGACCGTTTTTCCAGTGTAACCACAACCCAGGTGGAGTGATTGGGCTCCATCTGTCTTCTTTGGAAACCCTAAGGGTTCCTGGTAGGAGCATGCCTGATACCCAAAGAGGCCAGAGGTGTCAGATCTCCTGGAACTGGAGCAGATGGTTGTGAGCCACCATGCAGGTGCTGGGGATTGAGTCTGGGTCCCAATGTGGTCAGTGCTCTTAACTGCAGAGACATCCCCAAACCTATGGGGGTTTGTTTTGTTTCATTGTTTCTGTTACCTTGTTTTCCGTTGCACTTGGTGTTGTTGTTTTTGTTTTTGTGTTTTTTTTTTTTAAGCGGAGGTTATGGCCTGGGAAGACAGCTCAGTGAATGAGGAGCTTGGGGCTTGAGCAAGAGAACCTGAGTTCTGATCTCCAGTCCCCTGTGAAACCAGGCTGCTGAAGGCGCTTGCAGCCCCAGGGAAGTGAGGTGGAGAAACAAAGGTCCCTGTAACTCACTGACTAGCCAACTAGTCTAGCAGATTGCTAGGTTCGGGTTCATTGTCTCAAACAATGCCGGGAGAGTCAGTAAAGATTTATTTATTGCCCGCAGGGCAGAAGAAGGCACCAGATCTCATTACAGATGGTTGTGAGCCACCATGTGGTTGCTGGGAATTGAACTCTGGACCTTTGGATGAGCAGGCGATGCTCTTAACCACTGAGCCAACTCTCCAGCCCCTTCTTTCTATTTTCTACTGGCTCTGTCTTCTCTTTCTCTCTTCTCTTTCTCTTGGCCCTCTTTGAGTTGTTTTGTTTCTTTTCCTCTCTCTACTGATGTGGATTTCCTACCTCTCTCCATTGTTATTGTTGAAGAAGTACCGGTGTGTGGGCTGAAGTGCAGTGGGCAGAGCGCTTGCCTAGCGTGCACACAGCCCTGGGTCCCTTCCCCAGCACCATATAAACCAGATGTGGTGGCAAACACCTGTAATCCCAACACTCAGGGGGGGTTGTCAGGAAGATCAGGATTCCAAGCTCACCTTTGACTTCCTTTGACTTCAACCTAGGCTCCCTGAGACCTACCTCAAGAGGGAAGAAAAGTTAATTAGTGAGTTTACAAGGTTGAAACATTACAACCCCGTCAATTTCCTCCCCAACCACTTAGCTTCATGCCACCCACATCTGAATCCTAGGAGCTGTCCATCGACTGCTGTGTGTGTTAAATCCCAAACTGCTCTCCCAGGCAGTGTGTGTGTGTGTTAAATCCCAAACTGCTCTCCCAGGCAGTGTGTGTGTGTTAAATCCCAAACTGCTCTCCCAGGCAGTGTGTGTGTGTGTTAAATCCCAAACTGCTCTCCCAGGCAGTGTGTGTGTGTGTTAAATCCCAAACTGCTCTCCCAGGCAGTGTGTATGTGTTAAATCCCAAACTGCTCTCCCAAGGCAGTGTGTATGTGTTAAATCCCAAACTGCTCTCCCAGGCAGTGTGTGTTTAAATGGGCATCATCTCTGATTTACCCTTTGCTCGCAGGTCCTCGGCCCTCCTCAGTTCTCCTGGGGTCACATTCCCACCTGAAGTGAGTCTCCCTCCTGACTGCTGGGGTCTAAGGCGTGTGCCACCACCTCTATCTGCTTTTGTTTTCTAATGTGTATGTTTCTTTCTTTCTTTCTGTTGGAAGCAGTGCAGGCATGTCACAGTGCACACTGTGGAGGCCAGAGGACAGCTTGCAGGACTCAGCTATCTCCTTTTACCACGTGGGTCCCCAGGATGGAACTCAGGTTATGAGCCTTGGTGCCAATGCCTTTATCCACTTTTCTTTTCTTTTTTTTTAATATTTATTTATTATGTATACAATATTCTGTCTGCGTGTATGCCTGCAGGTCAGAAAAGGGCATCAGACCTCATTACAGATGGTTGTGAGCCACCATTTGGTTGCTGGAAATTGAACTCAGGACCTTTGGAAGAGTAGGCAATGCTCTTAACCACTGAGCCATCTCTCCAGCCCTATCTACTTTTCTTAAGGGCTCTGTATGTTTTATTTTAAATGCATATTTTATTTCCAGAAGTTCTATTTGTGTTGATGTTTCAATCATGTCTGGGCTGGGTGGTGCTATGTACTTTAAGCTAGTCTCAAACTCTTAGTCCTTTTACCTCAGCTTTTTCTTTGTTGTTTTTGTTGTTGTTGTTATTGTTTGTTTTTCGAGACAGGGTTTCTCTGTAGCTTTGGAGCCTGCCCTGGAACTAGCTCTTGTAGACCAGGCTGGACTCGAACTCACAGAGATCCGCCTGCCTCTGCCTCCCGAGTGCTGGGATTAAAGGCGTGCGCCACCACCACCACCTGGCTTTACCTCAGCCTCAGCCTCTCAAGTGTTCAGATTGTAACTGTGCATCAACGCACCCAGAATTCTGCCTCCCTCCTCCTCCTCCTCCTCCTCCTCCTCCTCTTCCTCCTTCCTCCTCCTCTTTCTTCCTCTCTCTGTGAAGAGACTTACAGCAGTGCCTACTATGTATTAGGTCTCTCCTCTCTCTCTCTCTCTCTCTCTCTCTCTCTCTCTCTCTCTCTCTCTCTCTCTCTCTCTCAGAGACAGGGTCTCATTATGTCTCCCTGGACATCCTAAACTTGTCTTGTAGATCAGGCTGACCTCTAACTCACAGAAAGGCACACTTGCCTCTGCCTCCCTCCCACCCCTGCTGGGATTAGAGGTGGGCACCGCCACATCCAGTCTAGATGCCAGGCTCTTTGCTAAGCCCTTCAAGACATTGCTATCTAAGGCATGAACTTTCATTGTTCATAACTTAAGTATAAGAAAATTGAAGCTGGGCATAGCGGTATACACCATTCATCCCAGTACTTGGGAGACAGAGGCAGATGCCTCTCTATAAGTTTGAGGTCAGCTTGGTTTACAGAGCAGTTTCCAGGACAGTAAGAGTGAGATGTGTGAACCCCCCCCCAAAAAAAAAAGATAAAATCAAGGCTCTAATCTCAGCCTCCTGATTCATGTCTCTGAGTCTTCCACTCCCCATGCCTGCAGGTGCCTTGTGATGGGGTTGCACTTTCCATAGATTACAAAGCACACAGTGGGGCCTTTACTGCAGGCTACTCTCTGAAGCAGCCCTCTCGGTATCTTCACTAGCTGTGCTGAGAGCCGGCCCACACACCAGGTGCTGCCTGGGCTCCAGGACCTGTCAGGCCACTAAGAAAGGTGTTAAGGGGCCTTGCCAGATCTGGAGAGCCACCTCCTAGCTCCTAGGAACAGACACACAGACTCCTGACCTCAGCCCCAGCAGGGTTCCTAAACCAGCCACCTTCTGTGCTGAAGGTGTTTTCTCAAGGTGGCTGAAGCAACAGCCCGGCAGTGTGACTTCCTGCTGAGATAACCTCTGCTTTCCTGTGCCCCTTCCCACTTGGCCGAAAGACGACAGGCTCTATCTCACCCCGTGCAGGAGGACAGAGCGTGGTTGGAATGTGTCTCCTGATAACGGGGTTTGTGTGGGTTTGTGTGGGGCTGGGATCGGGGTAGGCTGCCTGTCCCAGGCTCTCGGGGATGTGTGGGGCTGGATGATAAGGGCTCTGCAGGGGCCTCAGAGCTGAAGCCCTACCCTGCAGCTCTGGACCAGAGCTGAGAAAGAGGACCATACCCGGATCACACATGAAGGAGCTTAGCATGGCTGTGTCCTGTGTGCTACGTAGAGGGTTGAGAGAGAGGAAGGCAAAGTTCCCAGGGGTCCCAGTGTGAGAGGCCAGGAGCCTGCGAGCTGTGACACATGTGCAGCCACTAACCCCCTGATCAAATCCTACAGATACCACACAGAATGCCGGAGTTAAAGGGCAGGTGATCGGCTGGGCCTAATGGCACAGACCTGGAACTACATCACTTGTGTGGCAGAGGCAGAATGATCTCAAGTTTGAGACTATCCAGAGGTGTCCTGGGAGATCTAGCTAAAAAACAACAAATGAGGCCTGGGGTAGGGCTTGGCTGGCAGAGCCTTTACATGCACGAAGCCCTGGGTTTGCCCTCCTGGCACCTCATAAAACAGCGCTCAGGAGCTAGAGCTGGAGGATCGAAGTTCAGTCATGCCTGGCTGCGTAGTGGATTTGAGGCCTGCCTGGAATACAATAATATTATTAATTAATAGTTGATAATAATTATTATTAGATAACAAATGGATTTGTGAGCATGAGTTCTGAAATCGGTTTAGGCTTGAGTTTGAAGCCCATCTCATCCCTTAGTAGCAGGTGTGTTCCCATCCCGAGGATAGGTAGGGGTTTTCGTGCCCCCCCCAAACTCTCAGCAGACAGCTTTCAAAGCACAGTGTTGGAACTCCAAGGCCCAGGTGGCCGAGGAGGAGTCTTGTGACAAGGCCACGAGAAGGTGGCAGAGACCTGGGCAAGCTCCTGGAGTCTGGGGCAGGAAAGACTGCAAAGGCCCAGAAGCCAGAGATCAGAGCCTTTCCCTGAGGGGTCCTGTCTTCCTTGTCCCTGCTTTCTTCCCTGCTGACCCATCTGTCACAGCTGACCCATGTGAATCCCTTGTCCCCATCAGCCAGTGTCTGCCCAGAGTGACCAGAGTCCGCGGAACCTAATGCGATGTGTCCCCCATGACTTAAGCACAGGCCCCCCAGTAGAGCCCACTCATCTGGGTAGGCAGGTCAAAGGTGAGCTGTATCCTAGGACCCCTGGCTTCCTGGACAGGGGTGGGCCCACAGCAGGTCCTCAACAAACCAATTTTCTGTAGGGACATTTTGTTTTAACAAATAACCTGAAGATCAGAGTACAGGGCTAAGCCACTAAAGACCAGGTGGTGGTGGCTCCCACCTTTAATCACAGTACTTGGGAGTCCCACACCTTAATCCCAGCACTAGGGAGGTGGAGACAGGAAGGGACATGGCTGGCTGGAGAGAGGACTATAAGGCGGGAGGAGACAGGAGCTCAGATGAAGCAGTCAGTCAGAGGATGCAGCTGGGGAGGCAGCGTGAGGACAGGATCACCCTTTTGGTCTGAGCATTGGTAGAGGTAGAATGTCTCTCCTGTAGTTGGCTGAGCTGCTTCTCTGATCTTCAGGCAAGCTTTATCTGTTAAAACACAAACAACATATCACTACATTTTCTAGAAGAATAATTCTTGTCCCTTAGCACCAGTGCTCTTAAGGACGCTGTCTGGGGACAGCCCTAAGTGGGGTACTGGCCTCTACAGCCAGAGGTAGACATGCAAGTGGGAGGGGCCAAGAGTGTCCCTGCTACCCTGCGACTTCTGTGTCTTGTGATGCTGCCAGTCAAGAGCCCCCTGACTCAGCGGGATGTTAATAGCCCTGGCGGGTTCTGCCAGGAGCTAGTCAAAAGGACTTCCAGACAGGGCGTTCCTGTACCCACAGTTAGTCCACAGCCCCTGGCTTCCTCATTTCCTCCTCCTGCCCCAGAGTCCCCCCTCTTTAGAAGGAAGCATGGTGCAGACTCCCCTCCCCAGCTCTAAGCAATCTTTCATAGACCTCATGGGACATAGACCCACCCGGGAAGACCCAGGAGGAAAGACAGGCTTGGGCTGTAAAGTCAGAGCCAAGTTCAGCTTCAGTCTCTGGCTTCTGATGCGGCAACTCCATCCCCAGCTTCGTTTCTCACGGTAAAGTGGGGATCTCACTGAGACTTATTGTTTCTGGTTTTGCTGTGAGAGCAAAATGAAGTAGTTGTCACAAAGGGCAAAGCTTGGGACTGACACCTTTTGTTTGTTTGCTCGTTTTCCTAGACAGGGTTTCTCTATGTGGCCCTGGCTGCCCTGGAACTCACTCTGTAGACCAGGCTGGCCTCGAACTCACAGAGATCTACCTGCCTCTGCCTCCCGAGTGCTGGGATTAAAGGCGTGCACCACCATGCCTGGCTTTTTTTGTGGGGAGGGGGTGGGGGGGCTGGCATTTTTTCATCCCTGTTCTCACGTCTCTGGGTCTCCACACAGCTGGCTATCAGCACATTCTGGACTGGACTGGGTTTCTGTCATTCCACGCCCTCTAGTGTCCATAGGCTGTTATTGCAGCAGGCCCTGCCTATGTGGACTCGGCTTTTTTTTTTTTTTTTTTTTTTTTTTTGAGCAGGGCCTCCTGTAGCCCAGACCGGCCTGCAATTCTCTATTTAGCCTATTAAGCTGTTTAGCTGCAGATGACCTTGCATTACTGCTGCTCCTTCCACCTCCTCCCAATCACTAGGACTGTAGGAAATGCAACCACGACTCTTCCCAGTCCCTTTAGAGCTCAACAGCCAGGACAGAGTGATTTGGACATCCTGGGGATGAGTCCTGGCTTACTGGGTGTTAGGGCTGGAACCCTGGAGTTTCTGCATGCTAGGCCAGCCCTCTTCAACTGAGAACATCTTCAGCCCCGTGAGGTGTCCTTTCTGATCCAGGCCTCTGTTATAAATGCACAGCACAACAGACTGAAAATGGAGACAGCCCCCCCCCCCCCATCTTCCTTTTGGCAGCTCAAAAGACAGGGCAGATGGGTTTGGCATCCATGAGATGAGCCCTGGGGTCTTGTGGTTGAACAAACCGCAAGGTCTCTGAACTCCTGAGTCTTTATCTTCGGAGAGGTCATGCGACCTTGCGGGGAAGTGTTGGAGAGAGGGGCAGGAGGAGCCAGGAGGAGGCAGCCAGGGAGGCCATAGCTGATAGCTCAAGTAGAGGAGAGTCCTTGAAGGATCTGGGAGGCCACAAGCCCGTGTGGGTCAAGGTTTCAGGACTGGAGTGGGGCCAGGGACAGGAGGCCATGAGACACAGAGAGCTAAACATCTTGATTAGTGTGGTAGGGTGCCCAGCCATGACCCCAGGGCTGTGTGGCTAAGGGGACCAGTGTCAGAAGCTCCCACAGCTCAGCTCAGACCCTGCTACCAAGCCTGAAGCTAACCTCAGTTTCCCCATCTGCAACATGAGGAAGTGGGCCTATTCACAACTGTCTGTCTGAAACCTGCCTCCTTTAGCCAGGGTTAGCCCCCGGTATTTTGCTACACAGGGACCTCCAGATAGCCCAGGCTTGGGGATCCTGACCCTCCAGCCCAGAATGTGCTGACCTCAGCCAGGGTGTGAGGCATAGATATGATGGGTGATGTTTTGCCCCATGATGTGATGCTGGGCCTGGGTCTGGGAGTTTAGCACTATGTCTGTTTTTTTTTTTTTTGCTTACAGACTGCTATTGGTCAAATTGTGCATCCCCTAAAGTAGATGTGTTGGGGTCCTAACCTGCAAATATGACCTTATTTTGTCTTTACAGCTTTAATGAAGCTGCAATAAGGTCATCAGGGTAGCCCTAACTTACTAAGATCACTGTCTTTTTTTTTTTTTTTAAATATTTATTTATTTGATCCTAATACATGAACTGGCTTTGTGGGAGCTTAGCCTGTTTGGACGCTCACCTTCCTGGACGTAGATAGAAGACCTTCGTCTTCCCGCAGGGCAGGGAATTTGGACTGCTCTTCAGTATCGAGAGGGAGGGGGAATGGTGTGGGGGGAGGAGAAGAGGAGTGGGGATAGGCGGAGGGGAGTGGGGGGAGGGGGCAATATTTGGGAGGAGGGGAGGGAAATGGGAAACGGGGAGCAGGTGGAAATTTTAATTAAAAAAGAATAAAAATAAAAATTTTAAAAAATAATAAATAAATAAATAAATAAATAAATAAATAAAATATTTATTTATTATGTATACAATATTCTGTCTGTGTGTATGCCTGAGAGCCAGAAGAGGACACCAGACCCCATTACAGATGGTTGTGAGCCACCATGTGGTTACTGGGAATTGAACTCAGGACCTTTGGAAGAGCAGGCAATGCTCTTAACCTCTGAGCCATCTCTCCAGCCCCTAAGATCACTGTCTTTATTTGTTTGTTTGTTTGTTTGTTTTAAAGGCAGGGGCCAGTAGAAAACAGCCCAGCAGGTAAGTGTTTGCCATTGAGCCTGCCAACCTGAGTTCTATCCCTAGGACCTACATGGTGGAAGGAGTGAGCTAACTCCCATCAAGTGTTCTCTGACCTGCGCACAGGCATCGCGGCATAAACACATTCACGTGCAAATAACTAAACATGAAAGGGAACCAAGGAGACAGCTCTGAGGTTTACTAGTAAAAAACTCACACCCGGCCTAGGGTTTGAGCCCCAGGCCCAGCAAAATGAACAGGTAAAGTTAGGGCTGGGGGCAAAGAGCTTTACTGTGCACGAGTGAGGACCTGCGTTCAGACCCTGGGACCCGTGGAAAGCCAGGAGCAATGGTGTGTATCTGTGATCCCACTCTGGGGTCTCTAATCCCAGCACTCAGGCAGGTGGATCTACGTGAGTTCCAGGACAGCCTGGTATACACAGAGAGACCCTGTCTGGAAGACTAATTAATTAATCAATCAGTCAATTAAAATAAGGTGGCGAAATATAGAGACAACTGAGACGGGGGGGGGGGGGGCTGGTAGGGCAGAGGTGTGCAGAAAGAGGGCGTGGCGGGCAGGATGGGACCAGTCACAGGCAGGGACTGAAGGACTGCAGGGAGAGTGGGGCGCAGAGTCCTCTTTGAAATGTTAAATAGGTAGCTCAGCCATTTGTCCCAGGTTTGAAACCTAGCAGTCAGGTGTGTCCTGAACTGTTGTCGGTTTTTGAGACAGGATCTCCTCGTGGGTTCCAGAAGCCAGTGAAGTCCAGAGATTTGCTTGTCTCTGCCCCACCACCAGTGTGGAGGTTACAGGCACATTAGGCAGCTCCCGGCTATCATGTGGGTATTTGGGGATCCAAACCCAGGTCTTCACATGTATGTGGCAAGCAGTCTACCAGCTGCATCATCTCTGGCTCCTTTCTTCTCCTCCTTCCTTTTCTTCTTCCTCCTTCTTCCTTCCTCTTCTTTCCTGCACCCTTCTTCCTTCCTCTTCTTTTAGAGTTACTTATTTATTATATATACAGGGTTCTGCCTGCATGTATGCCTGTAGGCCAGAATGGCTGTGAGCCACCCTGTGGTTGCTGGGAATTGAACTCAGGACCTCTGGAAAAGCAGTCCGTTCTCTTAATTGCTGAGCCATTTCTCCAGCCCCTTCTTCTTTCTTTCTCCACCTCCCCCTCCTACTGCTCTTCCTCTTCTTCCTCCTCCTCTTCTTCCTCCTCTTCCTCTTCTTCTTCCCCTCCCACCAGTCTCACCTTGTACCCTGGCTAGCCTTGAACTTGCTGTCCTGCGTTTGCCTCTGCAGTGCTAGAGAGCCCTCACACCCTGGAACCTTTTGTTGTGAGACATTTTTGCTCTGTAGCCCAGGCTGACCTTAAACGTGCAGACCTTCTGCCTGCTATGTCTGGACCATACTCATTCCCTGAGGTTGCTGTACCCTGAGATCGCTGTACCCGGCTCTGTGTTCCAGCGGAGAACCTGACAAACGCTCCTGTCCGATCTTTAGAGCCCAGTGCTGGCCACAGATAGCTGTAACTGGAACAAATATCGATCTTGTGGCACCCTCTGCTGGCTGGCCTCAGATATAGCATAGCAATCGGCTTCCCAGAACCGGAGGAAGGTGTTTGTTCGCTGGATATTTATGATGGGCAGGTGAGGGCGCTGCAGGACGCGTAGCTGAGAGTGGAGGTCTCTCACCTGCCCAGAGAAGTAGTGGAAAGTCTCACAGAGCCTGGATGCCAAGAAAGCATAAGATGCAAATACTGCCTATGGAAGGTTGGAATCTCCATTATAGGTGTGGTGAGTATTAAATACATGGTACCCAGCCGTGGACCCTGACACATGAAGGTCCTGGGGGGAAATGGCTTGTCTTCCAGAGCCTCAAATGGCAGCATTTCCAAGGGGGGCAGAAATAGGGAAGACACGCGGTGGGGGATCGATGCCTGGACATCTCGCTCATGTTAGTGAGATCTCGTCAAGGATGAGGAGACCAGAGCAGACTTGGGAGTGGGTGAGGGGGTAGGTATCCCAGGTGTGGATACAAATCACAGCTCTCGCCTCAAAGGGGATGAGAAGAGATAGCTTTATTCTTGGACAAGGGAGATGACTCAGTGGATAAAGCATCTACCAGGAAAGTTGAGGACCAGAGTTTGGTGCACCAGATCCCAGGTAAAACGCCAGAGGAGAACCAGGCGGTGGTGGCTCATGCCTTTAATCCCAGCACTCAGGAGGCCTAGTGTATGTGAGCGAGATCCAGGACAGCCATAGCAGTTACACAGTAAAACCCTGTCTCGACAAACTGCAGAGAGAGAGAGAGAGAGAGAGAGAGAGAGAAACAGAGAAACAGAGAAACAGAGAAACAGAGAAACAGAGAAACAGAGAAACAGAGAGATTGAGAATCTAGCTGGCTAGACTAGCTAGAATTGGAGAGTTCCACATTCTGTGAGACCCTGACTCAACGCATAGGTGGAAGCTGATGGAGGAAGGTAGCCAACAGCAACTTCAGGGATACACATACACGTGTCTACATACATGCGTACATGCATACGCTCAGAGGCTAGGGTCGTATGCCAAATGAGCTACTTCTTACGGAAGTCATAGTGCTATCACAAGACTCTGGTTAACATGGTTCCTGGGTAGCCAGGCAGTGGTAGTGCACACATTTATACCCATCTCTTCATGTGCAGAGGCAAGCAGATCTCTATGAGTTCAAGGCCAGCCTGGTCTGTAGAGTGAGTTCCAGGACAGCCAGGGCTACACAGAGAAACCCTGTCTTGAAAAAACAATAACAAAAATGAAACAAAAGAATGAAAGAAAAATATATGATTCCTGGATGGTTTGGGTTTGTTAGACAAATTCCCTCTGTATAGCCCAGGCTGACCTCAAACTTAATCCTCCTGCCTCCATCCTTCCAAGTATTAGAATTATAAGCAGGTTCCACTGTATCTGGCTCTACCTTGTCATTGTAATAATTAAATAAATAAATAAATGGTTGAAATGAGATTGTTTTTGTTTTTCTTTTTTTTTTGGAGACAGGTCCTTTTGGGTTTGTTTTTTCCTTTTTTTCTTTTTTTTTTTTTAAAGATTTATTTATTAATTATTTATACAGCATCTGCCTGCATGTATCCCTGCAGGCCAGAAGAGGGCACCAGATCTTATTACAGATGGTTGTGAGCCACCATGTGTAAAGGTGTAAAGGTGTGCACTACCAAACTCTTACAGGGTCTTATATATTATATAGAACAAGACAGTTCTGGCCGGGCAGTAGTGGAGCACACCTTTACTCCCAGCACTCGGGAGGCAGAAGCAGGCAGGTCCTTGTGAGTTCGGAGCCAGCCTGGTCTACAAAGTTAGTTCCAGGAAAACAAAACAAACAAACAAACAAAAAAAAGAACAAGACAGTTTCAAAGCCGGGTGGTGGTGGCGCACGCCTTTAATCCCAGCACTTGGGAGGCAGAGGCAGGCGGATCTCTGTGAGTTCGAGGCCAGCCTGGTCTACAAGAGGTAGTTCCAGGACAGGAACCAAAAGCTACGGAGAAACCCTATCTATCTCGAAAAAATCCAAAAAAAAAAAAAAAAAAAAGACAGTTTCAAACCCTCTATGGGGCTGAGAGTGGCCTTGAACCCTTAACCCTTCAACCTCTGCCTCCCCTGTTTTGGGATTATGGGTATGCACCCTGCTTTACATGGTCTTAGTACCTTGATCCATGAGTTCCCATTTTCTCTGCTTACCTTTCTGTTCTTTGAAGCTTGTTAGAGAAATGTGGTTTTTGATCCAAACTTCACCCAAGCCTGACACCTGAGTTCTATGCACAAAGCCTCCATGGTAGGAGAAAACTGCTATTCATAAGCTGCCTTCTGCCTCCACATACTCACCGTGGCACATCTCACACACACACACACACACACACACACACCAAGTCAATAGCTATGCGTGGAACTGAGCCCTACATATACAGTTATTCACAATCTATACATATGTGTAAGAAAGTTAATTTACAAATTAGATGCAGTTGGAGATTCATGATAAATTCACAATAACAAAGAAGAACTAAAACAAAGTACAGTAATTAAAGTTGCTTAGACTTCTAGAGTTTATTTCTGAAAACTTCCATAAAATATTTGGTTATTTTGAGACAGGGTCTCATGGACAACTCAGTGTCTTAGCTGGGGTGTCTACTGATGAGATGAAACACCACGGCCGCAGGCAGCTTGGGGGAGAAAGGGCTTATTTCACGTCCGCAGGACAGTTCATTGTGGCAGGAAGTCAAGGTAGGAACTCAAGTAAGGCAGGAACCTGGAGGCTGGAGTTGATGTGGAGCCCATGGGGGAGTGTTGCTTACTGCCTTGCTTGATTTGCTTTTTTTGTCTACCTCAGGACCACTGCCCACAGGTGGTACTACCTACAATGGGCTGGACCCTCACACATCAATCATTGATTAAGAAAATGTCCTATAGAGGTGCCCACAGACATTTCTCGATTAGAATTCCTTCTTCCCAGATCCTCCCTTATGTCAGGTGGACATAAAACTATTGGACACATCCAGGCTGGGCTCAGACTTGCTGTGTAGCCAGGGATGACCTTGGTCTTCTAACTCCCCTGCCTTCACCCCTCAAGGACTTGTACGACAGGCCACTATCATCCTGTCTAGTCTATGCATGATGAGGATGGGACCCAGGGCTCAGTGCATGCTAGGCAGGCACCAAAGCAGCTGAGCCCCAGCCCCAGCCCCTCCATTTAGTATTTTTAGATGTGTTTGTTGAGTAACTGGATCTAAACAAAGCCCCAGACAAGAAGGTGGTAGCTATGGTAGCTAAAGGCCTCAGGCATTGTTCTGTTGCTGTGAAGAGACACCATGACCACGGCAACTCTCCTAAAAGAAAGCATTTAATTGGGGCTTGCTTAGAGTTTCAGAGGTTTAGTCCACTATTATCACGTCAGAGAGCATGGAAGCACACAGGCAGTTATGGTGCTGGAGCAGCTGCTAAGAGTTCCAGATCATCAGGCAGCAGGAAGAAAGAGCCACCAGGCCTGGTTTGGGCTTTTGAAAATCTCAGAGCCCACCCCCAGTGACAGCAAGGCCACACCTCCTAATTCTTCATAGTGCTACTCCTTGGTGACCAGGCATTCAGATCTATGAGCCCCTGGGGGCCATTCTATTCAAACCACCACACCAAGGGTGTTTTCCTCCTCCCTGGACACTGTCTCCATTTACTTTATGCCATAGTTTGAAAGAAAATGACCCCCAAAGGGAGCGGCACTATTAGGAGGTGTGGCCTTGTTGGAAGAAGTGTATCACTGTGAAGGTGGGCTTTGAGGTCTCATATAGGCTCAAGTCATGCCCAATGAGACAGTTCACTTCCTGTTGCCTGTGCAAGATGTAGAACTGTGTAGAACTTCCAGTCCCTCTCCAGCACCACATCTGCCTGCGTGCCGCCATGTCCCACCATGACGGTAAGGGACTAAACCTCTGATTGTGAGCGAGTCAATAAAATGTTTTCCTTTATAGAAGTTTCTATGGTCATGGCATCTCTTCACAGTAACAGAAACCCTAACTAAGACACCTTATCATAATCCAGTATCGTCTGGTTCACCTTGGCTTTGGGGTATAACAAAACTTAAGAAAGCATACTTCGAGGGGCTAGGGACTTAGCTCAGATGGGAGAGTGTTAACTTACCACACACAAAGCATGACCCAGTTCCCAGCACCACATAAGCCTGGCATGACTGTGCACACCTGTAACATCAGCATTCAGGAGATGGAGGCAGGGGGATTGAAAACTTAATGTCTTTCTTAAATTCACATTGAGTTTGAGGCCAGCCTGAGCTACATGAGACCGGAGTGGCAAGCATGTTTAATCCCAATGCTCTCGAGGCTGAGGCAAGCCAGCCTGGGATACATAGTAAGACTCTGTTTATTTTTTTTTTTAATATTTGTTTATTATGTATACAATATTCTGTCTGTGTGTATGCCTGCAGGCCAGCAGAGGGTACCAGACCCCATTACAGATGGTTGTGAGCCACCATGTGGTCCTGGGAAATGAACTCAGGACCTTTGGAAGAGCAGTCAGTGCTCTTAACCTCTGAGCCATCTCTCCAGCCCCCAAGACTGTTTCAAAATCAAAACAAATAAAATAATGTCTTGCTTTTGGTGACAAAAGCAGTCCATGCCTGTGTCCTCCGTAGCATCTGTGTGGCGCCCTTTCTGCTCTGGTGGAGGACTTGTGGCAGCCTGGCTCTGTTGGCTTTCAACCTTTGATGATAAAGAAGGGAATTTCAGGTCCTTGACAGATTGTTGTTTTTATTTATGTTATAGCTTTCTTGTTGTTGTTTTCTGGCTTTTTCTTTTGATTTTTACTACAAGTATGTTTTATCACAAAGAAGAACAAATCATTCCCATGGGTGCATCAGTTTCTGATTTTTTATTCAAGGTCAGCTGGGCAGTGGTGACTCTACCCTTTTATATTTCCAATAAAGCCTAGGGAGCCAGATGCTGGAGTAAAAACCTACTAGCTCAGAGAAGCAGAGAAAGCCACCGGGTGACCCTCCTCCTCAGCTGTTGTCTCAGAGAGTTTCTCTCACATCATCTGAAACAAAAACTCCTCGAACCACATGTCCCGCCCGCCCTTCTACTTCCTGTGTGCATCTCTCTCCTCCTGACTCCCTCTTACTCTCTATGATTTGTTCCTGTCAACTGGTTGCTTGTTCTGCCTCTCTACCTGTGGTTGACTTTATTTAATTAATGCAATCGTAGGGTTCACAGTGTGATCAAATATCCCACAACATACAACAAAACCCAGTCTCAAAAACCAATAACCAACAAACAAAAATAATATCAAGGCCAGCAGATGTCCTAGCAGGAAAAGTGCTTCTTGCTGAGACAGATGACCTGAGTTCTATCCCCGGGACCCACAGAAACTAATGCTCCCCCAAGAAGCCATAGGCTGCCAGATAAAAAGCCCAATGGCGGGCATGAGATGCCTCCCCTCAAGTTGTTGGTTGGGGTGATCTCAGAAACTCCCAAAAACGTAATCTTACTTGTCAACAAAAGCTGATGCTAAGATCCTGTTGTTGAAAACACCACACACCTTGGTCACAGGAATCTTGCCAGATGTTATAGCACCAGAAGGTGGTGGGCAGACTTCTGGGATGAAGAGGGGAGTCATTAATACTCCTTCAGAGCTGGGGACCCTGTTAGCTACAACAGTGCCCATCAAGGCAAGAGACGCTCACAGGTGCAGTAGTCACACGAGTGCATGGGGTAACCAGCCACTTCCTGCGTGGGTTTAAGGCCTGATCCAGAGGAATCAGGTGCTGACTAAAATGCTCGGTTGGGAAGCTCATAGGGTCCGGGAGTGAACATAGTATCATTATTTTGCTTAATAAACATAATATCCAACTGCCTTCTAAATTCCCATCTCTAAAAAACTCGGTTGTGGTGGTACACGCCTTTAATTGCAGCACTGGAGAGGCAAAGTCGGAGAATCCCTGCGAGTTCAAGGCCCGCCTGGTCTACACAGAAAGTTCCAAGGATACATAGTGAGACTTTGTCTCAAAAATCAATAGTAATAAATTTATTTCTCCACAATCATAGATTAGTGCAGCTGACCTCAACAGAAATGTTTCTTTGTAGCCGGGCGGTGGTGGCGCACGCCTTTAATCCCAGCACTCGGGAGTCAGAGGCAGGCGGATCTCTGGGAGTTCGAGGCCAGCCTAGTCTACAAGAGCTAGTTCCAGGCCAGGCTCCAAAGCTACAGAGAAACCCTGTCTCAAAAAAAAAAAAAAAAAAATGTTTGAAATGTTTCTTTTAACATCACAACTGGTCCAAGTGCAGAGACAGGTATATCTGTATAGGCCAACCTCCCCCAGGCTCAGGGTCCATGAGAAAGAAGGGGTGTGGGAAGTAAAAAAAGACAAGATCTCCTGAGTAAATTGGAAGCATGGGGACTGTGGGAGAAGGTTGAAGGGGAAGGGAGAGTCAGGGAGGGGAGCAGAGAAAAATGTAGAGCTCAATAAAAATCAATTAAAAAAGAAAGAAGAGGCCGGGCGGTGGTGGTGCACGCCTTTAATCCCAGCACTTGGGAGGCAGAGGTAGGCGGATCTCTGTGAGTTCGAGACCAGCCTGGTCTACAAGAGCTAGTTCCAGGACAGGCTCCAAAACCACAGAGAAACCCTGTCTCGAAAAACCAAAAAAAAAAAAAAAAGAAAGAAGAGGTGGGAATATTATAAGATGCGGAATATTTCTTTACACTGTGTAAATATATGTTGCTGTGATTGGTGTAATAAACTGACTAGCCAATGGCTGGACTGGTAGAGGTGAGGTAACTGACTGGCCAATGGCTGGACAGGTAGAGGTGAGGCAGCTGACTGGCCAATGACTGGACTGGTAGAGGTGAGGCAGCTGACTGGTCACTGGCAGGACAGGTAGAGTAGAGGTGAGGCAGCTGACTGGTCAATGGCTGGACAGGTAGAGGTGAGGCAGCTGACTGGCCAATGGCTGGACAGGTAGAGTAGAGGTGAGGCTGGATTTGCCGACAAAAAGGAGTCTCGGAATCACGAGGAGACAGAGAGAAGATGAAATTGTCATGTTGAGGAAAGTTATCACCACATGGCAGAGTGTAGATAAGAAATATGGGTTAATGTAAGGAATAAGAACTAGTTAGTAACAAGTTGGAGCTATAAGCCAAGCATTTACAATTAATAATAAGTCTCTGTGTGGTTATTTGGAAACTGGCTGTGGGACAGAAGAGTCTATCTACAAATGGTACTCAAAGATTCAGCACCTACATCCGCATAAGATGTGAGAAAGCTTTAAAAACTTCCAAACACACAAAAACACTGGAGCCAAACGTGGCTTCCTAGTCTTACGTCTCTCAAGTCAGCTTCGGTACAGAGACGCATCTCCCAGCTGCTGCCTGTGGGCTTGGGCCACCAGCGTGAGCACTGCCAGAGTGAACCCCACTAGAGTGAGCCCCGCCAGAGTGAGTCCTGCCAGAGTAAGCCCCTCCAGAGTGAGCCCCGCCAGAGTGAACCCCTCCAGAGTGAGCCCTGCCGAGTGAGCCCCACCAGCATGCCATGAACTAAGTCACATGGCAGGTTTAAGTTTTGTTCATGCAGACAGAAAAGATTGCAGATGCGTAGTAAAGACTGATCCAGGGGACTGGAGAGATGGCTCAGAGATTAAGAGCACTGACTGCTTTTCCAGAGGTCCTGAGTTCAATTCCCAGCACCCACATGGTGGCTCACAGCCATCTGTAATGCAATCTGGTACTTTCTTCTGGTGTGCAGACATACATGCAGACAAACCACTGTATATATAATAAATAAATAAATTTAAAAAAAAGACACATCCAGACTCTGGGTCACAGTGTGTTTAAAAATGTACATAGGCTTGGAAGAAAAAAAGAGTAATGGTATAGACAGTGATAGAAAAAAATAGTGTCAGGCAGTGGTGGCACACATCTTTAATCCCAGTACTTGGGAGGCAGTGGCAGGTGGATCTCTATGAGTTTGAGGTCAGCCTAGTGTAAAGAGTGAGTTTCAGAACAGCCATAGCTGTCATACATAGAAACCCTGTCTTGAAAACATAATATAAAGTAAAAACTCATGCAAAGATATAAAACACACAGGCACTCTTGATTCTGTATGTTCTTATGTTGTCATTAAATTTTCTGATGGCTGATGAAGGAATAGCAGCTGGTATGACACACTGGATTATGGAAACTACTGAGTTAAACCAATTTATATAGAATTAAAATCTCTCGACTTCAAAATGGAAGACAAAAGATATGTTACATTAAGGAAGAGGTTATGCTTTTATTTCCACAGGAAATGAGAGGCTGTGGATTCATTCCAGGTTGATATGGATCAAGTTTGACCAAGTTAGAGGCCCTGAAAATTCTGGCTACAGACATAAGGAAATAAACCTAGAAAAACTACAAAGCATGTAACATATATTTTACTTGCTCACACAAAACAAAAAAAATCTTTGGCTGACTTGTATACAACACATAGTCTATACTTGTATTAATGCAGACATGTATATTATGTTTAAAAATTTCTGTATTTTCAGAACAAGGGGACCAAACACCAATGAAAACAGATGGCTCAGGCAATCCAGCATCTCAAAATGCCTCTATTACTGTCTCCCCAGAATTCTGCCTCCAAAACAGCTTCAAGGCTACTGACTGAGATGGTCTAGCTCCACAGACTACTCCAGGCAAGATTTAATCATTATCCCAATTTTCTGAAGGTTCCCCCAAAGATTCTAGCACCTCAAACAACAGGAAGCAGTCTCGAAAAATTAAGGCCCACATTTTCAAAAGAATGGTTATGGATGCTTGTTATCATTTAAGGGATGATGTAGGATGCCCCTCTGTATGGTGTGAATATGGTTTATTACCATTGGTTAATAAAGAAGTTGCTTTGGCCTATAGCAGGGCAGAATATAGCAAGGGAGGAAATCCAAGCAGAGATAGAGGGAGAAAGAAGGCAGAGTCAGGGAGACACCATGTAGCTGCTAAAGGAAAAGATGCCAGAACCTTACTGGTAAGTCACAGCCTCAAGGCAACACAAAGATTAATAGAAATGGGTTAATTTAAGTTGTAAAAGCTAGCTAGAAATATGCCTGAGCCATCAGCCAAACAGTGATGTCATTAATATAGTTTTTGTGTGATTATTTGGAAGTACAGTCTCCAGTTACAAATGGTGCCCAAAGCCGGGCGGTGGTGGCTCATGCCTGTAATCCCAGCACTTGGGAGGCAGAGGCAGGCAGATCTCTGTGAGTTCGAGGCCAGCCTGGTCTACAAGAGCTAGTTCCAGGACAGGAACCAAAAACTACGGAGAAACCCTGTCTCGAAAATCAAAAAAACAAACAAACAAACAAACAAAAACAAATGGTGCCCAAAAATTTGGCAATAATATCCACATAAAGCCTAAAAAAGCTTTTTTTTTTTTTTTTTTTTTTTTTTTTTTACACATAAGCTTCTAGTTTATTTGTCCTCTGGGAAATTGCCTGCAAACCACAGCAGATCAAGTCACCGCAGATCTACTCCTTTGGCTTTTTGCCAGCACCAACATTGGCCTTCGCAGTACCCCTAACCTTCTTCATTCTATTCTTGCGTTCCTTTCGCTGTTTTCAGGAGGTCTTTTTCTTCTCATAAAGGCCATGTCTTGCAAGTCTGTGTTTGGGCTCATTCTTCTTTGCATAATCGAGGGAATCATAGATCATGCCAAAGCCAGTTGTTTTCCCACCACCAAAATGAGTTCTGAATCCAAATACAAAGATGACATCTGGTGTGGTTTTGTACATTTTGGCTAACTTCTCCCGAATTTCTGTCTTTGGTACTGTTGCCTTCCCAGGATGAAGGACATCAATAACCATCTGTTTTCTTTGAAGCAGACGATTGGTCATGAACTTCCTGGTCTGGATCGTTACTGTGTCATTCATGATGATGGCCGCGCCGAGCTGCTAGCTAAAAAAGCTTTTAAAAAGTGCTTTTAGACCCACAATTCTAGGCCCAGAAAAATGGGAGTCAATTGGTGCTTCTTTTTTTTTTTTTTTTTTTTGGTTTTTTGAGACAGGGTTTCCCTGTGTTGTTGCCCTGGCTGTCCTGGAACTAGCTCTTGTAGACCAAACTGACCTCAAACTCATAGAGATTCACCTGCCTCTGCCTCCCCAGTGAGCCATCACTGTCCAGCTCAGTTGGTGCTCTTGGCAGCCACAGATTGGCTCTGTTTGCTGGTGGTGAGCAGAGGCACGGGTCCTTTAAGAGAAGGCTTCCTGACTTAGCATTAGTAGCAAAAACTGCATGGCTCCTTTAAGAGACAGCTTCCTGGCACAGATGGCTTTGAGTCTTTTGGGAGGAACTGTTACGGAGCACTTGAATGGGGTTTATGGGCAGCATGCTGCAAGTTACTTGGTGGCAGCATGGGCCAACTGCTTCCCAGAGTTGGGGTGGTGAGGATGGTTCCCAGAGCTGGTGGTAAGTGACTTTAGCCATGTTGGAAAGCTGAGCAGGGTGGGACCAACAGTCAAAACAGGTGCTCTGGTCATAGCCATGCCTGCTTAACAGTGGACAACAGTGATCACAAAAGGATTACAGATACACAATAAAGACAGATTCAGGGCCAGGTGGTGGTGGCACACGCCTTTAATCCCAGCACTTGGGAGGCAGAGGCAGGCGGATCTCTGTGAGTTCGAGGCCAGCCTGGTCTACAAGAGCTAGTTCCAGGACAGGAACCAAAAAACTATAGAGAAACTCTGTCTCGAAAATCAAAAAAAAAAAAAAAAAAATGTAGGCTTAAGGGGAAGAAAAAAGAAAATGAGTATAGGTAGTAACAAAAAGAAATAGTTTTAAAAATAAAACAAAGTCTTTAAAGAGACAGTAAAAGTTAAAAGAGAACAGACAGTCATAGATTAAAGGAGTAAAGATAATATAAAAATATTAAAAAGTCTGGGCGGTGGTGGCGCACGCCTTTAATCCCAGCACTCAGGAGGCAGAGGCAGGCGGATCTCTGTGAGTTCGAGACCAGCCTGGTCTACAAGAGCTAGTTCCAGGACAGGCTCCAAAACCACAGAGAAACCCTGTCTCGAAAAACAAAAAAAAAAATATTAAAAAGTAATAGAGTTAAAAAATAAGCCACATAAAGATGTAATATACACAGAGAGACTGGATTATGTGTATTATTGTGTTTACTTTGGATTTTTTGACTGGGAATAAGTTAACTGCTGAAAAACATTTGATTCTCGGGGCTCCTAAGCTAAACCAACATATATATTTTAAAGGCATCTTGACTTCAAAATTTGAGTCTAAGGATTTGTTGCTTTGGAAAAGAGGTTCTGCTTTTGTTTAAACAGAAGATGAGAACCTGTGGATTCCTTCCAGGTTAATGTGATTTGATGGAATAAGACCCACAGAAAGGTCTCCATAGACCCTAAAAATTCTTCACCAAACAGCAGGAAGCAGTTTGAAGAAAACTATGCCCAAATTCCCAAAATGATTGTTTATAAATGTTTTCTTTCATTTAAAGGTGGTAGATTATAAGTGGTTAATGGTCACAGTCAATCTCTTTCTAAAAAAGGGGGATATCATATAGAAATGATTATATTGGTATGGACTTTGATTTATTGATACAAATTTAAGGTCCATTTTGATATATGTATATTTCTATTCTTGTTTAAGTTATTATGCTTATACAGTTCATTTAAAAATGTAACATATTGGGGCTAGAGAGATGGCTCAGAGGTTAAGAGCACTGACTGCTCTTCTAGAGGTCCTGAGTTCAATTTCCAACAATCACATGGTGGCTCACAACCATCTGTAATGAGATCTTGTGCCCTCTTCTGGCCTGCAGGCAAACATGCGGGCAAACACTATATATATATTAAATAAATAAAAAAATCTAAAAAAAGGGGGCTGGAGAGATGGCTCAGTGGTTAAGAGCATTGCCTGCTCTTCCAAAGGTCCTGAGTTCAATTCCCAGCAACCACATGGTGGCTCACAACCATCTGGAATGAGGCCTGCAGGAAGAATACTGTATACATAATAAACAAATAAATAAATATTAAAAAAAATCTAAAAAATGTAACATATCATTAAGAAATACAGATTAATAGACATCTATAATAGTCAAACTTGCAGTCATATTAGCTAGGTTTTCTAAATATGCAGAGATATATTTTAGTTAGATAATCTCAACACTTCAAAGACCTATGAATATGGCATTTAAAATATTTCATTAACTTAGATTTTAATTGACAGTGAGACATGTCTGCGTCTGGCAGCAGCAATTCAGAGAGGTTGATGGGTATTGAAGAAACTTGTTATGGAATTTGCCTTCAATATGACAAGGCTAGCCATTGGGGCAAGAAACTGCTCTTGCCTAGACTGCTTTATGGTATGCTGTATAAACTGGACTTGTAGGACCCACAGAAAAGTGACTGCTAAACTTTACAATAGATAGGATGGTCCTTCAGGGTTCCTGCTTCATGGAGGAAACTGCCAGACATTCTGCAGGACACAGAAGAAAGCAACTGAGAAACTTGGCCAATACAAGGCAGAAAAGATCTTCAAAATTCACTGAAAAGTCTTCCAGATACTATGGGTCTATAGGCTGAAGACCTATACATTACAGAAAAATGTTGGGTGACTGTCCAGGCAGTGAGATGTCTCTGTCAATTCTAGAGTTTTGGAATTTGCTTACAATGCACTTCCTGTTTATTTAGTTAATTATATCCTTCTGGGGTCTTTGATGGAGTTGAAGACAGTTATAGTTTTCCTTAGTTATGACAAAAGATAAATTAGATATGAAACTATAGATTGATAAATTAATATTGTAACTGTAATTCTTATTTGATACATATTTTGTTATATGTAATTTTACCATGTTAAAGTTAAAACCTTCCTTATTATTTATATAGAAAATGGGAGATGATGTGGGATGTTCCTCTCTATGCTGTAAATATATTTTTATTTTATTTTATTTTATTTTATTTTATTTTATTTTTGGTTTTTCGAGACAGGGTTTCTCTGTGGCTTTGGAGCCTGTCCTGGAACTAGCTCTGTAGACCAGGCTGGTCTCGAACTCACAGAGATCCGCCTGCCTCTGACTCCCGAGTGCTGGGATTAAAGGCGTGCGCCACCATCGCCCGGCTGTGAATATATTTTATTACCATTGATTAATAAAGAAGCTGCTTTGACCTATGGCAGGGCAGAATATACAAAGGCAAGAAATCCAAGCAGAGACAGAGGAGGAAAGAAAGAGTCAGGGAGATGCTATGTAGCTAGTAAAGGAGAAAGACACCAGAAATTTACTGGTAGTTCACAGCCTTGTGGCGACACACAGACTAATAGAAATGGGTTAATTTAATATATAAGAGCTAGCTAGGAATAAACCTGAGCCATTGGCCAGTGTTGTACTTAATATAGTATTTGTGTGATTATTTGGGTCTAAGAAACCGGGCAACAAAAGTACAGTCTCTATTTACAAAGGGGGGTGGTGGTTATAAGTTGTTATTGGTCATAATCAGGGAAAAACTAGAGTTAAATTCAAAGGTCTCTTTTTAAAAAAGATTTATTTATTATGTATACAACATTCTGCCTCCATGTATGCCTACACGCCAGAGGAGGGCACCAGATCTCATTACAGATGGTTGTGAGCCACCATGTGGTTTCTGGGAATTGAACTCAGAACCTCTGGAAGAGTAGTCAGTGCTCTTAACCTCTGAGCCATCTCTCCAGCCCTCAAAGGCCTCTTTCTAAAAAAAAAAAAAATAGAGTGATAGGATATAGGAATGATAAGGAAAAAATAGTAGATTGTAGAATCTACTTTAATCCAAAAAACTATTAATCTCAAAATATTTTACATTGGTATTCATTTTGGTTTATTGATACAAATTTTAAGTTGCTATATGTATGTTTCTATTCTTGTTTGGAGTATTGTGCTTATGCAACTCATTTAAAACTGTAATGTATAATTTAAAAATACAAGTTCCTATTAGTCATCTATAATAATCAAACTTGTAGTCATATTAGGTATGTTTTCAAGGTCATACACAGATATATCTAGATAGATAAATGGTCTTCAAACACTTCAAAGACCTACAGAATATGGCATTTAATATGTTTAATAACTTATGAGTTTTCATAAAAGTGAGACATGTCTATTCCTGACAGCACCAATTTAATTCAAAAGAAGATGATGGACATCCGAGAACCTCAATATAGAGTTTGCTTTCTTTATGGCTAAAGCTAGCCATTTGGGCAGAGAAATTGACCTTTCCTCAGCTGCTGACACTATACCATCCAAACTGCACCAGCAGGATGCAAGAGTAAGTGACTGTCAAACTTTGCCCAGAAAATGTAGGACAATCCTTCAGAATTCCCTGCTTCATAAAAAATGTCTGTAAGATATACTAGGCATTTGGCCAAATCTGGATGCCCAAACATTACAGAAAAACTTTGGGAGATTGTTCAGGCAGCAAGATGTCCCTGTCACTAGGTAACATTACACCCTCTGGGGTAATTGATGGAGTTAAAGACTAAATAATTAGAGTTAAAGTTCTCATTAGTTATGATAAAAGGTAAATTAGATATAAAACTTTAGACTCACAAAGATTAGATAAATAGAGTATTTCCTCTAATTTTATCAAACACAAATGGACTAGATATTGTGACTCTTACTTGATAACTGTTTTTGTTGTATATAATTTTACTATGTTAATGTTAAACCTTCCTTTTAATTAGACAAAAAGGGGGAAATGCTGTGGAATAATCTTTCTGTACACTATGAAAACATGTTGCTCTCATCATTAATAAAGAACTGATTGGCTGATAGCTAGGGCAGAGAGAATGTTGGTAAGAAGAAGGGGCAGAGTCAGGAGAGTCACAAGCCAGACTCAGAAGCAACATGGGAAGTTCATAGATGAGGTAAACGAGCCTCAGGGCAGCGCATAGGTAAATAGAAATGGGTTCATTTAAGTTGCAAGAGCTGGCTGGAGACAAGCCTGCAGTGATATTTTGTTTGTGCTATAACAGTAAAAGCTTGCCTGAGGATCAGTGTGTGGAGCTAGCCACTCATTAGCCAAAGAGGCCAGGCAGTAGTGGCACACACATTTAATCCCAACACTTGGGAGGCAGAGCTGAGGGATCTCTGTGAGTTCAAGGCCACCTGAGGCTACACTAGATTGAGCCAATCTCAAAGAGAAACAGAGCCAGGTGGTGATGGCTCACGGGCCTAATCCCAGTACCTGGGAGTCATATACCTTTAATTCCAACACTAGGGAGGTGGAAACAGGAAAGAATATGGCTGGGTAGAGAGAGGTATAGAAGTGGGAGGAGACGGGAACTCAAGGCATTCAGTCTGAGGATTTGTAGGGACAAGATCACCTCCTTCGTCTGAGAATTCAGTAGAGTCAGAACTAGTGACTGGCTGTTCTGCTTCTCTGATCTTTCAGTATTAATCTCTATATTTGACTTCGGGTTTTTACAAAGACCAATTAGAAATCATGTTACACAAGCCTAAAATATTGGTTGAACATTTATAATTAAAAATAAGTCTCTGTGTGGTTATTTGAGGAGTGGCTGGCGGGACAGAAAGACTACCTACAATAAGATACCAGCATGAAACCGTGTCTTCTAGACATAATAGAGATGCTACATAAAACATGTACTTTTAACAAAAGTGGCTTTCTACACAGGATCAAGATAGTCAGTATTCCAGCACAGACGGTGGAGAGACTGATGAACTTTTACCCCTGACGGAGGAGTTTTTGACAACCATGCTCCAGTGGATGGCATCACACCCAGGAGTATATGGGTAACCCAAATTAGAGTCTGTGGGTTACCAAACCCACAAGTTGGGAGGGGTAGGGGTGAAAAGAGGACCTGGGAGAGTCAGGGGAAAAGCGTGACTTGAATATGATTGAACTATGGTGCTGGAGAGATGGCTCAGTGGTTAAGAGCATTGCCTGTTCTTCCAAAGGTCCTGAGTTCAATTCCCAGCAACCACATGGTGGCTCACAACCATCTGTAATGAGGTCTGGTGCCCTCTTCTGGCCTGCAAACATACACACAGACAGACTATTGTATACATAATAAATAAATATTTTTTTTGGGGGGGGGGTTTGAGACAGGGTTTCTCTGTGATTTTGGAGCCTGTCCTGGAACTAGCTCTTGTAGACCAGGCTGGTCTCGAACTCACAGAGATCCGCCTGCCTCTGCCTCCCGAGTGCTGGGATTAAAGGCGTGCGCCACCACCGCCCGGCATAAATATTTTTTTAAAAAAAAAGAATATGATTGAACTAAACTGTTTCTTTTATTTATTTATTTATGTAATATTTATTTATTTATGTAATATTTATTTATTTATCTATCTATCTATCTATTTATTTATTTATTGTGTATACAATATTCTGTCTGTGTGTATGCCCGAAGGCCGGAAGAGGGCACCAGACCCCATTACAGATGGTTGTGAGCCATCATGTGGTTGCTGGGAATTGAACTCAGGACCTTTGGAAGAACAGGCAGTGCTCTTAACCTCTGAGCCATCTCTCCAGCCCGAACTAAACTGTTTCTATTCCCCACAGCACGGGGGTTATAGGCACAGAGAGTCAGATCCCACTTTTTTTTTTACCTGGAATTAAAGGCATGTGGCACCACCACCTGGCCCTTGCCACCTTTTCTTAACTTATATTATCCCAACTACCTTTTGCCTCTAGACCTTTACGTTTCTCTTACTTCTGTATATCTTACTTTCCTTCTTTCTCCGTGGCTGCTGTGTAGCTGAGTGGGTGGCCTCTGATGTCCTCCTCTCCTTGTTCTCTTGCTCCTCTTCTTCCTCGGTTCTCCTTCTATTTATTCTCTCTGCTATTTATTCTCTCTGCCTGCCAGCCCTGCCTATTCTTGCTCCTGTCTCACTATTGGCCGTTCAGCTCTTTATTAGACCATCAGCTGTTTAGACAGGCAAAGAATCATAGCTTCACAGAGTTAAACAAATGCAACATAGCCGGGCGGTGGTGGCGCACGCCTTTAATCCCAGCACTCGGGAGGCAGAGGCAGGCGGATCTCTGGGAGTTCGAGGCCAGCCTGGTCTACAAGAGCTAGTTCCAGGACGGGCACCAAAGCTACAGAGAAACCCTGTCTCGAAAAACCAAAAAAAAGCCGGGCGGTGGTGGCGCACGCCTTTAATCCCAGCACTTGGGAGGCAGAGGTAGGCGGATCTCTGTGAGTTCGAGACCAGCCTGGTCTACAAGAGCTAGTTCCAGGACAGGCTCCAAAGCCACAGAGAAACCCTATCTCGAAAAACCAAAAAAAAAAAAAAAAAAAAAAAGAAAAACAAAAAAAAAAAAAACAAAAAAAACAAATGCAACATAAAAAAAAGCAACACACCTTAAAATATTCAACAACAGGCATCTATGCATCCTCTGTGAACTGTCTATTCCAATTCATTACTCATGCTTTTCTCTGAGTTTGAGGCCAGCCTGGTCAGTCAAGCTATTCCAGGACAGCCAGGGTTACAGAGAAACCCTGTCTAGTAAAGTAAAAAATTGATTTGGGGGCAAGATTTGCTTTCGACAGGCCCTCTGCTGGTCACACTTTTCCTGTTCTTCCCTGAAGTTCCTCTCTTGCCACCAGAGATCGGTTAATAGAGCAAGGCTGTCAGAATTGGTCTTGGATGAGTGGGACTAGGGAAGAGTCCAGTGGGAAGACGGCTTGCCAGAAAGCTTGAGGACCTGAGTTCAATCTCCAGCACCCATGCACGGTGAGAGCTGGGAAGCTGGAGACAGGAGGATGACTGGGGCTCGCTGTCAGGATTGATCCCAGACAGAACGCCGCTTGAGTGAGGGATCCCGTCTCAAAAACTGGAGGAGACTGGCTGCTCCCGTTTGCTGAGTCACCAAACCTGACTGGCTGCTCCCGTTTGCTGAGTCACCAAACCTGGGTTCCAAACTCGAGGAACCCGGGGCCGCGTGAGCAGGGCTCTTCTAAACCATCACGACCGGAGCTCAGGAAACCTGGGAGGCCTGGCGACACTGGACCCCTAGAAGGCCGACTCTGTCGCAGTACAGATGACCTCACAGCGCGTCGGGGCATCTCAGCCAATCGGAGCTGGCTTCTGAGCAAGAGGCGGAACTTACACTCAGTCGCTCACCTGCGACCACAGCTCGTCCAATCACAGCGTGAGGCGTGAGGCAGCCAAACGAGGTAGGGTGGAGGATGGGAGCAGGGAACGGAAAGGGGTGCGGCTCCAACGCCCTGTCATCCGCGCAATGTCCCTGCGAGCCTGAGCATGCGCGTGGCGAGGAGCCTAGGATGTTGCTGGTGTTGGTTACCCCTGCGTAGTGGCACGGCATGAACCATTTTTGTTTGATTGCTCTGAGACCAGGTCTCATGAAGCCCAGGCTGGCCTCGAACTCATTGTGTGTCCGAGGATGATCTTGAACTGACCTTTCTACCTCCACCTCCTTACTTCAGTGATTAATAGGCGAACATCACCACACCCTCGTGGGTGTGAATTTTTTAAAATGTCTTCCACTCTGAGAGTTAGTTTAAATAGGACAAAAACGCTTAGGGCACTGATCCATTCAGCGAGCACTGCAACAGATGCTCCTTGGTTCTCTGAGGCAGTCGGAACAATATTAAATTGTACTAATAATGGATTTATACGGATTGATCCTCAGCCGAGGGAAAGCTCCCTGGTCAGACCATAGCTGCATATTAGTGAAGTGTAACCTCGCTCTGATTTTTTTTTTTTTCAGACTAGATAATCAGAAATAGATCATGTTTCCTTCTTTTATCCCAGAGGATCCCTCTGTATCCTCCCCAGGGTGGCAGCACCTCACTTTGGAGACTTTCCTTTTATTGTGTGTAGTGAGGCAGGCGCCTGGTAAATGTGTGTGTAAGCCCTGGAGAGAGATTGCCTGGGCCAGGCCCTGAATATACTCTCTAAGCTATTTCAGGAGGGATATGGAACCCTCGCATACGGTTTCTGCTTTAAAATGACGGTGTTAACAGCAGCTACCTCCGGCTTGTTGTGAGGATCAAATTAGTTCCTATGAATGTGTTCAGCCCAATGCCTAACCCATAACAAACAATGAGAGACCTCACAGGCCCCATCTCCTCCTCCTCCTTCAGTACACACCCCAGACTGCAATTTCAAACCTCCTAAGCAGTCAGTGAAGGACCAGTCCCGCTGTGAACAAGGGAGGGAGCCCAGAAAATCCTACAACGGTAATTTGGAAATGGGGGCCCACAGGGAACTCTTCTGAAAGGGACGCGTACAAGCTGGGTCCTGAGTAGGATTCATCCCTGTGAAGTGAGAAACAGGGAATGGGAAGAACTCAGACCAGAGAGAGGTCCAGAGGGGAGGGAGTGGGTAAAAAAGGAATGGTCAGAGGTGAGGCTAAAGAGGTCAATAAGGGTCAGGCACATTCCAGAAGCTTGGCCTGAGACTTAGCCAAGCTGTCTGGTATTTCACTAGTTAATTCTCCTTTGAAAAGACTAGGAGCTGCAGCATCCTCTGCTTCAGCTCAGGCCAGGCATCTGGGGAATGAAACTGCTCACAGCTCTGGCTGGAACTCTGCGGGCCTCTGACCTGTGGGGACATGGCCCAGGGAACTCTATCATCTCATTGTTCCTATGCACACCTGCGCCCGGCTTGTCATTCCCCCTGTGGTGATCTCTGTGCTTGGGGTGTGGAAGACCTGTATCGCAACCGCATGCATCCTTTGTGATTGTGGTCCAGTGACTTAGAGTACATACACCGTGCTGCCATTAGCTGCTATGCCCAGGTAGGCCTGAGGCTGTCTCGGCTCCAAGTCACCCCTGGGAAGTTACGATGGAGTCGGTGGAGTCCTAAGGTCCGCTTAGAGCCTGGAACTTCATCACACACTTCCTTAAACTTTCTTTTAATTATTATTATCTGGGTATGGGGGAGGGTTGTGTCTGTACTGGAAGGAACAAAGATACTCGAAAGGGACCTTGTGCCCTTCCTTTTGGCTAGCAGACTATTGACACAATGGTCCCCAAGAGATGGCAATTTTCCAGGGAAGGAGAGCTGAATCCTGGTGCCAACCGGAGGGGTGCTTGTCTCTCAATAAGAGGTTTCAGACAGTTCTGACAACTTGTCAGACCACCTTGCAGGAGAGACCTGAGCAACTGGTGGGTCAGTGACGGGCAGGCCTGCACTTTTACCCGGATTGTTTAGTTTGCATAACTATGGCCCTGTTATAAACCTGAAGCTTGCATCTAGATTCTGAGCTAGGGAGAACAAGTCGCTGAACCTATTTATTCTCTTCCCGATATGGCCACGTTGAATAAATCTTTCTCCTTTCCCACTTTTGCTTGTGTGTTTAATTGGCCCATTGATGAATGGCTCAGCCTATGTTGCTAGTGTCCCCAGGGCCCAGTAGGTGTGCTGTAGATTGAACCCAGGGCCTCGCACACACTAGGCAAGCACTCTACCACTGAGCTACACCTCCTGCCCTCATTTAATCATTTGCCTCAATCCTTGCCAGCAAATACATTCAGCTTGACCCAGTGATTAAGAGCACAAGCTTTGAAATCACATGACACAGGCCAGACTCTTGGATCTGATTGTGTCATTGACCCAGGCCTGCTGGGCAGGATGCCAATCATCGAAAAGACTGGGTTTGCAAAAGCCAGCGAGGCTTTATTCAGGAGGTGGCCAAGCGTGGAGAGGGAAGAAGATTACTCAAATATGCCTCCCTGAGGACAGGAGGAAGGGGTATTTATGGGGCAGGGAGGCACAGCGGGTTGAGGTGTCTGTCAGTTGGAGGTGAGAGGCTACAATGGTCTTTGCATAACTAATTAGTCTCTGAAGCTCCTCACAGGGTCCATCTGCAGAAAATGGAGGCCTTAGTGCAATCTGAGGGCAGAATTTTCAGCTCCCTGAATCAAAGAAGTCACCAGGGAACACCTGCCCGGGGCCCACAAAAATAGCCCTCAAGTCCTTGAGGAGTAACAACAACCATTCTCACTCTGACCCACACAGCAGAGGCATGAGCCGCAGAAAGGTTCCTGGAAGAACAATAATGAGTCGCTCGGCCGCGTGACCTCCACAAACAGTGATTTGGGGTTTCTGGAGACAGGGCCTTGTTATGCTGTCCAGGCTATGGCCCCACCCTACAGGTACACGCCACCCTGCTAGACTCTACAATTAGTGACCTTAAAACCCTGCTAAACTGGGCATTGTGGAATAGACCTATAATCCTGTCACCAAGGATGTGGAAGGAGGACCAGGAGGTCAAGGTCATAGTTCACTACCGTAAGACCAGCTTAGGCTACATAAACTTGGTCATAAAATAGAATAAAACAAGTGTTATCTTAAGTACGTTTCAGGAGGGTGTCCGCTGAAGACATGGCCAGTTACTTGAGCCTCTCTGAGTCTCCTGTTCACGGCTCGTTGCTTAAGGAGGTGATGTGTGGAAAGTGCTGAGCAGAACTGGGTGTGTAGTAAGCACGGATGAGAAAGTCACAGAGGAGGCTGGGGTGCCGCTCACAGGTACAGCATCTTCCTGGCACACGAGAGGCCCTGAGTTCCATCCATTCCCCAGTACTGTGCACAGGAAAAAAGAATAATCTTGAAAATTTATTGAGCGACTTCTGAGAGAGGCAGGCTCAGTGAACAACTGCTAGTGAGTTGGCCTCTCTGCTTTTCGAGTAACTAATCCCTTTCTTCCTGAAGTCTGCACGGTGGTGTGTGTGAATGTGTATGCACACGTGTTTGTGTGCGTGTGTGTGTACATGCCAGGGAAGCCAGAGATTGACAGGCACCTTCCCCAGTTGGTCTGTTTGTTTCCTTTGCTCTTTTCCTTTTTTTTTTCTTTTTTCTTTCTCTGTAGCTTTGGAGCCTGCCCTGGAACTCGCTCTGTAGACTAGGCTGGCCTCGAACTCACAGAGATCTGCCAGCCTCTGCTGGTATTAAAAGTCATGCAGCACCACCGCCCAGCAGGTTTTAAGCAGGATTTTATTATGTAGCCTCAGGTGGCTTGGAACTCACTGTGGAGACCTGCCTGGCCTCAGACTCACAGAGGCCTGCCTTTGGGTCCCTCCCAAGTGCTGGGACAAAAGTGCTCCCGACTCCACCTCATACTTTGAGGCTGGGTATCTCACTGAACAACTGAGTTCAGCCAGTCTGGCCAGCAAGCTTGCTCTGGCAACCACCTGTCTTCACCCGAGTGCTGGGATTTCAGGTGGGCCTCATGGCCACTCAACATGTCAGTGGGTGCTGGGGATCCAGACTCCCCATCCTCATGTTCATATGGTTACTTCACCGGCTGGGCCATCCCCGCAGTCCTAGATCTCATATTAAAGCAAATGATTTGTCTCTGTGTTGCAAAAACAATTGTGGGAAAACCAGCTGGTGCCTTTCCACAGTCAGAGTAGTGATGGGGACCATGCAGGTCACCGTGGCGTTTTTCATCACTAGGCAGCAGAGGAGCCAGATGTGCTCAGGAATGTGCACATCTGGATGAAATGGTGCAAATACTCTTATTAAATCTCAGCCTGGGGCCGGGCAGTGGTGGCGCACGCCTTTAATCCCAGCACTTGGGAGGCAGAGGCAGGCGGATCTCTGTGAGTTCAAGACCAGCCTGGTCTACAAGAGCTAGTTCCAGGACAGGCTCCAAAACCACAGAGAAACCCTGTCTCGAAAAACCAAAAAAAAAAAAAAAAAAAAAAAAAATCTCAGCCTGGGGGACACTTTTGGAGCCTGTCCTCGAACTAGATCTTGTAGACAAGGCTGGCTTTGAACTCATAGAGATCCGCCTACCTCTATCCCCCCAAGTCCTGGGATTAAAGGCATGCGCCACCACTGCACAGCTACTTTTTTAAGTATTCTGTGAGACACAACAGCCAATACAGGAAAGGCACTTCAGTGGCACAAAAGGGTGCAGTGACCATGCAGGTCCCTACCCAGCAGTCAGTTAACCAGGACTAGAAAAATATAGGGACAAAGTTTACATCTGCCAGGAACACATGCTGTCCTCTCTTCCCTAAGCAATGGTTGACAACTATTGACACAGTAGTGACCTTTTACCAAGTCTCACAGACGCTGCAAAACCTAGCTTCTCTTATCTGTCTGTCTGTATATCTACATACCTACCTACCTACCTACCTACCTACTTACCTACCTATCTATTTTTGAGACACAGTCTTTCAATGAAGCTCTGCATATCCTGGAACTTACTTTGTAGACCAGGCTGGACTTGAACTCACAGAGACCCACTTGCCTCTGCCTCTTAATTACCGAGAATAAAGGCATGCACAACTGTGCCCAGCAGAATTGCAGTGTTTTTAATTGGCCATATAAAAATGCCTGCTCTTATAGAAATATGATGGTTTAATTACGGAAACAAATGCTATTTTCCTAGCATCATTTCTCAGTGTCTGTCTTTGTATTGTATTGCTGTGATGATTTGCTTTAAACATTTGAAAGATGGATGGGGTGGTGCACACCTATTATCCTAGCACTTGGAAGGCAGACATAGTTGGACGAGATCAAGGTCATCCTTGATGATATAGTAAGTTTGTGAACAGCCTGAGATCCTGCCTCTAAACATCACAGACCTGAACAGATTCCTTTCAAAGGAAGTGATGGTTAGTAATGACGATGATAAAGGTGACATTTCAAGCGTAAGCTGGAGTAGTGGAGAACTGAAGCTTCCACAGTGAACTCAAGGTTTCTGTGAGCCAGGCGGTGGCACACCTTTGATCCCGGGGCTCAGAAGGCAGCAGCAGGCAGATCTCTGTGAGTTCAAGGCCCGCATGGTCTACTGAGTGAGTTCCAGGACAGCCAGGGCTACGCATAGAAACCCTGTCTTGACAAGCAAAAAAAAAAAAAAAAAAAAAAAAAGTTTTTCTGAGAGCAGAGCATTAACAAACATGACTGTGTGAGTCTGTGTGAAGCAGGTAGGGTGTGGGTGCTATGTCTGTGTGTGCATATGGCAGCCCAAGGTCCATGTCAAATAGTTTTTACTCAGTTACCTCTAGCTTATCTTTGAGACAGGGTCTCCCGTTGAACCTGGAGCTCACTAATTGGCTAGGCTGGCTGGCTGATGACCTCCACAGAGCCTTTTCCCTCCCCTCCCAGGGCTCCAGTGCTGGTTCACAGATACACTATGAGCTTTTGTTTTGTTTTTAATTATTAAACTTTATTTTATGTGCATTGATGTGAAGGTGTCAGGTCCCTTGGAACTGGAGTTACAGACAGTTGTGAGCTGCCATGTGGGTGCTGGGAATTGAACCTGGGTCCTCTGGAAGAGCAGCCAGTGCTCTTCATCACGGAGTCATCTCCTTCGCCCAACAGATATGATTTTCTAGCATTACATCTGCTAACATCTGGCAGACCTACCTGACTCAGTGAATCAGTACTTTCCAAGTAAGCATTGTACTGATCATGTGGGCACTCAGAGGGCAGGGCAGGGGGATCCTGGTGAGCTTGAAGGCAGCATGGTTCACACAGAGCTCCTCACCAGCTCTGTTAGCAGATGTAATGCTTAAACATTGTATCTATTGAGCGAAGGAGATGACTCCGTGATTAAGAGCACTGGCTGCTCTCCCAGAGGAGCCAGGTTCAGTTCCCAGCACCCACATGGCAGCTCACAACTGTCTGTAACTCCAGTTCCAGGGTTGCATGGTGAGACCCTATCTCAAACAACCAAATGACCACTGCAGAAAACTGTAAAACCACATGTGTGTAAAGGACCCACTGAAGGCACAAGGGGCAGGAAAGGGAGAGACATTAGTGAGAGAACATGGCTGGCATGTCCAAGGCCCTGGGTTCAATCTTCAGACCAGAAAGAGAAAGGACAGACGATACTTTTGTTACTGCCAGTCAGCCACCCTCCTGCCCTGTATTTAGCAAACTCTTCTTCCCAGGCTGGTGATGTAGCTCAGCTGGTGGAGGGCTTGCCTAGTATGCACAAGGTTCTGGGTTTGATCCCCAGCAAGGTATAAATTTCTCATGGTGGCAAATGTCGTCTTGTCTGTTGGTGGAGAAGGCCTCGACCCGTAGCCCTCTGGAGGTGGAGGCCTTTCTGCCTTTTTTGGGGCCATGTAGTCCCTATCAGCTCTTTCACTATTTAAAGACCATGAAGAGCATTGGGAAAGATAAATACCTTTCCAGGCTGGGGACATGGCTCAGTGGACTAAGAGCTTGTCACGCAAGCATGATGTTTGAACCCCCAGGACCCACATAGTGGCCATCTCTAGTCACAGCGATCTTATGGTGAGATGGGAGACAGAGACAGAAACTTATGGGACAGAGATCCTGGGCTATGCCACAGGGAAGGGACAGACACCTAACATTACCCTGCCCTTTGGTTTCTAAATGTGTACCACTCATACACACATTTCTAGAGAAACACTTGCACACACACCCTGCCCACATGTGGCCCCCGAGCCCTGATTTTTTTTTCGTTTTGTGGTTGTTTGAGACAGGGTCTCTCTACAGAGCCCTGACTGTCCTGGAAATTTCTATGTAGACCAGGCCTGCTTCTTCCTTCTGAGTGCTGGGATAAAAGTCATGAGCCACCATACCTGGTCTCATGAATGGTATTTTTTTATCTAGTGTGTTGAATAAAATACATAGTTGTTCCACAGTGGGGTGGTAATGGACCTAGGACTCCTTGAGAAGACCAAAATGCAAAGACACCTCAGTTTCCTACGCCAAGTATTTACCTATGACCTTCACACAGGCTCCTGGGTCCCTTCATCATTTTCAGGGTGCTGTTGCCATCCACTAAACCTCAGGAGTGATGTAGAGAGATGCTCTGCCTTGTTGTCTTGGGAATAATGACAGAAATAAAGTCTGTTCATATCCAGTATGAATGCAGTTTTTTTCTGTTCTTTCTTTCTTTTTTTTTTTTTTTTTTGGATTTTCGAGAGACAGGGTTTCTCTGTAGCTTTTGGAGCCTGTCCTGGAACTAGCTCTTGTAGACCAGGCTGGCCTCGAACTCACAGGGATCCACTTGCCTCTGCTTCCCGAGTGCTGGGATTAAAGGCTTGCGCCACCACCGCCCTGACTTTGAACTTCTGATCCCCATGGCTTCCCTCTCCACAGAGCTGGGATTCCATACATGTCTGCACCACCACACCCTGCTGTACTCATTTATTTTTGAAACAAGGGTCTTGCTATGTAGCATGAGCTTTGCTGAGCCTCATTAGGCAAGGCTGGTCTCAGATGAACAGCGGCCCTCCTGTTTCAGTTTCTCCAGTGTTGGGATTATGGACATGTGCCACCACGCCTGGCAGGTTTATTTTAAAGAGGAGATAACATAAAAGTGATCATGGACACAAAGCAGTAAAAATGGGAAAGCATAGCAAAGGTGGTAAAACTCCCCCAGAACCTCACTCCCCAGGCACTGGGCCTGGCATTCCAAGTTCCGCAGAAAAGGGTGAACAGCCTTGGGAAAGCTATGTATGCTCTCCGTCCCTCCTTTTTCTTATCTGTTAATTGGAGCAATAATAAGTGCTCCGGGGTTGGCGTTAAATCAGACAAACCCAGCCCACTAACATAGGGCTTGGTAGCAGGCAGACCTGGGATTTAGCTTTTCAGAAAAATACTCAAGATGCTGTCTGTGGCTCCACTTTTTTTTTCTTTCAGTAACCGAACCCAGGGCCTCCTGCATAATAACCACGAATTCTACAACTGAGCTATATCCCCAACTATTCTCTTTTATTATTGCTTTTGTTTCTTGAATTTTATTTTTAATTGCCAGGGTATCTGGAATAAACAGGGAAAACTCCCTTCTTTGCATCACACTAGTAACCGCGAGGGGAGCCATTCTCTCTCGCAGACCTTTTGTTTTGCATTCACACAAATACAAGGTAACACCCAAGAGGGGTAGTGTATGACGTCTTTAACAAAAGGGGTGAAGTATCCATACTGTGCATTTGAACAATGAGCTACTTCTGCCTCCCCCCCCCCACCCCGCGCCCCCTCAGACACCCTCGAACACTGCCCCGGCCGTCGGGCTGTCGGGAGGTTCTATGGCTCTGTGGGTAGAGGGGGCAGGATCCAGGCCGGGTCCCTTTTTTGAGCCTTCCTTCCTGCTTGCCTTCCAGGCCCTAAGTCTGCATTCCCTGCCTTTTCAAGAGCCGCGCCCTTCCCACCTCCCCTTCCCACTCTCACCCCAGAGCTCTCCCTGGGGTCCTCTCTCGGGAGCCCCTTCTCCCACTCCATCGAGGGCCTTTCCATGGCGGGGGTCTCTACCCAGAGCCCCTCTCCATTGAGGTTTCTCTCTCCATCCTGTTCCTTCTCCACTTTTTCTCCATTTGAGCCATCTTCTCCGTTGCAGCCCCTTTCAACCGGGGCCCCTTCTCCACGGGGGATCCCTCTCTCTCCAGGTCCCTTTCCACCTAGGCCCCTTTCCCCCACTTAGGTCTCTTCTCCACCAAGGTCTCCCTCCATTTAGGCACCTTCTCCACCTAGGTCTCCTCTCCACCTAAGCCCCTTCTTCTCTATCGAGGTCCCTCCACGCCGCGTCCCCGCTCCAGCCGAGCTAGCTTCCTCTCCATTGAGGTCCCTCTCTTCCGCAGCTCCTCTGCACCGCGGCGGCCCAGCCCGCTCCCTGCACCCTCCCTCCCGGGACAGGGGCAGCGCGGCAGGGGGCGCTACGCGGGCCACCGTGCGGGCGGCGGGCGGGGGCGGCGCGGAGGCGGGGGCGGCGGCGGCGGGGGCGGGGAGCCGAGCGCGGGCGGGAGGCGGCGGCGAGCCACAGCGCCGAGGCTCCAGCGAGCGCCGAGGAGCGGGAGGAGGCAGGAGCGCAGAGCGCCGAGCCCCGCGCCGCCGCCGCGCAATCCGCCGCCATCCGCCGCCCCCGCGCCCGGCCGCCGCCCGACCGCCATCGCCCGGGCCCGTCGCTCGCGGACGCAGACCAGGTGGGCCGGGGCCGGGGCTGCGCTTTGTCTCCACTGCCGTGCGCTGCGGCGGGCTCGGGGCTGCGGCCTGGTCGGCGCTCTGCAGCTCGCCATTGTTGTGTGTCCGCGGCCAGGGCGGGAGGACGGCGGGCCGGGCGGGGCCGGGATCGGATCGCGGTCGGGGTCCGCGGAGGGCTCTCCTGCACCCGGGGACAGCGGCCTCGTAAGCCGAGGCGGGAGACGCGGGACCCCGAGGCCGCCCGGAACCGCAGGCCGAGCGCCGCCCCGGCTCGGGTGGGTTCGGCTGCGGGAAGTGGGGTGGTGTTTTCAGGGCACCCGGAGCCGCAGCTAAAAATGTTTGTTAATAAACAGGATGTCGCTGCTCGGGGCCTGCTAGATTGATGGGGTTTTTTTTGTTTTTTTCTTCGCCTACCTTTTAAGAGAGAAACGCAGCCCCTGTTGAGGTGGTGGGCCTCTTTGGAGAGGTTCTGCCTGCACAAAAGTGGACGCTGCTTTCCTTTCTTTGTAAATATCATGGGGAGATGAAACCCACTGTTAGGCAAGAATAGGTGTCCCCCGCCCCTCCAGGCAATGGTGAGCTTGAAGGAAGTGGGAGAAGGGGGGCGCCGATGCTCTCCGGAGTGTGTCATTTGCTAAATGGCTGCCTGGGAGAAGCCTTTATAAACGTCTGTCTTTTGCAGCACAGTTAAAATTTACCTACGGTTTTCTTTCCTGGAAAGGTTAGCGTGTATTTTCGGTGTGTTGTCTATTTTATACATCTCCTTTGGGCTTTCAGTCCGTCCGTTTGAAGCCTTGGCGTCTTTTCGTGGCAGTACAACTGCAGGGGCTCGTATTATAATGTCTGCACCGTCGTGCCGCAAGCTGGGATCTGAGGGGTACGGGCTGTAGAATGGGATACCTGCTGCCACCACCTCCAAACCCAGGGAGACATGACTTGGGTTTGTCATGCGGTCGGTGCTCAATGGTTACGGTGTTGTCAACGTAGGATAGAAGGTTGGCCACTTGTGGTGTCATCCATGCCTAAGCGTGCCACAGGTGCTGACTTTGGAGTGGCGACATTGGAGAAGGGATGCAGAACATTGGGTGGTGTAGGAGTTCCAGGTCAGCCTGGCCACATCGTGAAAACCTAACAAAATACCCACGTTATTTAGGTGCTTGGTCAGTGTGGGCTTCTGTGGGGAATGAGCTTGGGAAGGCATGTGTAGCCCACAAGAGCCTGCTGCCTCTCTAGTGGTAGCCGGGTTTCAGTGGGCTGGAACCCTGGGAAGGTAACTACCCTCCTTGGGGATAGGCAAGTAATTGTTTGGGAGCCTTCAGCTTGTTCAGGCAAGTGAGCCTTTGGAGCCCTGCTCAGGTACCCTTGAGTTACTTAAGTCTCTGAGCCCCAGCTCTTGCATCTATAAAATGGGAATAATTACAGCTGCTCGTGCATCTCGTGGGAGCCGCAGGTAAGATTCAACAGCAGAGCGTGTCCATCTGTGGGAAGGTGGTACGCATGCATGTTCTTGTGGTTCCTTGGTTGTGTTGGTCCCTTTTAATTCCTTGCTTTTGTCCTTCTGTTGTGTCTTCTGCGGTGGTGACCCCGTTTTGATAGTCTCTTTATTACCTTAGTGCCTAAAAGCAGTGGGCTGGTTTAGAAGACTGAGGGAGCCCAGCCAGATTCCGAGGCGGCTGGGAGACCCTGGAAGGACGAGGATAATACACGGAGGGTGGGAGGGAACCAGTATTTGTCCCCCTTAGTGGTGAGGCCTAGCTTGCCTCTTGGACTAGCCCTGAGTAACTCCTTGGTTCCCTTTGGATAAACAGTGACTTGCATCCGGGAGGGGGTGGGGGGATTGTCTCACTCGGTTTGGCTTAATCATCTTGTTTAAGGAACTTCCATGCCCCCTCCAGGCCCTTTATTCCCCTGCCTTTCGGCTGGTCTGTGTTTGGCCTCCTTCACTGGTCTGGTCCTAGCCTTCTGTGTCAGGGAAGACAGAGTCTGCTGTCCCTGCCTCCAAGACTTGAATTCCTGGGGAACTTGAATTCCTTGTGCTGCTTGTGCCGGCACCCTGGTGGGGCCTGCCCTAGTCCTCTGCACTCTTCACTGGCTTGGAATGGGTGAGGGGAAATCTCAGGGCATTTACAGTCAAAACCTTGGAAAGCGGAGTTTCTGGACTGGCCGGTCAGAACTGGCTCCTGAGCCTTGGGCTTTGCTGAGGGATTTTTGTTTGGCCTCTTAACTGTCCTCCATCCAGTTTGATGCACACACACACACACACACACACACACACACCCCACCACCTTTTCTCTGAAAGATTATTTTATTATACGTTAAGGTTTTCCTCTTTCCTTACACAGAGTACCAGCTCACATTGCCAATGGCTGTGGGTTGATTACCATTCCCATTGTTTGTTCTACCATTTAAGATCGAGCATTTTGGTGTTTGCTTCTATTTTAAACCGGAATAGGCAGGGAGGACCAGTGCATGTCTTTCTGAATTGCATACTGAGGCTCCTGTGCTGTCACATGTCTGGATCATGTTACAGGCTAGCAGGTATTAATAGGGCCTGCCCAAAGCAGACCTTAAAACATTTTTCTCGCCGGGCGGTGGTGGCGCACGCCTTTAATCCCAGCACTTGGGAGGCAGTGGCAGGTGAATCTCTGTGAGTTCGAGACCAGCCTGGTCTACAAGAGCTAGTTCCAGGACAGGCTCCAAAGCCACAGAGAAACCCTGTCTCGAAAACCCCCCCAAAAAAAAAAAAAAATTTCTCTTAGAAAAAGAAGGAAGGAAGAAAATGGCCAGCAGACGCCGTTGGGTTTTGTACTGTGAGCTTGTTACTTTTGGTTTTGAAATGAATATTGTATGCAATGGCAGGACTTAGTAAGTCTAAGGCCATTTTTTTTCTGAATCATAGTCATTTGTATTTATTGTGTGTGTCTGTTCATGTCCATGGTACCCTAGTGGTGGTCCTAGGGCAACCTGTGGGAGTTGGTTTCTCTCCTTAGGTTGTCGTTGGTGTTGGTCATCCTTCCCAGGAGCCATCTCTCGCACCTCAGTGTTTATTAGTGTTTTATTATTTGGGGATCATTTGGATGGGGCCACACATGGCCTGTGTTGTGTGGTGCTGGAAACCATGGAGAAGCGTGGTCAGCTTTCCAGAGCAGGAATATTGTTTACGATGAGCCTTTAGGTCTCACAGGGCCCCCTTTGGCCTCCTCACCTGGGAGCTGGCAAACCTGGGTCTCACCGCAGGTGATGCCACTGTTTGCACCAGCAGGCCTGTGGGAAATCTGTGTGCCAGGAGGGTGTTTGCCTTGGTGACTTGAGTCGGAAGCCTCGCTTGAGCTTTGTTCTCAACTGCACTTTTTTTTAATCCTGTGCTAGCTGAGAAACGTGATTCCCAGACCTTCTCCAGTGCTGTAGCAATGCTGACCTGTGAAGTGGCTCATGCAGTGGGGGTGGCTGGTCACGCAGGGTGAAGTCCACTTCGATTGTGTACCTATTGTCTGAAGTGTTTTCCTCTGTGCCTCTCTGCAGCCAGCCTTGGTCCTCTATCCCTCCTTCCGGACCATTACCTCCTTTCTCTGTGGTGCAGGAGAAGCTGAGGTGTTGGGAGAAGCCGAGTTGATTACGTTTTCAGTTCTCCCATCCTGCATCAGATACTCCGTGGCCACTTCTTTCCCTGCCGTTGTGTAAGGCCCTTTAAAATAGCGTTTCCATACCCTATGATTAAAGTGAAATTCCTGAGGAAAAAAGAAAAGACTGAAGAGGATTAATGAGGAAATAGGAATGCAAACCATCTCTCCTCGGCCCTAGACTGGAGAACGAACAGAAATATATTGGCATCCTTACACCCAGAACATTCCACATACACTGTGCACAGTGACAGCTTGGTTCTTCCTATGAGTGTTGTATTTCATGCATCTGCCGTGATTTATTTAATCTTGCAATTTGTTAGGCAATTTGGTTGTTACTCACTCCCCCACCCCCAAGACATTCCTCTCTGTTCTTATCATCTCTAGCTATCACTCCTGCAGTGAGATTTCTGAGGTCAAAGGGTGTGAGGACTGTTCTGGTTTTCTTCTAGAGTTTTTAGTCCGACCTTCCTCTTCCTCAGGTTCTGGGTGGCTCTATCTGGATTTTTAAGGTTTATTTTGTTTAATTATGTTCATGTGGGTATGTGTACAGGACTGCAGTGCTCGCAGAGTTCAGAAAAGGGTGTTGGGTGCCCTGGAGTTGGAATTACAGGTGATTGTTAGCAGCCTGACGTGGGGGCTGGGAGCCGATCTTAATGCTTCCCCATCTCTCCAGTCCCTGGTTCAAGGGCTTCATCACAGACTGGATGGAGTGTAGACAGGGCACTTGTCTCAAACCTCCAATTGTTCTGGCGGTATGGCAGGAAGCCCCTCCCAAGAGACTTTGGGGACCGCCCCAACCTGTTATTACTTTCTTTTTTTGGTGTGTTCGGATTGAAGTTGTGAGCCACCGCCTCCCCAGGGGAGGGGAGGGATGGGGTGGGTAGTGGTTTCTGTTTGAGAGAGTCTCTCTTTGTAGCACTCTGATGAAGCCTGGAATAAGCAGTGTAGTCCTGGCTGGCTTCAAACTCACAGAACTAGGCATGGTGGTATAAGCCTTTAATCCCAGCAGATCTCTTTAATGCCAGGCAGATCTCTTAGAGCATGGCCAGCCTGGTCTACAAAGCGATTTCCAGGATAGCCAGGGTTATACAGAGAAGAAACCCTGTCTTGAAAATACAAAAACCAAACCAAAACAAACAACAACAGAAATCCCCAAATTTCACAGAGATTTTGCCTTTTCCACTGCCTGAGTGCTGGTGATTAAAGGTACTGGCCACCTTGCAGTCCCAGAGGGCCTCGACTTGGCAACCTGCCTGCCTCCTCTTCCCAGGTACTGAGATTACAGTGTGTGCTACCATCTTGGTTCTGCTTTTCCTTATCTCACTTTTAACAATTGTTTTATTTTGTGTGTGTGTGGGTACAGTGTATGCGTATGTGCATGGATGTGCGCATGCTCGTGGAGGCTTGCAGTTGAGTTTGCTGTTTTCCTGGATCGCTCTCCACCGTATGTGTGGCGGCACAGCCACTGAACCCAGAACTCACCGATCTGGCTAATCGAGCTACCTTGTGCAGGTGGACCGCCAAGCTCGCTTAGCTTTTATGCTTTTCATGCCTGTGCAGCAGGCACTCTACACACAACCATCTCAGCCCCCAAGCAGTTTTTATTGTGCTAAAAATTCATTGTGAGTGTCCAGGTCAGTGGCATGAGGTCTGGTGACAGGGACACACACACACTCACTACCAGCCATCTCCAGGCCCCTCGTCCTGAACCGAAAGGCTTTCCATTGACACTTCCTCATCCTCCCTGCATCGTCAGACCGCTGCCAGCCTGCTTTGTGTCTGAGTTTGGCCGTTCTGGGCACCTTGTATAAACAGGATACCCCACAGTTCATTTTATTCCTGGCCTACTTTATTAGCACGCTCGCAAGGCTCATTCCATGTTGTAGTGTTTCAGAGCTTTCTGAGGCTGAGACACGAGGATCAAGAATTTCAGTGTAAGCCGGGCGGTGGTGGCGCACGCCTTTAATCCCAGCACTCGGGAGGCAGAGGCAGGCGGATCTCTGTGAGTTCGAGACCAGCCTGGTCTACAAGAGCTAGTTCCAGGACAGGCTCCAAAACCACAGAGAAACCTTGTCTCAAAAACCAAAAAAAAAAAAAAAAAAAAAGAATTTCAGTGTAGTCTGGGCTGCAGAGCCAGACCCTGCCTTAAAAACAAACAATAAGATGGCCAGATGGCCCAGCACGTAAAGGTGCGTGCCACCTGACAGTGCAGGCCTGAGGACCTGAGTTCAAATCCAGGTAAAACTAGGAGAGAACCAAGCCTCCAGAGTTGTCCTCTTGATCAACACACACACACACAAACACACACACACGAGTGGCTGCTCCACCCCTCCCCTCACACTTTCCTGCGTGCACATGTACTACATTTTCTTCATCCATTTCTCTGTAGTGCACAGCTACCCTGGGTGTGTGCTGTTGTTTCCTGTGTAAATGCACTCTCATCACCTTTAAGTGTGATGAGCTAGAGGATTGTGTAAGAGGGTCTCACGAGAGGCCACCAGAGTCAGGCTCAAGTCAGCCTGGGAAAGTTGGGGTGGTGGTCTGGAGTTTGGCAGAATTGAAATATGCACCCACTTGGAAGTAGTACGCTGAGGCCCCGGGGTGTTTTATGTTGAGATTGGTACTGAGGCCCTTTGAATATGGACATTCTGTAAGTGCTCCACCTCCCAGCATGCATTGGGTCTTGGCTTTGTACAGATGATTGGATAGGAGAAGGGATCTGTGGCCAGCGCCCTTTCTCAGGTCTCTTTGTGTTCCACGGGGCTTTTTGGGCAGGTGGTGTTTACAGACCGTCCAGAGCTTAAAGAACAGCTCTGTTCCCACAAGGACAGAAAATACAGGCCTGTCTGGGAGGGACCGGGTCCCTCCTGCCTGGGTGACCTGAATGGGCTCAGTGTTTAGAAGTCACTAGGGAGAGCAGGGGTGTTTGGAGACAAAATACGACATTTTCTGGTGTTTGTTTCCCCAATAAATTAATTACAAAAGTACGTACGTGTGCATGCAATACTGATTTAAACAAAAGAAGGAAAAAGTGAGTGAGCACAGAGAAGCGCATGCTGTTTACAGTTGGCCCTGTTGATGGGCTTGGGGAAAGACTTAGAAAACAAATGGGGAGGGGTGGTGCTGGGGTGCAGCGGGGTGCAGAGATGTAGGTGAGCTCACATCAGGTCCTGTTTTTTTTTTTTTTTTTTTTTTTGGCCAAGGTTTCTCTGTGGCTTTGGTGCTTTGGTGCCTGTCCTGGAACTAGCGCCTGTAGACCAGGCTGGCCTTGAACTCACAGAGATCCACTTGCCTCTGCCTCCAGAGTGCTGGGATTAAAGGTGTGCACCACCACTGCCTGGCCCTTATTAAGTTTTTAAAAAATGAACAAGTATATATAAAAAAACAAACAAAAATAACTCAATCCCATGGCCCAGATATTCCCAGTAGGCTTATTTATTTTAAAAAGAGGTCTCACTGGTTGTCCCAGGCAACTGCTTGTGTAGACCAGGCTACTTTGACTGCACAGAGGTCCACCTGCCTCTGCTCCGAGTGCTGAGTTAAAGGCTCATATGCCACCACACCTGTAAATACATAGATTAAGCTAGGTGCGGTGGCTCGTGCCTTTAATACCAGCACTCAGCCGGCAAAAGTAATTTTTTTTTTTTAAAAGAAATCAATTTATAGGGACTGGAGAGATGGCTCAGAGGTTAAGAGCATTGCCTGCTCTTCCAAAGGTCCTGAGTTCAATTCCCAGCAACCACATGGTGGCTCACAACCATCTGTCTGGTGCTCTCTTCTGGCCTGCAGGCATACACACAAACAGAACATTGTATACATAATAAGTAAATAAGTAAATAAATAAATAAATAAAATAAATTAAATAAATCTAAAAAAAAGAAAAAAAGAAACCAATTTATCAAAAGTGTAATAAAAGCCGAACTAAGATGGCAGCACTCACTGTAACCTTGGTACTTGGGAAGTGGAGGCAGGAGGATTGCCAGTTGTCTTAGAGTTTTCAAGTTGGGGAGGGTTTATTTGGCTTATACTTCAACATTGCTGTCACTGAAGGAAGTCAGGACAGGAACTCAAACGGGCAGGATCCTAGAGGCAGGAACTGGTACAGAGGCCATGGAGGGGTGCTGCTTACTGACTTTGCATCTTTAAAGAACTGGGGACAACCAGCCCAGGGGTGGCCCACCACCATGGTCTGGGCCCTCCCCCGTTGATCATTAAGTAAGGATCTCAAGGAGGCTGAGACTTCTTCCCCTGATGACTCTGGCTTGGTTCAAGTTGTCACACAAAACCAGCCAGTACACACCATTCAAGGCCAATTTAGGTTCATAGTCGAGTATGGTTGTGCACACCTTTAACACCAGCACTGGGGAAGTAGAGGCAGGTGGAACGCTGTGAGTTTCAGGCCAGCCACGACTACATAGTGAGATCCTGTCTCAAAAATTGTGTCTCAGTGTGTGCAAGCATAAGGGAATGTGCCATGGTGCACGTATGGAGGACAGCTTCTTCAGAAGCGTGGTGTATGTTAAATAGCCTGTGAGCGGGTTGGCTGCAGCGTCTTGTTAAGAACCCTAATTTGCCCTTTGCGCGACCCTTTCTGTTGGTATCTAGTAGGCGTGAGGTGGTGGTCTCAGTGCAAGGCCTCTGGAGTCGGGGTAGTAGGGCCAGAGACTGCGAGCTGCTGCTCTGTTGCTCAGAACTGAATTGTGGATGTGGGTCTCTTGTGCAGGGCCACGGTAGGAGCTGCTCTGGTGGTGGCAGGAGCTGTTCTGGTGGTGGCTCAGGTGAGGACCCCTGTGTGGCTGGGAGAGGGTGCAGTGGGGCCTAAGAAGAAAGATGATCCTGGAGGCAGAGACAGGCAGATCTGTGAGTTTGAGTGTAGCCAGGGCTACACAGAGAAACCTGGTCTGGAATAAAAACAAAACAAATTATATATATATATTTTTTTGTGTGTGTGTACATGTGTGTGCACATGGATGTCACTGTGCACGTGTGGAGGTTAGAGGACAACTTACAGGAGTTGGTTCTCTTCTACCGTGTAGGTCCCTGATTAAACTGGAGTTGTCAGTTTGACAGGAAGTACCTTTACCTGCTGAGCCTCTGTATTTTATTTACTTATTTATTTTTAGATTTATTTATTCATTATGTATACAGGATTCTGTCTCCATATATACCTACAGAGCAGAAGAGAACATCAGATCTCATTACAGATGGTTGTATGCCACCATGTGGTTGCTGGGAATTGAACTCAGGACCTCTGGAAGAACAGCCAATGCTCTCAACCACTGAGCCATCTTTCCAGCCCTGTATTTTATTTTTTTGAGACAGGGTCTTGTGTTGCTTAGGTTGGCCTTGGATTCATTAGGAACCCGAGGACGCTCTTGACATGGTTGTGACTTTACCACACCAAGCATAGAGTGACTGGAGAAGCAGATGTGGTAAGGCCTGGAGCAGTGGGGAGTCGGGGGCTAGGGACTGGGCTGCAGTGTGCCCAGAGGAGGCCTTTCAGATGTCAGTGCTGTCGTCTCTGCTGCTGCTTCTGTGAACTCAAACTCAGGAGTTTACTGGAGAAGAGGCATGGCCGCACCCCGCCTGTGTCCTCTGTGGTGGGTGCAAGATCTACTTTGGGGTGCACTACCTTCAAGTCCAGAGTACTTTAAGCCGATGGCCTGCGCCTGGTTGTTTAATCCTTTTGCTCTGCTCTGCTTGGCTCTAGAATGCTGCAGCAGCTCCTTCCTTCCAGACAGGAGGAGAGGATGTGGAAGGTCACGTACCTAAGTGTTTATAAGGCACCTGGCACGAGGCAAGCGGGCTCTCAATAAACAGAGCTATTAATGGCCTGAACTCAGCACTCAAGGAGGGCCCAGGGGTTTGGAGTAGGCAGGCTGCACACTTGGGACTCATCTGTTTACTAGATGCTGAGGCTTCTAATTGTGCTTAGACCGGGATCCAGCAGCCACCCACACCTTTTCCTCCAGGGCTCAGACCCCTTAATTAACATTTGCCTTGCTGGGAAGCAGGTGCCCTGGGGTCTTTCTGCCACTCATATCTCCAAGAATTCCACTGTCATTGTCTTTTCCAGCCAGTAGGGGTGTTTGACCACTGGCTGGCCTCTTGGTAGGGTCTTTTTCTCTTGGAGAGGAAGTGAAGGCGGTTCTGAGGCCCCGCCTCTGGCTGTGCCACGGCCCTTCTCGTAGCCTTCTCGCCCACCTGCTGTAGGCTGTGGACACAGGGCCTGTTAGTTCTGGGAGACTCAGTTTCTCTGCTGCTGTGTGAGGATGCAGCTGCCTCATTTCCCCAGCTGTGGCACTGCACTGGTGCAGAGTGGAAACCAGGCCACCCAGCGGTGTTATGTGGCGTGGGTTCTGCATTTTGTACTTCAAAACACCGATGCCCCCAAAACAAGGCATCAGTAAACATCCAGGCTTGTGACCAAAGTCTAAGCACTTGTATAGCATGGGAAGTAGAAAGTGAAAGTCACTGCTTCCTCCCTGCTGGTCCTCCTCACGGCCAGAGGAGGCCTGTCCTGAGAGCAGCCCCCAACAAGGCTGTTCTGTGCCCATGACACCTGGCATGCTCCTGCCTGCCTGTATGCAAAATGCCTGTCAGACGTGGCTCCCTGGGGAAGAGGCCTCTGTGCTGCTCTGCATCCTGGGTGGATCATGGAGCTGGGCTGGCGAAGCTGACTGGGAACAAAGCAGAGATTTAATTAGCTGAAGAGCCCTGCACTCCTGAGACCTCAGCTCAAGGCCCAGGGAATGGAACAGGGTGGGCCGAGTCTCCAAGCTGTAGACTGGTTAGGATAAGATTTTTTTGGTTCAGGCAGCTGTGATGGGGAGTTGTTTGTGGGATAAATGCGTATGAGCAAACGATGTGATGTTTCTTCCTTTTTCCTCTTCCGAGACAGGGTTTCTCTGTGCAGCCCTGGCTGTTCTGAAACTCTGTAGACCAGGCCGGCCTTGAACTCAGAGATGTGCCTCTGCCTCCCCAGTGCTGGGATTAAGGGCACGTGTCACCAAACCTGGCTGTGTGGTGTTTTCTTTTTTTTTTTCTTTTTTTCTTTTTTTTTGGTGTGTGCCATTTATTTATTTATTTATTTATTTATTTATTTATTTATTTATTTATTTATTTATTTATTTATTAGACAGGGTTTCTCAGTATTTAACAGCCCTGGCTGTCCTAGAACTTGCTCCATAGACCAGGCTGGTCTTGAACTCACAGAGGTCCTCCTGCCTCTGCCTTACAGGTTCTGGGATTAAAGGCATATGCCACCACCACCTGGCATAGTATTTCCTTTTAAAGACTCATTTATTTATTGGTTATTTTTTAAGACAGGGTTTCTCTATGGGGCAATCCTGCTGTCCTGGAACCAGGCTGGCCTTAAACTCACAGAGATCCACCTGCCTCTGCCTCTCTTGAGTGCTGGGATTAAAGGCGTGTGCCACCACCGCCCAGCTGTTTATTTTTGTTTTTGTATATGTATCTTGCCTGCATTTAAGCCTGTGTATCACGTGCGTGCAGAACCCAAGGAGGCCAGAAGGTGATGTTGGATTGTTCTGGGACTGGTGTTAAAGAAAGCTGTAAGCTGCCTTGTGGGTGCTGAGACTCAAACCTGGTCCTCTGCAAGAGCAGCACCTGCTCTCACCCGCAGAGCCCCCTCTCCATCCCTGGCTGTGGTGTCACATGAATGAGTAGGATCAAGTATATCAGGGCTTGTAGTTTGCTGGACCCATCAGCACCCTTGGGGAATGGCTGGCCCTTATAGTGAGTTTTCTCCATCTTTGTTCCTTCTGACCTGGTCTTGTCTGCTGGGGAGCCCACTGTGTGGATTCCCTATATAACCCTTTGGGGATCAGTGAGACCCTTTCTTTTAAGAGAAGGGAGACCTTGTGGGGGCTGTTTGGGCACTGCCACCTTGGCTCTGAGGACAGCCACCTCCACAGCCCTTTGAGTTGCCCTGTGCAGTCAGAAGTGTTCAGCCAGCCTGGTAGGTGGGGCCTCACTCAAGTTAGACGGAGCTCAAGTGGCCTGCTGAGGAGTCTCCTTAGGGATTTTTTTGTATTTTTTATTTTTTTTTTTTAATCTCACTGTAGAACCCTGGCTGGATTCAAACTCTAAGCAGTTCTTGGGTCCTACTCTGCAGTGCTGAGATTATAGGTGTGTGCCTCTACATCCGACCCCTTGGGGCGTCTCATGGCAGTCACCATTGCCAGCTTCTGCCTCTTCCACAGCAGTCTGCGATGCAGAAAGAATTTGAGGTTTTGCTTTGTTTTGAGTGGACTGTGCTTTGCATCATCCCCAGAATTCTTAGTGCCACTCCCCACCCTCTCCTGCCTTCTTCAGTACTGTGAACACAAGTTTAAAATGTGTTTCATTGCTCGGCAGGTGGTGGTGGTCCTTACCTTTAACTTTAAATCTCAGCATCCTGGAGGCAGAGCTAGCTGGATCTCTGAGTTTGACGCCAGCCTGGTCTACAGGGCAAATTGCTGGATGGCCAGGGCTGCACAGACAACCCATCCCAAAAAGACAATAAACAAACAAATAAATAAATTGTGGTTCGTAGGAATGTCAGGTGGTGCACAAGTACTGGTCCAAGTGTGTAAGGTGTGGATGCTGTCCAGGAGCCGGGCCGTGGGTGGAAAAGAGCCCATTCCCACTGGTTGTCCTTTGGTGCACATGCGCGTGCGCGCGCGCACAAACACACCACACCAAAAATAATAAATAGATAAAGCTTAATAAAAATCATGTCTTTTGAGACAGGGTCTCAATGTGTGTCCCTGGCTGGTCTGGAGTTTGCTTTGTAGACCAGCCTGGCCAGGAACTCACAGAGATTGCCTGCCTCTGCCTCCTGAGTGCTGGGATTAGTGTGCATACCATCACTGTAGCTATCTGGAAAAAAATTTTTTTTTAAAGCCACAAAAGTTTTTTTGTTTTTGCTCTCAGGTTTGAATTTAGGTCTGGTATCCTGCATGTTAGCAATCTACCCCTGAGCCACACCTGAGTCCTGGCTTCAACTTTTATTCTGTAGATATAGAAAGTTACTAAATTATCTTAGTAATTGGGTGTCCATCTCCTAATGATATTCTCTAGTCATCTAAGAAATAGTTTCCCAGGGAAGCAGATAAAGGCTCTTACAGTAAGTGAGCCTAGGAGTGGGTTGAGACAGACCATCTCCCTGGTGGGAGCAGCCTGGGCTTTTTAAAAATTTTTTTTTTTTTTTTTTTAAAGAGTTATTTTTTTTATATATGCAGAGTGTTGTCTACATGTTTACCCGCAGGCCAGAAGAGGGCACCAGATCTCATTACAGATGGTTGTGAGCCACCATGTGGTTGCTGGGAATTGAACTCAGGACCTTTGGAAGAGCAGGCAATGCTCTTAACCGCTGAGCCATCTCTCCAGCCCAGCTTTTTAAAAATTTTTGTTTTCCTTGACAGGGTTTTTCTGTGTAGCCCTGGCTATCCTGGAACTCTGTAGACCAGGCTGGCCTTGGACTTAGAGATCTGCCTGCTCCCGCCTCTCCGTGCTGGGACTAAAGGCCTGCACCACCACCGCCTGGCTGGGGCATTCTTCTCTTTCCTTATTTATTTAGACAGGTCTTTCTTGTAACCCAGACTGGCCTGGAACTAATAGCAATTCTGCTGCTTCAGTCTCCTTAGTGCTAGGATCATAGATAGGCATGGGCATCATACCTGGCTTCTATTTCGTTATTTTAGGCTCTGTGGTTGGAGATCTTATTTGCTTTTCTGAATTTGGGACTTTCCTTCGAATCTGCGAGGGCTCCTGTCTGAACATGTCTGTGCTCTGCTTTGTACCATTTTGAGTGGGCTCTATGTACCAGGCTGTGGAAACTTAAGTATATTTTTTCTCTCTTGTGTTTATGACTTCTATCTTTAAATTGCTCTGCATATTAGGTTCATGTCGGTTACATTTTTTGTGTGTGGATTGTTCCCCACCTTTGTGGGTTTCATCCATTAGCTTTGTATGTATTTGTTCTCGCTTCTTAATAGGTTTGGTTCTGTGAATACAGAGCTTGCCCACTGTAGCAGTGATGGGCATCTGGCCTATTTCCGTTTAGCTGTTCCAGAGCACGAGGCTTCTACAGTCTCGGATGTGTGTGTGTGTGTGTTTGTGTGTGTGTGCATGCACGCGTTCTGTCAGTCATAGGCAGGGCTGTGGCGGTGGTGCAGGTGCATTTCCAGTCGCGGCTTGGTTAGCACAGTGCTGGCAGTGTGGGAACTGTCATGACTTCACATGCTTACCAGCTTGTGGGTCCTTTAAGGGTGTAATTTCTGCCTAAACTGATCTCTAGATTCATGTAATTCCAGGGACAGTCCCAGCAGGCTTTTCTTCTCCTGTTGACATTTGTTTGGAAATAGACAAAGCGATTTCTCAAATTTCTTTGAAAATGCAAAAAGCCAAGAATAATCAGGGCATTCCTGAAGAACCTAGCTGAGGAACTGTCTCACCAGGTATGGAGATTTCACCAAAGCGACAGTAATGTGAGTGTTGACATACAGGCAAAAGATACAGGCCGGCAAGGTGATGGGAAGGAGCCTAGAAACAGACGGCACACCTTCAGATAATCTGCCTCTGCCCGTGTGCTGGCCGTCTCCCTGGACTGTAACATACATACCTGTGGTGAGTTACTCTGCCCATGTGCTGGCCATCTCCCTGGACTCTAACATACCTGTGGTGAGTTACTTAACAAGGAGAAAGCCTTACTTTGGCCCTCAGTTTTTCAACTTCCAGTCCATGACCTTGTCCATGACCCTGTGACAAACCGGCCTCGTTGCTGGGAGTGTGTGACTCTCCACTCCTTACCTACCTACCAGGGAGTGGAAAGAGAGAGGAAAGCTGGGCCTGGTGGCGCACACCTTTAATCCCACTGGGAAAGTGGGAGGCAGAGGCAGGCGGATCTCTGAGTTTGAGACCACCTTGGTCTACATAGTGAGTTCCAGGACAGCCAGGGCTGTTTGGAGATCCTGTCTTAAGGATGGGGAGACTAGGGCCCCACAGTCCTTTTACGGGTGTGGCTCATTTGATCTGAGGACCAGCTGTTAAGCCCCACTTCTTAAAGGTTCTGCCATCTCCAGTAGTGCTGTCTTGGGCCGGGAGGTGGAGATGGCATCAAGGCTTTGCTACCTAGGGGCATTAGCACCCTGGAGCCCCTGTCCTGGTCTTGGCTGGGCTCTTTCCCCGCAGTGCTGCTGCTGTCTTGCCAGGTGTGTTGTGGCTGTCACCCTGGAGCCTGTCTTTGTCTTTTGAGCCCGTATTTTCTAGATCCTATGTGTGTGTCATTTTCAGAGACTCCAGCATCCAAAGGCAGCAACTGTCTTAGACAGTGAGGATGTTTTTCATGTGAGAAAGGTTAAGTCCAGAAGCAGGCCACTGAGGGGTTCACTGGCCCAGTGCTTCTGCCCTTGGGGACTTAGCGCTCTGATTTGTCACTGAAACCTAGGGACTGAGTCCGTCATTGGGCTGGACAGAAATGGCTTGGTGAAGTTGGCTGGTGTTTGACTAGAGGGCACCCTACACACCTGAGGGGGTGAAGGAACCTGTGGGTCTTGTGTATGAGTCTAGAAAGTGTTTTTTCCTCCCATCTGCTGACTGTTGGATTTGTCACCTGCCCGAATGCTGCTGCAGGGTGAGTTCAAGGGTGGGCCATGGGGGGCGAGGCAGTCATGGCTGCAGGGGTGTGATGTCAGTGCCTCCCAGCCAGGGCTCAGAGGGAGGTGGGCTCTGCGACTCAGCTCACTTTCTCTTTCCCATTCAATCCATCACCCCAGCCCATCACCCCACCCAGGCCGGTTTCCATAGTCAGAAACTGTCCCAGGCTGGGATTCATTGCTTCCTTTCATTCTAAGGGGGGCTAGTGGGTGGAGACAGACCGAGAAAACAGTTCTTACCTTTCTCCTAACATCTGGGATTTTATGTGCGTCGTGTGTTTTTTCTTCATTCGTCTCTGATTTCTTAACTCTGGGGATTTTTCTTGAATTTTTTTCTTTGAATTTTTAACTTTGGTTTCTTTACACTTGAGAGAGAGGGAGAGGGTGATTATTTTGCTGGGGTGGATTCCTGCGTTGCTGGGACATGGGGAGAGGACACAGGTGGTAGGTCCTCCTGGCTTCCTTTTTGGCTCAGCACTCTGTCCAGCCCCCATGTCTTTGGGCCTTTCTTAGCCTGTTTACCCAGTGGGGAATCTGGCTGACATACTTGTTTGGTCCTCTTCCTTTCAGAGTTAGTCACCACTTCCTGGCACCCCGGGGTGCTCCTTCTGAGAGTAATAAGACAGTCCCCTCTGCAGCCCTCACCGTGTCGCACGTCAGTTTGCTGCTGCCAGAATTGCCCCTCAATTTCAGGTTCTTTACTCATTCTCATTTTGAAGGGTTCTAGAAGAGTGCGTGGTCCTTGAGCAGAACACCCCTGGGGGTCTGGATGGTGTTTTTCGGAGTCCCGCAGAAGAGGACTATGCGACTAGTGGCCGTTCTGTAGATGTGTGCACACGTGTAGATGACATAGACATTGGCGTGTTTCTGTGAAGTTGTCTCTCTGATGCCTCCTCTGCATTTCCCCTCCGGTCGTGGCTCTGACTATGAGAGGATCTCCTGCCACTGAGCATTCTGGTCCCAGAAGGAAGTCATTGTAACAGTCTCCTATAACGTCTACACCGCCCCCTAAGGAGAGCCCTAGGTGGATAGCAGTCGAAGTCTCTGTAGCACAGGCTCTGTGTTCATTTGGGGTGTTGGCATGTCACCTGGCCACTGACTCTGAAGTCGCCATCTGTCCCCATCTCCCTGGCTCCTCTCATGCCCGTGTTCTGGCAGAGAAGCCTTTGTAGGGGATTTGTTCCCTGCCAGAGGCTCCACTTTACCTCCGTGAGGTGAAAGTTAGCAGAGCAGCCAGGCTGTTCCTGGGGCATCATGGGAGCACTCCTGGGTTGGGTTGAACTGAGGAAGCAGTGACTGGACAGGCTAGAGAAAGTTGCTTCCTGCCCGAGGCCCACAAACCCCATTCCTGGCTGCCCAAACTCCAGCTTGCTCTGGGTGACGTCAGCCACAGAGAGGCTCTCGGTGTAAACAGTCACAGCTGGGCCGCTCGGGGACAGCTGCAGCTGGCCGGATGGCAGCCGCTGAGTGTTTCTCCAATTTCCCATTCGCATGTGCGCGCGTGCGCACACACAGTGCAAATTTGTTTAGAACTTGGGTGCAATGCTTTGTGAGCTTTATGGATGATGGTTTTCTTCTCCAGAAATTATTTGTGTTTGTGTTTCGAGGCAGGGTTTCTCTGTGTAACAGTTTTGGCTGTCCTGTAACTCACTTTGTAGACTAGGCTGGCCTTGAACTCAGAGTTCCACCCGCCTCTGCCTCCTGAGTGCTAGTATTAAAGGCATGCACCACCACTGCCCAGTTCCTTGGATTTTTTTTTTTTTTAATTTTTTTTTCTTTCTGTGCTTGGAATTTAACTTAGGGTCTTGTGTGTTCTGGGCAAGCACTCTGCTGCTGCACTACAGCCAGCCCTCATTGAACCCTTGCAATGGGAACCCAAACCATAGTAGACCAGAGAGCAGTAACTGGAAGCAGGTCATTGACATCATGGGAGGGTTCCTGAGAATCCAGGCGGACCGTTGCCTGGAAGTGAGAGATGAGGCCTTGTGCCTGGGAGCGGCTTCCCTGAATTAAGTGTTTGTGTCTGTGTCTGTTATGCATTTGTGTGGTGCGTGCACACAATTGTGCGGCACCTGTGCTGCAGGGCTAAAAAAAAAATCTTTCATTCTTTGCCTTAGGGCCTTGAGTCAGGGTCTCAAGGATCCAGAAATTTGGGTTAGGGTGGCTTGTGAGTGAGTTCCTGGTCCTGGAATTACAGGCATGTACAGCCATGCTTGGCTTTTTATGTGAGTGCTAACCACATGCATGCATGAAAAATTTAAAGCTATATCAAGTGTGCGTTTCATTTGTTAGTTAAAAAAAAAAACAAAAAACAAACGATGTTATGGAAAGAAACCCAGGCAGAGCGGTGAGCGTCCATGCTTGTTGTCCATATTCCCCTCATGTAGGAGCCTTGAAACTGGGGCAGTTGGATGGTGTTTAAGATGCAGTCACGGTGGACCGCTGATCTCAAGGGACGCCGGAGAATTACAGCACACAGGCTTCCGAGGGCTCATAGGGGCTGTGCAATCGCAACCTGCGTCTCATGATTTCTGAAGGTGTACATGAGTGTGGGGACAGGTCCCCGGTTATGGAGACAGGGCTGGGTAGCTGGAGCAAGTCTACCCAGCACAGGCAGGAGCCCCAAGGTGGGGAAATGGAGGCCTCGGTGGCTACACAAGAGTCTGGAGAGAGCTGCTGAGAAGTCTGCGGGGTGGGTGCTACAGTCCAGACAAACCGGTCTCGGCTTCTGCTGTGCATCTAGAACCCCCCGGAGAGCGAGACCTGGCTTGTGTGTGGTCTTTATGCTCCGTGTAGCCCGAGGTTGGCCTGAAACTCTACATCCTCCTGCTTCAGCCTTAGTGCTGGACTTTGTAGATCACCACCCAGCTCTTTTTTGTTCCTTAAAACAGAAGTGTGTGTGTGTGTGTGTGTGTGTGTGTGTGTGCGCGCGCGCGCGTGCGCTATGCTCCACATCCAGCCTTGTGCTGGCTAGGCAGGTCTTCTGTCACTCAGCTGTCCTCTGACCTTTCATCCTTTACGTACTCTCTGAGACTCTGGTGTGGGGTGGAGCAGGTTGCAAACGCTGTGTTTCAGAAATGTGACTGGGGAGAAGTTTCAGGCACTGTGTTGTGCAGTCAGCCGGCCGATGGCCCGGAAGGTGAGTGGGCCACTCTCAGCATGAGCTGTCTGCTATCCGCACTGTGGTCCTGATGGAGGAAGGAGCCTGAGGATCAGGAATGGAGATCGATGTGTGGTCAGGCATGCGGAAAAGGCTTGTGAACTAAGTGCTGGAGGATTGGGCCTGGGAAGAGGCTTCCTTTCTTTTTTTAGTTTTTGGTGCGTCTTTGGGCTTGGCGTCCTCTGTGGTATCTGATATCCTGTAATAAATCCTGGCTCATTAGGATCCCCAGATAGACCTGTTTCCTCACGTTTATTTTGAAGCTTTTTTTTTCCTTGAGACAGTGTTCCTTTGCAGCCCCAGCTGTCCTGAGTCTTGAATCTTGCTCTGTAGACCAGGCTGGCCTCTAACTCACAGAGATCTGCCCACCTCTGCTCCCGAGCGCCGAGATTAAAGGATGCACCACCACCGCCAGGCTCCCAATTTTATTTTTTAAATCAAGTGTATGTCTGTGTGTGTTTGTGTGTGGGTCTTGAGGGTTTGCACATGAGCACAGTGCCTATAGAGGCCTGCAGAGTGTTAGCTTCTCCAGAGCTGGAGTTAGAGGTGGTTGTGAACCGCCTGCCGTGACTGTTGGGAATTGAGTTCCAGTCCTTCTTAAGAGCAGTGTTCACTCAGCTGCTGAGGGATCGCTCGCTCATTCCTGCCTTTCTAATGCAGGGGTTTCACTCTTGCTGAGTAAGGCCCTAGAGACAACACAAGGAGACTGGCCCATCCTGCTGTGTCTGTCGCCTTCTGTCTGGGGTTCATCTTCATTTCCCTCTTTGACCTGTGCACCAAAGGGCAGAAAGCTATAGCCCTGTGTTCAGCCTAGCACCTGCTTTTGTGGATGAGGATTTTCTGCTCCCTGTGTTTGTTATTGTTATTTGTGATACTTACACGCCATAGTGATGCATTGGGCAGGGCCAAGCAGTTCAACATTGCAGCTGAATGTTACTTGTTGTCTGGCCTTGTGTATAAGAAGTTAGGGGACTTCCTGCTGATGGCGTACCAGATGGCTGCTCCGTGTGTCTGTTCCACTGCACCAAATGGTCCAGGGTCTGGAGCATTTAAGTGTCTGAAATAAACAATGGGATCTTTGTTTGTTTGTTTATTCAAGACAGGGTTTTCTCTGTGAAGGCTTGGCTGTCTTGGAATTTGCTCTGTAGACCAGACTGGCCTCAAACTCAGAGATCTGCCTGCCTCTGCCTCCCGAATGCTGGAATTGCAGGCATGTGCCACCACCTTTTTGCTGCAACCCTTTAATACAGCTTCTTGTGTTGTGACCACAACCACAAAATTATTTTGTTGTTATTTCATAGCTGTAATTTTGCTACTGTTTTGAATTGTAATTTAAATATCTGATGTGTGACCCCCAAAGGGTCACAACCCACAGATTGAGAACCACTATCCTAGCAGTACCAAGTGAGGCACTGCTTTGTTTAAATATGTGAACCTATAGGGACATTTCTCATTCAGACCAGCGCATGACCTAGCCAGCCTGCCGACCCTGCTGAGGAATCTTAATGACTGTGTTCCTGGTCCCTGTAGGTGTTTCCTGGATTGTTTGCTTACCTGCTCTCTTTCTGGGCAGGTCATGGTTTTGCCATCTTGTCTGGTCATGGCTGCCCCCCCAACCCCTTCCATACAGAGCCTGTCTTCCTCCTTTTTCTGTGGGTGCCTCTCAGCCGTGGCCTTGGCTGCACTCACTGTATGACTTCTCCAGGCGGCCACTGTGCTGAGCTGGCAGAGGTCCTCATCAGTGTGGGTGATGCTGTTCATGATCCTGAGGGTGAAGACTGAGAAGGCAGGCCGTAGACGTACTAGCGTCAGGGAGGCCTTGTAAAGAATGGGCTTTCCCTGAGGAAAAGCCTGGCTATGAAGCCAGGGTGTGGATTAGAGCTCTGTTTTGGGGTTCCTCATCCAGTGCTGTCACCTTGCAGGCGGCCAGTGCAGCGCCTGGGGTGACGGTTGTCAGAATCCATCTGCCACAGCCTTGCGTCTATGCCCTTGACCCTTTGACCTTTGACAAGATCTTTCTGTCGTGACAACTGGACACGAACGCTCTCCTGTCAAACAGGCTGACATGGGTATCTTCTAAAAAGGGTGTTGGATAAAGTCCGGGGCACGTGAGTGCCCAGGGGGGTGCCTGGTGCCCAGGAATGCCCACGACTGACATGATCAGCCTGAGTGCCCAGCTGTTGCTTCTCCCCACCAGCCATAGCCCATCCCAGATTGCCTGGCTGGTCATCTGATGCTGGCTTATACCCAAATGCAGAGTGAAATTAATCCTGTTACCCGGAAATGGCTTTTGATGAAATAGTGTGTGGGGAGCCAGACCCTGTGAAGGACAGACAGCCGAAACCTGCTGGACAGGCGGGCCCTGTCTGGAGAGGCGTGGCCTGGGTGTCAGTGTCTTTGTTGGCTTTTGTTCCTGCCTAGCCTGGGCCTCTGCTATCTTTAGATCACGTGCTAAAGTGTGCATACTTACTTAGATTTCTAAATGGCTTGTCCTTACTACTTCTTTCTTTATAGCTGTCTTCATGAGGATTTCCCCCCCTTCATCTGGCTAAAAGCGTCATTTTCTCTTTGCACAGAGCTTCTGGGCCCTTTGGGATTGCCTAAGGTGGCTGCCGTGGGACCGGAGGGTCACAGGCTGGGCAAAGCACCTGCAGTTTCTTCCAGTTTCCCGTGTGGTATTGAAGTTCCAGATTAGATTTTGTTTGGAGATAAAAAGAGCTTGTCACCTACACAAAAGAACAGACGGCAGCAGACAGCTGTGGCTGGGAGCCAGGCTGGGCCACGCTCCCAGCCAGGACCCGGAGGATCTGGGCCAGTCCTGTCCCACAGACCCAGGTGTGAGTCAGGCTGTGGGGCCCTGGGCCCTGACCTGCCCAGCAGGCCTCAGTAGCTTCCTGAGTGACAGGCAGTGCCTGCCCAGGCTTGCTTCCTGCCATCCTGGCTCGCAGGCTGGGGGAGATTGGAAGGGTGTGTGGATGAGGAGAAGATGGGCAGCTATCTGGAGCCGATTAAAAGCCCACTCGTAGCCAGTGCTTCTGGCCTGTGCGGTGAAAACCAGCTGGCAGGCAGGGGAGCCAGGTGGGTGCAGGCTGGGCCAGGACCCAAATACCACAGGCTTTGGGGGAAAGATAAGTAATTTGGGGGTTCCTAATGGCTACAGTTTCCTTCTGGAGTTGTGTTCAGTGGGTTATAGCTGACTGAAAGACCTTGGGAGCTCTGAGCAGGGGCTGTAGACTATAAATAAAGAACCAGGTGTAACCTGACTCTGAGTAGGGATTCCTCTGGTGCTGTGTGCTGGGCGGACCACCTGCCACTTGTGTGGTCTTCACCTGGGATTATTGCCAGAATGTGTGCCAGGCCCTTCCCTTCCCCTGGGGCGTTTCCATAGCAACTCTTCCCTCCCCTTCCTGTGGGAAGAGATGGCTGGTTTGACACAAAGTAAGAGTCACATGGCTGTACTTGGCTACAGTTGGCCTGCACTTGGGTGTTCTTGACCAGTTGTTCAGCAGTGAGGTGACTGAAGTCTGGCGGTACCAACAGAGTGGCCAACAGGTGCAGAATTCAGTGAGCTGGACCGCACCCCACCCTGCTGTGCAGCGCTAGTGCAGCCCTGGTGTTTCCTGTGTTGAGCTTACCCAGGGCCCTCCCTTCCCACGGTCGGGATATCGCAGGTACACAGTGCTTTCGAGTGGCTGAATTGTCTGGGAACACGCAGTTCGAGACAGACCTCCCAGATACTTGTAACTTCTCAAGAGCGGGCCTGGCTTCTGGTCTGGGACCCCTCGGGTGGGATGGGTGACAGTTAGCTTCAGTGCTGACTATCAGGTAGGCATGCTGAGGGTGTGTCTTTGCCCTGGGCCTAGTCACTTGCTGTCAAGCCTGAAGACCTGAGTTCAGACCCTGGATTCCACATGGTGTGAGAACCGAGTCCTGCAACTTGTCCTTTGATACAAGTACTTACTGGGTGGTGGTGGTGTTTGCTTTTAATCCCAGCACTCAAGTGGATCTGTGGGTTCGAGGCCAGCCAGGTCTATAGAGCTACTTCCAGGACAGCCAGGGCTGTACAAAGAACCCTGTCTGGAAAAATAAATAAATGCTTTGGAGTGAAGCCAGCTACACTCACATAAGAACGACTGCAAAGGCCTCATCCACTTTTTACCAGTGTTCTTTTTGTTTCTGGTTTTTTCCCCTTATCCTCTTTTTTTTTTTTTTTTTGAGACAGTCTCACTACAGTCTCAGATTTTAATTAGGAATTCACCAGATAATGCCAGGCAGTGGTGGGGCGCACCTTTAATCCCAGGACTCGGGAGGCAGAGGCAGGCCAGCCTGGTCTACAGCATGAGTTCCAGGACAGCCTCCAAAGCTACAGAGAAACCCTATCTTGAAAAAACAAAACAAAACAGCAAAATAAATAAATAACTTTTAAGCTAATGGTGCTAAGTCTAGCCCTGCACACTGTGTGGCTGGGAAGGAGGTGCCTGGACAGGCTATCACTGGTCATTCTCAGTGACCAGAGACATTTGTGGTCAGGGGCCACAGGAATGTGGTTGCCATTCAGCGTGTGTCCTTGTATCAAGGCTAGAGACTGGCGCGTCCCTCTGAGCTGACTGTGGGTGGGGTTGTGTCTAGCTTGTCCTCTCTTATGTTCCAGGGTTAGCCTGTGTTGGGTGTGTGGAAGCATGAGCACATGCGTGTACCGGCTTCCGTTTGTGTGGCATTTTACTATATATACTGAGTGGTTTGAAACACAGATTTCTGCTGTTCTGACTCTGATGTTTAGAAACCTGAGCCGTGTCTCCCAGGCCTGAAACCAGGCTGCCGGCAGGGCTGCCTTGTGCTGGAGGCTCTAGGTTAGAATGCACTTCCTGTCCTCTTCCAGACTTTGGAGGCCTGTGTCTTGCTTGTCACCGTCCCTTCCTCTGTCTTCCCAGCTCTCTGACTGAGGCTCTGCTCCTGTTGTGGGACTCTTCATGACCCCACGGGGCTTCTCACATCATGCCAGCTGCATGCCACCCAGGACTTGACTTAACCACATTGCAGATCCCTCTGCCAACAGGCTCTGGGCACAAGGACTCTTGGCTGAGGGACATACAGCACTGAACTTACCTGCACACCTGCACATAGTCCCTGTTTGTAATTCATCTTGCTGTTTCCGGACAGTGTCCTGTGACCGCTTCCTACTCCACCCTGCCTTTGGCGTTATATCATTTCTTTCCTCTTTTTTTTTTTTTTTTTTTTTTTTTTTTTGAGACAATTTTTCTGTTTATGTATCCCTGGCTGTCCAGGAACTCACTTGGTAGACCAAGCTGGCCTCGAACTCACAGATGTCCGCCTGTCTCTGCCTCCTGAGTGCTGGGATTAAAGGCATGCGCCATACCTGGTGGTATTTACATTTCCTTAAAACATTTCCTTTAGTTTTCGAAAAAACTAAAAATCTACCATTTTTAGCCTGAGTGTACCCAGATAGATTATTGTTTGCCCATGTTTCATTTTGGAAGCTACCCTATGAGGCAGGGTACAGGTCCCATCATGTGACCATCCCAAGGGTTCAGGGTCAGTCATCTGTCACATGCTGGCCTTTTTTTAATAATAGTTCCAGTTAATTTCTGTGTATGTGTGTGTGTGCGCATGTGTGTGTGTGTGTGCGTGTTTGTGTGCATTGCACGTGTGCAGGTGCCCCTGGAGGCCAGGAGGTGGTGGTTGTAAGGCACCAGGCAGGTGCTGGGACCTGAACCAGGTCATCTGAAAGAATAGTGAGCACTCTTAACCACCTGGCTATCACCCCGGGTTTTTGTCTGTAGCGGCAGGATCTTGAGGTTAACCAGGTAGACCCTGAAGCCTCAGTCTCCGGCTTCAGCCTCTGCATTGTGGGGGTTCCAGCATGCAGCATCACGGATACCTGGCTGTGTTGGGCCTTCTACCCAAGTCATCTCTTCTATTTCAATTACCAGTTTGAGTTGACAGGTGTGTCTGCTACCTAGATCCTGTCAGTTGATAAGGAAATCCACTCTTTAAGTTTTCTTTTTAGGTGTGAGTGTTTTGCTTATACGTTGTATGTGTATTGTGTGTGTGCTTGGTGCACATTGAGTCCAGAAAAGGCTGTCGGATTTCCCTGGGTCTGGTGCTGGGATTCAAACCTGGGTCCTCTGCAGGAACGATCAGTGACTGTAACCAGTGAGCCTTGCTTGGTAAGGCAGTGTCTTGTTCTGGAATGTAGTATGACATCTCAATATGTGTGCAGTGGTAGATCAGGGTGGCCAGCACATGTCTCTGCAGAAATTGGTGTTTATTTGGGTAGGAACACTCCATATCCTCTGCCTGCTGCTTGAAATACTCCATTAATTGTTCCCTACCCTAGCTCACCTGCTCCTCTCCAGACTATTATTCCTCCCTCCCAGACTGGTAGACACCGCTTTTCTGTCTGTTTCTTTGAGATCAACTTTTATATGTTTGTTTATTTATTTTGTTTTTGAGACAGGGTTTTTCTATGTAGCCTTGACTCCTGGAACTCTCTGAAGATCAGACTTCTCTTTATTCAGTGAGATCCCTGTCTCTGCCTCGTGAGTGCTGGAATTAAAGGCATATACCACCACTGCCCAGTGTAATCAACTTTTAAAAAAAATTTATATGTGGGGACTGGAGAGATGGCTCAGAGGTTAAGAGCACTGGCTGCTCTTCCAGAGGTCCTGAGTTCAATTCCCAGCATACACATGGTGGCTCACAACCATTTGTACTGAGATCTGGCGCCCTCATCTGGCGTGTGGGCATACATGGAGGCAGAATGTTGTATACATAATAAATAAATAAATCTTTAAAAAATTTTTATGTGTTTATTTTGCACATTATTTTACACATGCATTGTGTGGGGAATATGTGGAATTCAGAGGATGAATTGTGGGAGTTGGCTCTTTCCCCCTGAGGATTCTGGGAGTAGAACTCAGTCATGGTGGCAAGCATCATCTTGCCTCTGTGTGTAAGTCACCACATGTGAAATTTGTCCTTTGTCACCTGAACCTCCACTTCTGTCTGCAATGCTGCCAATGACAGCTTTATTTTTTCTATGGCTAGATAATAGTGCATGCACACTTTGTCTGTCTGTCTGTCCACAAGACCCTGGTTGGCTGCTTGATCGCCACACACTGCCCTTGGCACCGTTGCCTTGTACTCGGGCGTGGCGCTGCTGAGCACTCCAGTCATGCGCCGTGACCATCTGCACTCTTCCTTGGTGCCTCCAGCTCAGCAGCAGCTGCTGCTTCTCCACACCATCTCCAGCACTTGTGGGTTTTTTCCTTCTTTCTTTCCCGTAATTAGTGATTGTGACTGGGGTGAGAGGGTGTCTCTCATAGCAGTCAGTTTTGATATGCATTTTCTATTAATGGAGAATTTGGGGTCAACATATACTTGAGGTCCTGTGAAGTTCTGGTTACTCTGAAGTGGCTTAAATCCAAGTTCCTCTCTTAGAGGACTTGTGGTCTATCCTGAGGGAAGGATGCTGTTATTGGGCCAGAGCAGACTCATCCATAAAGGTTTAGAGGAGGGGGATCCCACGACAAAGAAAGGGATGTGGCAAGAAGGCACCTGTGGGTCAGCTCCCCTCATGGTCGTGGCTGCTCACTGGTCCCGAGGTGTAAAGCTAATCCTGGGCAGGACACGGTGCTGAGGGTTCTCAATGATCTTGGGCAGTGAGCACGGGAAGGTTTTGGCCATCTGTTGTCTAAGTTGATACATGGGTTTGGCTATGAATGGGTGTGGCACTCCTTGCACTGAGTCAAATATCCTGGTGTGCCAGGGCCTCCTCATAGCTGTGGGCTAGGATGTGAATGAGGAAGAGTGGCTGTGACGAGAGAAAGGATCGTCTTTCTCTGAGGGAAAAAGTGCCAAGATGGCGAGAGGGATGTCCCTATACATGAGTACCACGCTCGATTTGCACTTTTTAAATTCAGATTGATTTGTGTGTGCGCAGGTGCCATGGTGTGCATGTGAGGTCAGAGAACAACTCCAGCGTGGGTTCTGGGCATCAGGCCTTGAGGCTCGTTCAGCAGATGCTGTGACCGTCTGCAGCCCCCTCTGCATTTCTTAAGGGCCTTTCCTAGCACACACTGTGCTCATCCACTCCTGCAGCAGTCTCAGGAATAGGCAGTGTTGGCTAATGGAGTAAATGGTGGTAAAACCTGGTTTGTGCCAGAGCTGATGCCTGTGCCTTTGATGTATGGGTTGGGGGAGATGCAGCTCTGTCTGCAGATGTGATGTCAGTGGCTGTGTCTCGACTTTTGTTTTTTGTTCCTGTTGTAATTGGTTGTTCTCCCCGTGCTTTATATTCTAAGGTCACGTTGTAGACATTTATCTTAAACATCATCTTATTGGGTGCAAAATACCTCCCAGATACACTGATGTGTTCTCCTAGCCTGAGTACCTTCAGGACAGAATCACAGAGTAGCAGACCTCACTATGACATCGCCTCCCAGTCACCTTGTGTTAGTCACCTTGTGAGGCCATTAAGGATACGTCCACGATTGTAGTGCTCAGTGGATTTGCTTTCAGTGTTGGGAAGCCATGGTCCCTTGCACAGGCTGCAGGTTCAGCATCTCTAGGCAAGGCTGAGTATGGAGCAGAAGGTGCTCAGTCTTGGTCTCAGTTTCGATGAACACAGAGCTCACAAATCCTGGAGGAGCACTTAGTGCTGGAAGGAATGATTTCGTGAATTAACAGGAGACAAGGAGCATGCTAAGAGACAGGGAAAGGGTGGAAGCTGCTTCCCTGTCCTCCAGGCTTTGTCTGAGTGGAGAGGAGTTGCCCACGCAATTTCTCACCTGCATCCCGCCCTGGTGCATGACTAGTCTTCTCCAGGTGCTGTTCTTTCCTCTACCCGGCTCCGAGGTCACTTTGTCTTGATGGGGTTTGCTCTCCTGACGTGGCACCTGTGGCTTAGGTGGGCTATGCACCCCCAATCGTCTCATTTATTAGCCTTTCGTGTGAGCTAGAAATCGGGAGTATTGTTTTCTGTCGTGGAGAGTTGTCCTTGACTTGGAGAGCGACCGAGTGTGTCAAGATCCACTTATAGTATGGCCATGGCAGCAGACTCCAGCTTGTCTCATCAGCAAGTCATTCGTGGGGTGGGGTAGCCCAGGCTATCTGCAGAGCCGGCCACCTGGGGCGAGCATCTGTGGGTAAATGCTGAGGGCATTTTCCTTGGGACAGTCCAAGAGTGTCATTACATCCAGGATGTCCCTGATTGCTGTAGGAGTCACCCCTCTGAATTGGAAGGCTGGTGCTGACCTCCTCTTTTTCATTCCAAAGGCAAATCGGGAGCGGTGCCGAGAAAATTTCCTTACTAGATGACATTTCATCGCAATGTCCGATCGTTTGGGGCAAATAACCCAGGGCAAGGATGGGAAAAGCAAGTACTCGACTCTCAGCCTGTTTGACAAGTATAAAGGCAGATCAGTAGGCACGGCCAGATCCTCAGGTAAGGAAGGCCTGGTCAGGCGACTGTCCCTGCGGACAGTCAGCGGGGCTGCTGGGTGGAATGACAGGGCCTTTCCTTCTTAGTTGCCTGGTTCTGATTTGTGGAACCTGGTGGAACTAGTTCATGTTGGACTTGTTGCTACCCACAAGGCCTTCCTGGGGGTTCTTGGGTTGTAGTAGTTGGTGCAGGGGTGGTCACTGTGGGCTGAGCTTCCTGGGTCTGGCTCCTCCCTGGGGGAGCTCCCCCAGCTGCCTCCTGCCAGGTTAGAATGAGAGAGCCTGTGCAGTTCAGTGGCCCTTTGTCTCTGTAATCTGGGGAGGAGCTGGCAGGGCCCAGAGCGACTGCCAGGCACTTCGTCGGCTTTGTCTTTCTCACTTGGAGGCTGAGCAGAGGTGCGAATTGGCCTCTTTCCTCCTGTGAGGTGTGTGTTCTGCCCCATGTACTTTTCCTTGCAGTTATTCCTAGACATGGCTTACAGAGTCTCGGGAAAGTTGCCACAGCCCGGCGTATGCCACCGCCTGCAAACCTGCCAAGCCTGAAGTCTGAAAACAAAGGAAACGACCCCAACATCGTGATAGTACCCAAGGACGGGACAGGATGGGCCAACAAGCAGGACCAGCAAGACCCAAAGAGGTGGGTAGTAGAAGGGTGTTGACCAGGGGTTGCAGGGGTGCGTATGTGTCCCATCTGCTCTGTAGGAAGAGGAGGAGCTGGGAGTAAGAAGCATGGCCAGGCAGCCTTTGACTGTGTGCACTTTGTTCCTTGCCTTTGTTGGATGGGCCTTCAAGCTGATTAGCAGCATTTCTCTGGATAACCATACCCCCCAAGGGATTGTGGGCAGCAATTCAGACTGTCCCCAGAGAGCCACTAGGTTGGGGCTGGGGCCCTGTGTGCTCCATGTTGGAAGAACGTAGCTTGGCAGCTGCAGCCTTAAGAGACTCAAGTCCTGAGTCGCTCGCGTGTCTCTAGAGACAGCAAAGGCACTTGGGCCGCACGAGCCCTCAGATGATGAGCGGCCTTTGATCTTGAGCCTAGGCGTGTCTTGATCTCTTCCTCTTGTCAGGGGAGGGGCTCCAGAGGCAAAAACCTGCTGGAGCTTGCTACTGAGTGTGAAAACCAAGACCCAAGACAGTCTGGCTTCCCCCACCCTCGTCCCTTGCATCCGCTGTGGTCCCTGCATGCTGACATAGGGAACCAGACAGTGAGTGAGAGTGAACAGCATGCAGTGTGCCATCCAGTCCCCCATCTTTCAAGCTTGTGCTAGAAATGGCCCTGAACTCTGGGAAAGATGTCGCTGCAGTGTGACAAAAAGGAGGTACAGTGTGAGGGAACCACCCAGCCAAAAAAAAACAAAACACAATATTTTGCAGGCAGTTTGTGAGGTGTGCTGTTAATTGTCAGGTAGAACCCGATCTTCAGATTGGACTTCCGTGCTGTTTCTAGTCAGACCAGTTTTGATTTGTTGGGACTTGGGGGATTAGTTCACTTCTGAGCCCCAGGGTCCTACCTGCAGGGGGAATAGTCCCTAGCACCAGGGATGGCACCAGGGCACTGTGGTACACCCATGGGATAACAACTTGGCACAGAGGGCACGGCACGTGCCAGCTGTTGTCGTCGTCCACCGGCTCTGTGATGAAGCAGAAGGGGCTCAGTTCAGTGGGAACTCTGCAAAGAGAAGAGGCCACCTGCCAGGGAGGAGGCTACCCCATTGCCTTGGTCTGGTCTTGTCTTCTATGGGAGGACTTGGAGCGTAGATTTGGGGACACAGAGGTGCCACTACCTGGAAGCCTCTGTTTTAGGTTAGAAGGTGATGTGAGAGGACAGTGGCCTTCATTTTGTCATTCTCGTGACTATGGAGCAGTGTGTCTGTGGATTCCCTGGCAACGGCTGCCCATCACCAAGTGGGCAGCTACCATGCCTGAGGCTGTCAAGTTCAAGGTGCTGAGGAGGAGTGGAAGGCTCCACGTACCCAACTTCCTCTCAGACAGGGGGGCGCACACTGCAGCTTGCATGGAAGACACCTGGTGATAGCTTTTTTTTTTTGATTTTCGAGACAGGGTTTCTCCGTAGCTTTTGGTTCCTGTCCTGGAACTAGCTCTTGTAGATCAGGCTGGCCTTGAGCTCACAGAGATCCACCTGCCTCTGCCTCCCGAGTGATGGGATTAAAGGCGTGCGCCACCACTGCCCGGCCTGGTGATAGCTTTTAAATTATAAGAAATCTTGGATCCGACAGCGTCATCCGCATGTGATATGACTCTGTTAGCAGAGAGTGCCCAAAGACCTATGTGTGTGTAAAATGTTTGTGGCAGTTCTCTCTGTAATGGGGGAGAATGAGGAGCAGAAACTGATTAATTTATGGCCCATACAAGTGCAGTTAGTCATCATTAAAGGTAGCCTATGTATGTAGAAAAGCTCTAATAGACTGGAAAAAGAGATTGTGGAATCATATACAAGGGCTGTCGTGTTAAAAATTTTAACATGTATAGGAAAATCTGTGGGAATCGGAGTTTATGTCTGGAGAATGAGATAGTAGTGTTTATTATTGATATTTACAAATTTTCTTTTACTGAGAGCATGCATTTTTTTTTTTTTTTTTTTTTTTTTAAATTCACTGAAGCATGGTAGAAGTCCATTGAGTCTCAAATCAGGGCAACTTAGTCAGGAGCTCAGGCCCCCCATACTGGTGACTCAGTTTCTCCATTGGTAGATCTTCCATTGCTTCCTTCAAGTTCATTTGACAACTGTGAGAAGCAAGCAGCGGACTGCCCCATGTCCTGGGCAGTTGTCATTGCCTCAGCCCAGAACATGGGTCGCCTCTTCTCAGAGTCACTGCTGTGGCAGCAGATGCCCTGTGTTGCGTCTGACCCCGCTCTGCATCCTGCCCTCTTCTAGTTCCAGTGTGACAGCCTCTCAGCCGCCGGAGTCGCAGCCGCAGCCGGGTTTGCAGAAATCTGTCTCCAATTTGCAGAAACCGACACAGTCAATCAGTCAGGAGGTGAGTGCCGGGAACCCTGCCCGTCGGGGCCCTGCTGAGTCCTGCTGGGTGCCGCTTGGGAACGGACAGAGACCCAGGGCTGAGCACAGGCGTTTTCTTGCTTGAGTGCAGATTGATTGTCATGAGCAGGTCACTTGGGCTGACTCCAGGCTGGCTCAGTGCCTCCTAATGTGCTCTGTGGACATAGAGCCATCAGGATTCAGGAGGTGTCAGGCTGCAGAAGTGCCCTGTTGTCGGGTGAGCTTGAGAATACAACCAGCTGGCCGCGCTGCCCCACTGGAGAGAAGGTCTTGCTCCGTAGCCCGGGCTGGCCTGGCCTGGCTGTGTAGACCAGGCTGGTCTCAGGCTCACGAGAGCCGTCTGCCTCTGCCTTGCTTTTGTTAGGATGCTTTTACCACCACACTGTTGTGTCACCCTCACGGTGTATGGCTGTCGCCTGCTGTGCCTGAAAGGGTGTGTGGTAGGGGAGCCGATGGCTCCTCCAGGACCCCCTCCTCTCCAGCACTAAAGATCCCTGTTTCCATCAGATTCCATACACGCTGACCGCAACCCCTTGGGCCTCTGAACTCACAGTGTGGAAGTTGAATTCCTTTTCTTTTCCAGATTTTTTTTTTAATTATTTATTTATTATGTATACAGTATACAATATTCTGTCTGTATGTCTGCAGACCAGAAGAGGGCACCAGACCCCGTTTCAGATGGTTGTTAGCCACCATGTGGTTGCCGGGAATTGAACTCAGGACCTTTGGAAGAGCAGGCAATGCTCTTAACCACTGAGCCATCTCTCCAGCCCCTCTTTTCCAGATTTAAAGTCAAGTGGGATTATAACTCCTGGCGCTTCAGACTTAGCCATGTAGAGCTTGGCAAACCCATTTGTGCCCTAGCCCTGACTCTGGAGCCTGGAGAGGGTCCTTGGCACCTCTCTAAGAAGGGTGTGGGATCCAGCAGTTTTGGCCAGTGGAGGACGGAGCCGGTGACACTGGTCATTTCATCTAGCACTCAGCTCTTCTTTGATGCTCTGGGGTTCTCTCTGTAACTTACGGGGAAGGAAGAGGGACACCATGTGATTTAGTACTTTTAAAAGGCCTTGGAAGTTATAGTCCACTGTTTTTGAAATAGAAATCACCAGAACTATTGGCATCCCTCCATTAATGTTCCTAGTAATGGCTGGGGCTATAGACGTGGGGGAGGTGTGTAGTTCCAGTTGGCACCAGCTCTGGTGTGTCCCTCTGCTTACAAGAGGCCATCCAGGCCCAGATGCATGCCCTACTGCCCGTTGGGCATGTCCTGTGTGCTCAGGAGACCTTTGTAGACTTGACACAGTACCCAGTGAAGCCCTTGTTGGTGCTCAGGGCTAGCAGACATAGGCAGACATTTTCTGAATGGGAGCAGTGGTAAGGCTAGGTCCCATCACTAGTGCTATGTCTGTGTTGCTTATTCTCGAATCCCATTTGGGTTCTGACCAACCCTTTCAGAGGCATGGTGGGATTTCACTTGATCCACCAGTTGCTAGCCTTATGAACTTTCAGCAAAGGCTGCTATAGTAGGGCCAAGGCTGAGGCAGGCAAGTGTGGATGAGTAGAAGAGGAAGGCCACTCAGGGAGCCAGGCTGTGAAGGCCTGCAGGTATCACGTGGTCGGGCATGTTCCTCAGTTATCCCTGGCAGATTGACATACGTGCTGAAATTGGGGATGGAGCAAATGGCTCTGTGTGGGCACGGGACAACCTGGCAATGTTTGCAGAGTTTGGCATGAGGGCGGTGTGGGTTCAGTCTTCTGTGCTTGTTGATCAGCTGTGCTGCTCTGGGTCCCAAGCTCCGGACTCTGCCTGGGACGGCTGAGAGCCCCAAGAGTGGACGTCTGTCTTCGGTGTGAGGCCTGAGTCTAAAATGAAGCCCTCACCCCACCATCTCTCCGCTCAGGGCCCATGAGTGCCAGGCTAGTGCTCTGCCAGTGAGCACTGCTCCAGCCCCGAGTGCCACATTCCGAGGCGCTCAGCACAGCAGGTGGCTGAGCTGCTCTCCTTGTTTTCTTCTTCTTAGAACACAAATTCAGTGCCAGGTGGACCAAAGTCATGGGCACAGCTGAGTGGAAAGCCAGTCGGACACGAAGGTGGTAAGTGGTGGGCGTGGCTCGGGTGGGCTGAGTTTAATACTGGCTATTGGAAATATTCCTCTTGAGCTGGGCAGAAGAACCCCAAAGCTGTCCCTGCTGGTCCTTCAGGCAGCTATGCTGCTTGGGGTAATTATGACCAGTGTCACGTTGCTGCCCAGCTGCTTCTCCCTCCCTGACCTTGCACTAGCCCCAGGGAAGAGAGAGCAACTCCTTACAGGTATTCATCCAGAGCCTTTGGAGGGCTGGGTGGGATTGGTTACTGCGAGTGTCCTGACTGGCAGTAAGATTGAAAATGTCGTCAGTCCCTGTGGAGTGTTCGTGGAGACAAAGAGGAAGGGGTGATGCCCCGCAGGATAGCGTGTTCAGGGTAGTCCAGGAGCTTCCAAGGCAGGCTCTGACCAGGTGAACTGGTTTGGGGTCGTCTGGTTAGATGGGCATAGTCCTGCAGCTCTGGAGGAGGTGAGCCCAGAGGCAACAGGTCATTCTTTGTTTGTTTGTAAGGTTTATTTTTTATGTATATGGATGTTTTGTCTGTACACTAGGGCTCTGCCACACTTGATGTGTGGCTCATGGTGGCTTCAGTGGGTGTGGATGGCAGCACAGAGGACATGCCTCTGGCCGGATCCACTGTGGTGGAGAGGACAGCCCACATAGAAGTGAGTGCCCAGGGTCTCCCTAGGAGCTCCACTCTGGCTCAGCTGCACGCCAGAGCCTTGCTGAGGGCAGTGAAGGTGAATGGTGAAAAGCAGGGAGGGCAGGCAGGTCTTCAGAGAGGCTCCAGGCAGACTGGCTACTGCGGCGTCAGCTGGGTCCTAGTGTCTGCCTTCTCTGCGAAGTTAGGTGTTCTGTGTGTATTCATGCTTCGTGCTCATGGGGGTGTGCAGGCATGTGGTGTGTGTGCAAATGTAGCAGGCTTTCTTTTGGACTACCAACCAGCTCCCAATAAAGACATGGGGATTTAATATTATTTATGGACGTTCGCCTTAGCTTATGCTTGTTCCACTTGTTCTTAAAACTTTATTTAACCTGTTTCTCTTCGTCTATGTTTTACCTTGGGACTTTTTGCCTTTCATTCTGTATGTCCTATTCCATGTCTGGTTGGTTGGCAACTGCCTGGCTGGCCCCAGGCGTCTCCTCCTTTCTCCTTCCATCTCTTCTGCCTTCTCTTAGTCTCTCTGCCAGGCTGCCCCGCTTGTTCCTCTACTGCCTAGCTATTGGCTGTTCAGGTGCCTTAGGCAGGCAAAGTAACAGTAACACATCTTTACATAATTAAACAAATGCAGCATAAACAAATTAATACATCTTTACATAGCTAAAGCAATATTCCTCAACATAAATAAACGTAACAATCTTTCCATAATTAAATATTGCACAAAATGCGTATGTGTGTGTGGAAGATCAGAGGATGTATTTGAGTGTGATTCCTCATGAGTAGTCGTGAGTAATGTACCTCATTTTTTGAGACAAGGTCTCTCTGACTTGAAGCTCACTGCCTTAAATTCCTATTGGCTGCTGTGACAAACACTGTGACTGAAGCCACTTGGAGCAGAAAGGGTTTATTTTAGTTTACAGCCCATCGTGAATGGAGAGCTCCAAGGGAACTGCTGGCAGGAATCCAGGAATCTGGAGGCTGGAACCAAAGCAGTGGTCACGGAGGAATGCTGCGCACTGGCTCACTCCGTTTCCTTTTTTATATACGATCTGCCCAGGGTGGTCCTGTTCCCCAGTCAGCTGGGTCCCCACATTAATCGGTAATCAAGAAAACGTCCCACACACTTGCCCATTGGCCAGTCTTCCTAGTCAAGACCCCCTCTGCTGGCTATAAGTGCACACCATTGTGCCTGGCTGTTGACTGTTTTAAAAGTTGTGTGTGTAAGTGCGGATGCACGTGTGCCATGGCGCACACATGTAGAGGTCAGAGGATAGCTTCCTGAAGGTTCTTCCTTCGCATCTTCCACCTTGTTGAAGTAGGGTCTCATTTCCTGCCATTGCAGTGCGTACACCGAGCCTACTGGCCCAGGAGCTTCTGGACGATTCTGTCTGCTCCTAGCGAGTGCTAGAATTACAGATGCCTGCCATTGCGTCCCAGATTTTCACATAGATGCCAGGGATCTAAACAGTTCATCAGGCATGCATTGCAAGTGCTAGGGCAGAGGTGGAAGGTGTGTGCCCCTCCCCTTGCGTGGCCACCTTGGTCACGGATGTAAAGAGCTGGGTCCTGGGATCCTAGAGTGCGGGTACGAGGCTGCGAGTGAGCTACCCCGTCTCACGTTTGATTCTTATTGCTGTGGTAGAATAACCTCAACAGAAGTGATGTAAGGAAGAAAGGGCTCGTTTACCTTAGAATTCCAGGAAAGATGGCAGGCACTTGGAGCCGCCTGTCTTGCTGCTCCACAGTCAGGAGCAGAGGACAGTGAATGAATGAATGAATGAATGAGTGAGTGAGTGAGTGAGTGAGTGAATGATGCATGTTAGTGCTTAGCTTGCTTTTTTACTCTTTTCTTTTTCCTTTTTGGCTTTTGAGGCAGGGTTTCTCTGTGTAGCCCAGGCTATCCACCAGGCTGGCCTCCTGAGTGTTGGTGTTAAAAGTATGCACCACCACTGCCTGGCCAGTTTTCTACTCTTTAACAATCCACAATCCCATGCACCACCCACAGTAGGTGGGGCTTCCTGCCTGATTAACGTATTCAAAATTATCTCCCACAGACATGCTCAGAAGCCACCCTGATCTAAACAGTCCTGCCTTGAGACCCCTTTCCCAGGTTATTCCAGGTGTGTCAGGTTGACAGTTAAGATCAACCAGCCACCTTCGTAGTTTCTGTTTGTGGAGGGTGAGTTAGCAGGGCCATCACTTGGCAGGCTGCTCCGACCCAGCCCTTTCACGGAGTTCCCTGGCCGAGCCTGTTTCAGTCAGCAGGTGCCTGTGTACTGTACTGAAAACCTAGGGCATGGCTTGTCTGTCCAGGGAGTAGAGTGACGACAGCGGGCATGGTGTGGGGTTCAGCATGGGCTGCAGAGCTGAGGAGGACCAGGTCCCCTCCAGGAAGTCGCAGGATCTGTGTCAGGTTGATCAGTGAGTGATAGTTGGAGAGAGATGGCCCTGGGATTACACCGGGACCATGTTTGCAGTGTTAGAAAGGTTGAGGAGGTGAGTCTGACACTCAGAAGTCATAGACCACGGCCTTGGGGACATCTGTTGGCGTGGCCTCACAAGAGGCACAGGAGCTGATTCGCTTATGGAGTATACTTGCTCACCACCTAGGCAGACACAAGTGCCGGGTGCCTCCTATGGGGTGGAAAGGGGCATGTGCTGGAGCAGAGGCGATGTCCTGTCCGCTCATCCTGTGTGACCACCTGCCAGCCCCGGGGGAACAGCTGAGGGCGTCACTGTTACTGCTCACTTGGAACCACTCTGGGCCATGTGGAGCCAGGAAAGCTGACAGAGATTGGCTGGCTGTCTCGCTCACTCTGTCTTCTCTGCCTCCCTTGACAGGTTTAAGGGGCTCAAGCCGACTATTATCCTTCTCTCCCGAGGAATTTCCGACGCTGAAAGCAGCTGGAGGGCAGGACAAGGCTGGCAAAGAAAAGGGCGCCTTAGATCTGTCGTATGGGCCAGGACCAAGCCTCCGCCCTCAGAGTGAGTGAATGGCAGCTTGTCCTCAGCCCTCACTGCACCAGACCCCTTTCTTTCTGTCGTTCCAGGTGGGCTCCAGCTGCTGCTCCTGCTAGCTTGTCAGGGGCACTGCCTCTCTGGCCTGCCCCTTACCTCTCTCTCTCATCCCTTTGGCAGAACCAGGTCTTGTTACTCTCCATTTCCTAAGCTGAGTTGTGCTTCATGGACACATCCAGGATGCCACTAGCTTAAGTCTGCTTCCATAACCTGATCCCAAACCTCTCTGAGTGCTGTGACAGCCTGGCTTCCACCCTTCCTCAGCCACATCAGAATTGACCAGCGCTGTTGTCCTCTCTGGTGCCAGGGATTGGGGAAGACCCACGTGTGACGCATGTTGGGCTGCTTTGCCAGCGAGCCTGTGGTACGAGGTTCTGGGCTTAAGATCTGGGTTTTCTGCCTGGCCCGACCAAGGAAGGTCTTGAAATCCAGGGGGCTTTTGTCTGCCTGCCGTCAGAGGACTGTCCCAAGTCCTCTCCTGTTGATGTACTGCTGATGACAAGTCAGAGGCACTGTCCTGAAAGCCGAGTGACCACCCTGCCACTCTGCCGAAACATCGACTTTGCTGAGAGTGCACAGGGCTCAAAGTGGACGGTTGAGTGTTCAGACAGATCCTGCGCTAAGATGGACACCCCGTGGGGCTAAAGTGTAGAAGTAGGAGCAGCTTCTCGATCAGTTCTTTTTGTTGAGAAGGTGGGAAGCAGATGACTTAGGGGTAATCTTGGCTTTTCAGGATGGCAGCAAAGTGGCCCTATCCTGACTGGCTTTTCTCTTGTGGGTGGCAAATGCTGAGTCCTTTCCTGTCTCAGCTCCTAAGCAGAAGAGGACAGAGAGGAGCCTGGGATGTTCCTGTGTGGGACACCCCTTCCCCACTAGTGCCATTGTATGCAGTTTCTCTTAGTACATTTGTTACCTTTGGCCAGCCGCATCTGCAAGCTACTGCAAGCTATTGTGAAAGTGGGCCACGCTCACACTGCTAGTGCTTGTCTTCTGCAGTTGACTTATGAGTTAATCTTAAGTGTGCATAAGAAAAACCAGTCAGGCCAGCTGTGGTGGCGCACACCTTTAATAAGCCCAGCACTCGGGAGGGAGGCAGTGGGTCTCTGTGAGTTCGAGGAGAGCCTGGTCTACATGGCAAGCTCCACGCCAGCCAGGAATATATAGTGATTCAAAGGGGAAAAGCCAGTCTGCGTTGGGTCTGGGAGAGTCCCTCCTTTGGTGAGTGGGCTCCTGTAGGCATTGTCATGTGGCTGTGAGAAGCACACCACAGGGGGAGAGAGCTGTCAGGTTTGGAAGTTTGTTGTTCTTGTTGTTTTTCTTCTTCTCTGAGACAGGGTTTCTCTGTAGTTTTGGAGCCTGTCCTGGAACTAGCTCTTGTAGGCCAGGCTGGCCTCGAACTCACAGAGATCCGCCTGCCTCTGCCTCCCAAGTGCTGGGATTAATGGCGTGCACCATCACTGCCCAGCTAGGTTTGGAAGTTTCTAAAAATTTTATTTTGTGTGTGTCTTTGTGAGGTAGGGGAATCTACATACCACAACATGCGTGTGGAGGTTGGGATGACCATGGGAGCTGATTCTCTCTTCCTACCACGGGTCCTGGGGATGGAACTCAGGTCGTCCCCACTGAGGCACCATACGAGCTCCATCCTCGGGTGTTTACCTGTGAACCGTGTGTGCTCTTGCTTGCTGCACGTGATCACATGGTACGAACATTTCAAACTGAGGCTCAGTGGGCAGCGCTGCGGCTCAGACTGGCTGTGGTAGAGTGAGCCTGTCAAGAGTCACGCTGGCCTGCATGGACGGGTCAGTACTGGCTGAAGGAGTGAGTCAGGCTGTCCTGCCCTCTAGGTGAGGGTGGTGTCAGCCATGGGGAGCAGTGTGTTTCTCTGAAGCAGAGGTCTCTGTATTTCTCAGGCATATATCTGATGCCCTTCAAAAATTCTAGCTTTCTGCTCCCCACTTACCCTGACAACACTTGGATTTTTTTCTCTTTTCCTTGTGTTTGGTTGTTTTTTTTTTTTTTTGTTTTTTTGTTTTTTTGTTTGTTTTTTAAGGTTTATTTATTATGTATACCGTGTCCTACCTACAGGCCAGAAGAGGGCACCAGATCACATTACAGATGGTTGTGAGCCACCGTGTGGTTGCTGGGAATTGAACTCAGGACTTCTGGAAGAGCAGCCAGTGCTCTAAGCTTCTGAGCCATCTCTCAGTCTGTTTTTTAAAACAAGTGGTAGTGTCCATTGATCTCAGAGCTTTACAAATCTCTTCCCCCTTTCTCCTCCTCTTTTGTTCCTTTCCAATTTACAGATGTGACAAGCTGGAGGGAGGGTGGTGGACGAAACATCATTTCTGCCACGTCTCTGAACGCCTCCCCAACAGAGCTGGGCAGCAGGAACTCCAGTGCGGGAGATGGAGCCCCCTCCTCGGCATGCACCAGCGATTCTAAGGACCCCTCTCTCCGCCCGGCCCAGCCCATCCGCAAAGGGGCCTCCCAGTTCATGGGACATATTTACCAGCCTCCCACTTACCACGACATGCTTCCTGCTTTTGTAAGTCTTCAGAGCATCTTGTCCCAAAGCTGAGTGTTCTTTCTGTCCACCAGGACTGGCTCACAGTTGCTCAGCCTGAGCTCTCTCTCACAATAGTCAGAAACCACAGTGGCCTACAACAGAAATCAAATCTTTTGATTTTTTCAAATCTACTGCCTCTGGCTTCTTCTGCCCCTGCAGCTTGGATGGTGTTGTAGGTTTGATAGAAAAAGGAGAGATGAATGTTCCTAGCCTTATTGAACCCAGGGCAGTGTGCTGGGATTCATGAGGAACTCTCTTCAGCCTTTTCTATGGGGTCCCACCCATTTTCTACCTTTCAAAGTGAAATATTTTTATTTTTTTATTATGTATACAGTGTTCTGCCTGTATACCAGAAGAGGATTCCAGATCGCATTACAGATGGTTGTGAGCCACTAAATGGTATTGGGAATTGAACTCAGAACCTAAGGTAGAGCAGTCAGTGCTCTTAACCTCTGAGCCATCTCCAGCCCCCCGAGTGAAATCTTATTTAACATGTAACTGGGGCCATAGCCAGAAAGTCATACTCTGATGTTTATGTTTCAGATGTGTTCACCACAGTCCTCAGAGAACCAGGGTACGGTGGAACGAAGCTCCTTTCCCCTCCCTCATCTCCGCCTAGAACCCCGTGTTCCTTTTAGACAGTTCCAGATGAACGACCAGGATGGGTAAGACTGAGGCTGTGGCCATCTGTGTCGTTGCATGACAGCTCATGCATGAATGTGCTGTGTGCTCTGGAGATGGAGAACATCAGGTGTTGGGAGGTGGCAGAGGATGGGCCTGCAAGGAGCCTAGGCCACAGGGGCAAGCCCCCCCCACCCCCCACCGCAGGAGTTTGACAGTGCTGTGGATGAAACTGGACCCTGTCTAGAATGTTTTTAAGTGTCCGTTGCATATTTTTTCTAAAAGGAAGTAATGCAGACTCAGATACCAGACTGCAAGGTGCAACCTGGTTTTGGAAAGTGACTGCTTCCCTCTGTAAGTCATGGGGGCCCATCATTCTTTTCTGTCTCAGGAAAGAACGGCCAGGCCTGGCACGCCCCGTGCGCCCACTGAGGCAGCTGGTGGAGCGGGCACCACGGCCCACTATCATCAACGCAGAGAACCTGAAGGGCCTGGATGATCTGGATACCGATGCAGATGACGGCTGGGCAGGTGGGTGGCACCAGCGCGCACTGTATTTGTGCGGTCGGACCAGAGGCACTTCCTGTCAGGTCTGTGCTCCTAATTGTAGAGCTGTGGGAGAGTGCCCTTGAGCTTTTAAAAGAACGTCTGGAATTGCAGGCATTTACACTGGCTAGAAATCCTCCATCCCATGCTGAGGATTAAACCCACATGTGCTGTGCTGTGTGCTCACACAGTTCCAAGGAGCTCCCGCCTCTTTAAAAAGAAGGTTTCTTAAGTTATGATTATTTATTTTTGGGGGTATTTGTGTTTGGGGGGGTTTAATATATATATATATATTTTTTGTTTGTTTGTTTTTTTGAGACAGGGTTTCTCTGTGGTTTTGGAGCCTGTCCTGGAACTAGCTCTTGTAGACCAGGCTGGTCTCGAACTCACAGAGATCCGCCTGCCTCTGCCTCCCAAGTGCTGGGATTAAAGGCGTGCGCCACCACCGCCCGGCCGGGGGTTTATATTCTTGTGTCATGGCACACATCTACAATAAATAATTAATATACTTTATTTAATAGGCTGGAGAGATGGCTCAGTGGCTAAGAGCATCTCCTGTTTTGGAGGACCCACCTCTGACTCCAGCTCAAGGGCATCGGGTACCCTCTTCTGGCTTACATGGGCATTATATTTATTCACCAAGATACACACGAGTGCAAACAAAACCTCTCTAAATCACCTTTTGCATCCAGTCTGAATATTCTTTGTCTCCCCTAAGGGTAGTGATATTCCCTGCTGTCCATTAACACTTGCTGAGACGTTCCTGTTTGAATTGGTTTGACACCCGTGTAAATCCTCGTCTGTGTTTGAATGCTGTTACTTCCTTGAACCTGTTCAGCTATGCCAGTTATAGTATATCTTAACCTCCGAGAGCGTGAGCTTTCCACCTCGTTTCTTTGCAAGTTTGATTCCTCAGATTCTTTACTGGTCTCTGCAAATTTGGACTCAACCCTGGCACTGTTTACCAAGTGCCTGCTTCTGTGTCAAGGTCAGCCACTAGGTCTTGATTCTTGAGTTCCAGAGTCCCAGTGAATCTGCTAGGTCTCTGCTCTAGTGTTCTGTAGCTGTCAGCTGAGAGAATCTTTCTCATTTCAAAGATTTTATTTATTTGTTTATTTGATTTTTCAAGGCAAGGTTTCTCTGTAGCTTTGGAGCCTGTCCTGGTACTAGCTCTTATAGATCAGGCTGGCCTTGAACTCACAGAGATCCACCTGACTCTGCCTCCTGAGTGTTGGGATTAAAGCACGCCAGAAGAGAGCACCAGATCTCACTGCAGATGGTTGTGAGCCACCATGTGGTTGCTGGGAATTGAACTCAGGACCTCTGGAAGAACAGCCTGTGCTCTTAACCTCTGAGCCATCTCTCTGGTCCCCTGATTCATTTTATTTTAGATTATGTATCTGTGTGTGGCTATGTGCACGTGAGTACAGATAGATACTCCATAAGGCCAGAAGAGAGTACCAGATTCCTTGGAGCTGTAGTTTATAGACAGTTCCTGGTTACCAGACTTCAGTTCTCTGTAAGACTAATACATAATCCTAATTGCTGGGTCGTGTCTCAGCTCAGTAGAGAGGATCACAATGTTTTCTGGTCATTTTATTCATGGATAGAAGGCCTGCTTAGCATGTGTGAGGAAGGCGCTGAGTTCAACTGCTGCTTATAGGTGCGTCCCTCCCCCACCCCAAGACATACACAGGCGAGAGGTATTGGGGGAGGGGAGGGAAGCACATAGGCTAGGTAACCCCGGTACCTTGTTTTGTTTGGGTGTGTCTTGGCCTGGCTGTGCTGTATTAAACTTCTGCTCTGGCTGTGCTTTTGCACATGCCTGTCTTTACATCTCTTGGGCTTCTGGCGCATTTGGAAACATGTTGGCATTTAATCTCTTGGCTTTGCATGCCTGAGGATGGTTTCTAGTTGGTTCTTGCCTTGAATCTCTTTGCTTCATTAATGCTGTCGTTCTTTAATTAGCTCATTTGTTTGTGTGTATGTTGTGTGTGCTGTGGGTGTAGTGTACAGTATGTGGTTTGGATGCGCTAGAGGCCACAGGTTGACACAGGATTTCTTCCTCTCTACCTCATACTTTTTTGATACTAGATGTATTTATTTTCTGAGTATGACCGCTTGCCCAGCATGCATGTATTACATGCGTTTGTTGGGTCCCCTAGAACTGGGGTTGCAGATGATTTTGAGTCACCACATACGCGCTGGGAACTGAACCCTGGTCTCGTGAGAGCAACAAGGGCTCTTACTGCCCAGCCATCACTTCAGTCCCCACCTTACTTTTGAGACGAGGTCTTTGACCGGACTGGACGTTCTCCATTTGCCCCCGGCTGACTGGCCAGAAAGCCCCTGGGTTCCATCCATGTCTACCCCTGAGTGTGGAGTTACAGGCATGTCCTGAGACGTCTGGCTCTCCTGTGGCTTACTGACAGCCACATCTCCCCAGTTTCCCACATTCAGGCCAAATGGCACTCCACTGTGTGGACCTGCCACATTGTGTCCATCAGTGCTGGACACCTTCCCTGCCTGTGCCAGCCGAGGTGGGATTAGGACAGCAGACCGCTCTAACGGTGTCTGGGGAGGTGGAGTGCCGTCGCGATTATGCACGTCTTCCTTTTCTTCTCCTTGAATTACAGTGTCAGGCTGGTTGTGGTGGTGCGTGCCTGCAACCCCAGCACTCTGAGGGCAGGCCAGGAGAACTGAGTTAGTGAGAGTCTGGGTTACACAGGGAGAATGTCTTTTGTCTTGATTTAAAACTTGTCTGTCAGAGGGTTAGTATTGCCAGCCGGTCGCCCTTTAGTGGAGCCCAGGACTCTCCCTTTCTAGTACCTGCAGGACTTGCGCAGGGGTGGCAGCAGGTTGGGGTGTGCAGCCCATCACCTAGGTCTGGGCACTTCAGGCTCAACTTTCAGACTGTCTTGTACCCTGGGAGACACTGTCATCCTCATGTCTTCTCATCTTCCTGGGCCCTCTTGCTGTTTCAGGCCTCCATGAGGAAGTGGACTATTCCGAGAAACTGAAGTTCAGTGATGATGAAGATGAGGAAGAAGTTGTGAAGGATGGGAGGTCAAAGTGGTAAGTCCCTCAACCCCAGCTCTTTACATGGTGTTCACTGTGCTTTTAACCCATTCACTGTGCCTTTAACCCGTTCGCCTCCTCTCCATCCCTATTTTTGTCTTAGTATTGGTAGTGGCTGCTAACTTGGCATTTCTGGGGCACCCTGCTTCCAGGATGGACTCGGAGCCTCTGAGTCTCGACATTTTCTGATTTGCTGCATGCATTATTGGCCCTTGAAGCTCTTTCATTAATCTCTGGGTTTTTGGGGGCCAGTATTCTTCTTTGTCTCGACCACAGGGGACAGTCAGTGTGTCTCCTTCCTTTTGGCCTGCCTCTCATGGCACAGCCTTCATATAGCCTTCCTCATAGGATCCTCGTTTGTGTCTGGTAAGCCAGGACCTTTCTCAGAGGTCAAGTCAGATGTCACCAGCAGTTGTTTTTCTTCCCTTTTTAAATTTGAGACAGGGTCTCACTGTGTAGCTCTGACTGTTCTGGAACTCATGTAGACCAGGCTACTTCAAACTCACAGAGTTCTGTGTGACTCTGCCTTCTGGAATAAAAGGCGTGCGCCACTATGTTATGCTTCAGTAGCAGTTTTTAATCTCTCTGTCTTCTGTGCCTGTCTAGCTGCCTGTCACAGGTGTGCATTCATGTGTGTGTACGTGTGTGTACATGGTAGGCATGTGGTTAGCTATGTGTGTGTGTCTGGTCTGTGTGTGTGTACATGGTAGGCGTGTGGTTAGCTATATGCGTGTGTGTTTGGTCTGTGTGTGTGTACATGGTAGGCATGTAGTTTGCGTGTGTCTGGTCTGTGCGTGTGTACATGGTAGGCATGTGGTTAGCTATATGCGTGTATGTCTGGTCTGTGTGCGTGTGTACATGGTAGACATGTGGTTAGCTATATGCGTGTGTGTCTGGTCTGTGTGTGTGTACATGGTAGGCATGTGGTTAGCTATATGCGTGTGTGTCTGGTCTGTGCGTGTGTACATGTTAGGCATGTAGTTAGCTATGCGTGTGTGTCTGGTCTGTGTTTGTGTACATGTTAGGCGTATGGTTAGCTATGCGTGTGTGTCTGGTATGTGTGTGTATGTGTACATGGTAGGCATGTGGCTAGCTATTCATGTGTTTCTGGTCTGTGCGTGTGTACGTGGTATGTGTGTGGTTAGCCATGCATGTGTGTCTGGTCTGTGTGTGCGTATGTGGTAGGTGTGTGGTTAGCTATGAGTGTGTCTGGTCTGTGCGTGTGTACGTGGTAGGCATGTGGTTAGCTATATGCGTGTGTGTCTGGTCTGTGCGTGTGTACATGGTATGTGTGTGGTTAGCTATGCGTGTGTGTGTGTGTGAGTGGTAGGCATGTGGTTAGCTATGTGTGTGTGTCTGGTCTGTGTTCATGTGTACATGGTAGGTGTGTGGTTAGCTATGCGTGTGTGTCTGGTCTGTGCGTGTGCATGTGGTAGGTGTGTGGTTAGCTATGCGTGTGTACATGGTAGGCGTGTGGTTAACTATTAGAGGTTATATTAGCCTTTAATGCTGCCGACTTTCCTGACATCTGTGCATATATATGTGTGTGTTTGACCCCTGCTCTTTGTTCTGCCCAACACACCCTCTCCTACAGAGCGTACAGTGCAGCCCTGTTGGGGACCGTCTCCTCTTCTATACTGTGTGTACTTGCTATGTTCTTGGGGTTCACTGTGGTCGTCTGCCTCTTGCTCCTTTGAGGTGCTCTGGGTGGGCAGTTGCCCTAGGTAGAGCTAAGGAGGGAGCTGGAGACTCTGAGGCAGAGCCCCGCCCTTCTGTCTCGCTGTGGTAGCTCCTTTCACCTCTCTGAGGCAGGGTCCCAGCTAAGATTTTTTATTAATTTTATTTTTATGTGTGTGGGTGTTTTGCCTGCATGTATTTCTGTGCACCACATGCTTTCAGTGTTTGTGGAGGTCAGGGAGGGCATTGGATATCCCGGAACTGGAATTGGAGAGAGCTATGAGGCACCATGTAGATGTTGGAAATTGAACAGAAACTTGAACCGCTCTCCAGCCCCAATTCCCCTTTTTCAAGGATAGGGCTCCATGAGTGATGGTGAGTTGTGAACCCTAGGTCTGCATCTTACAGTTCACACGTAAAGGATGTGAGTGGGATGTTGAAGGAAATTAGTCTGTAAACTGGGGTAATAGCTGACCTCAGAATTCCCAGAGGCCCCTGACCAGTGAGGTCAGACAGACCTAGCTGTCTGGGGAAACTTAACAATTGCTGTTTGTCCTAGGAACAGCTGGGACCCAAGGCGGCAGCGGGAGTTGTCTCTGAGCTCTGCAGACAGTGCTGATGCCAAGCGTACTCAGGAGGAAGGAAAGGACTGGGGAGAAGCAGCGACTGTGTCCCGGGTCGTCCGAAAGGTGCCAGAGCCTCAGCCTCCGTCCAGGAAGCTTCACAACTGGGCTTCTGGCCCTGACTACCAGGTACAGTGGCTCCAGGTCTGTGCCTGGCTGTTTGCCTGGAGCCTTGGAATGTGCACGTGGGCCTAATTACACGCTCCCTCTCGCTCTCTCTCTCCCATTCCTCCTTCCCTTCCTCCATCCCTCCCTACACACATGAAGAGCCAATGCACTCAAACATTTCCAGAGGCAGTGGAGCTCCAGCCACTGTTCCAAGAGTTTGTACTGTGTTGATGTCAGTGGCTAGCTTTCCAGAAAGTGCTGGGTCATCTTTCTTTTCTCTCTCTTATTTTTCCTTTTTTACTTAATTTTATTTTCAGTATGTGTGTGTATTGACATATATGTCATGGCATGCATGGGTGTTCAGAGGACAGCAACACTGTGAAACTGGTACTTTCCACTGTTATGTGGTTCCCACACTTCCAGACAGACGCACGTTGTCAAGCTTCAAGACAAATGTTTTACCACCTGAGCTGCATGCCTAGCTTTATAGGAAACTTGGAATTGAATATAAAGACTGGCTGGGCATGGCAGCACATGTCCTTAAATCCCAGCATTCAGGAGACAGAGATGAATTCAAGACCAGCCTGGTCTATAGTGAGTTCCAGGCAAGCCTAGGACTACATAGTAAGACACTGTCCCCCATTAAAAATCAAAACGAAAGCAAATATAGAGACTGAAGAGTGCGCCACCTCCTGGTTATCTGCTCTCATTGCATGTCGTGCTGGGATCTTCCTGCCCAGACAGTCGTGTTTTGTTAAGAACTGGAAGCAAACCAGAAAGCATATGTTGCTACCTTGCTGTGGCACTTTCGAGCCCGCTGAAGTCCTTTATGCATGTGCTCACCTGTTACCACTGCAGCTCACTCAACCTTTTCCAAGTTCTCATGGCCTGGGTGCTGTGGAAGAGGGCGTGCTCCTCAGTTGGCTCGCGCTAATTTTTGCTCCTGGTCAGGTACAAAGCTTGTGTCCTCGGCCAGCTTCTCTGGACTGTTTTTTGTGGATCCCTCCTGGCTCTGGTGACTGGCACTTTGATCTCTTAGTTAATGTTGGTGATGTTGCCAAGGCTTACACTGGGCAGTCCTTCCCTTCTGCTGTGATCGCTGAGAAACGTGGGCAGAAACAGTGAGGCTGGCTAGCCTATTAGTCATCATAGTTAAAACGTCTGTGTGTGTGTGTGAGTGAGAGAGAGAGAGAGGGAGAGAGAGAGGAGCGTGTGCATGGAAGAGAGAACATTTCATGGAGTCAGTTCTTTATTTCCACCTTTATGCAAGTCCTGGGGATTGAACTCAGATCAGCAGGCTTATGCAGCCAGCACCTTTACCTGCTGAACCATCTCACTGGCCCCCAGTCATGGTACTTTCAGTTTATTCCTTTGTTTCTGCAGTTGGTGTTCTCACATCATCTGGTGTGAGGATGACATCATCTTTGATTTCACTTCCATGATGTGGGTTCTTCTTTCTTCTCTTACTTGGAGATTTTCCCTACTTCCTGAGGAATAACTCCTTCAAAATTTTTCTAGATCAGGTCTTCTGCTGTCCCAGCTCTCCTAGGAACTCTTCGTTCCTTTGGGTGGTGGGAAGTACTTAGACACTGTGTGAGCATACATGACTATGTGCGTGTGTGCGTGTGCTTGCGTAGACACTGTGTGAGCATACATGAGTGCATACGTGTGCGTGCATGCGTGCCTGTGCAGGAGCACAAGTTCCCACCAGATGCCTGTGGAGGTCAGGGCACCTTTGGCGTTCATCTTTGCTTTCCACCCTTTTACAACAGGGTCATTGTTTTTCTGTTGAGTTTGCCAGGCTGGCTGTCCCGAGAGCTTCTGGAAATTCTCCTGTCTCTGGTTCCCATCTCCCTGTGGGAACTCTGGGGTCCAGACACTCATGACTTTTGCGTGGATTCTGGAATTCAGATCTGGATCCTCCCACTTGTCCACAGATCTATCCACTCAGGACCCCCCCCCCCCACGGAAGTCGTGTCCCTGGATACTCATAGGGACTGGTTGGCTCCTGTGTGTGAGCACTTCCTATTGCACAGGTGGCTCTCCCCCGCCCTCACAGGTGTCAGCTTCACTCTACAGCACCCCGAGTTTCCATGCCATGTCCTGAACTATGGTTGTTCCAAACCAAGACACTGTTAATGTTGTATGACCTTGCATGCTGCTGGGCTCTGGCCACCCACACAGACTCTGGGACTCCCCAGCAGCCGGCACACCCAGTTACCTGTGAGTGAACAGAGGCTGGGGAAGAGAAAGACATTGTTTGAGTTCTCTTGGGAAACGTGTTGTTTTTGGCTCCCATCCCTCATTGAATGCGGTGGGCAGGCTTTCTCTCCTGCCCTCCCTGTGTGCCTGGCACTGTGCTGGCTCCAGAGATGCATTGTGCCTCCCCTCCTGGCAGTACCTACCTTGTTGCTGAAAACTTCACAATGAACAAGGACCCTTTGAGTCTGCGTTAGTTCTGTGGACAGGAGGCAATCAGGTTTAAGAATACATAAAATTGGACTGAAGAACTGGCTCAGGGTAAGAACATGGACTTCCGGAGGATCCAGGTTCGATTCCCAACACCCACATCAGGTGGCTCCAGCTCAAGGAGATGAGGACCTAATGATCTTTGTTGGTACATGCATTCGTGTGCACATGGCCCAACACAGACATAAACACATGGCTTAATGAAAAGAAGTCTTAAAAAAAACCCAGAACCACAATGCACGAAGGTTGGTTGTCAGGATTGCTCAGTGGGTAAAAGCCTGCCGCCAAGCCTGAGGGTCTCAGTCTAACCCCAGCACCAGGATAGTGGAAGTGGTGGGAGGAGAACCCCCACCACCACCACACACACACACACACATACACATTAATGTTTTTGTTTTCTTTTAATGTAAAGACCCGAAGTGGTGGCCCAGGTGTTAGCAGTGCATTCTGGTCTGCCAGAGCACAGGAGATCAGTTCCCAGCACCCGTGTGCAACAGCTCACAGCGGTCTCCGGGGCTCTCACGCCTCTTTTGGTCTCTAAGCACCTGTCCTCACATGCAGATACACACATAAAAACTTTTTTTCTGAAGGCTGAACAAAGGTTGATTTCTAAGGATCAGGTGACTTACCAGGGAAGCCGTGGAATGGTCAGTGGATAGCCGTTTCCAAAGCCCGGGCAGATGTCTAGTGCAAAGTGAAAGGAAAGCTCGTCCGCTGTCGCATGAGTAGGAGGAGAGGGTGTGTCTGCGCTTACACGTGTCCTCAGTTGGTATCCGGCTCCCTTTCAGTGGTTTCTGCCACTCTGTGCCTGCAGCAGCATTGGTCACTCCCTGCCGACTAATGGGACATCTCTCTGGTGTTGAGTTTTTCCCAGGGCACCCTCAACATGCTGCAGGAGACTCGGGGATGGAGAAACTATCCAAAAGAGGTGTTTGTTGTCGTGACGTATCATTAATGGAGAAGCATCGATTTGAAGTCACGGTGTTGGGGTTAAATCGCCTCATGGTGGGGGCCCCCTGTGGTCCTTGGAGACAGAGAGTCCATTTCTGTTTCCTAATGTCAGTCTCAGTGGGAGGGAAGCAGCCATTGTCTCAGGCTTCTGACCCCAGCTCACTCCCTCCTCCTTTTGGCAGAAGCCCACAATGGGCAGCATGTTCCGTCAGCAGTCCGCTGAGGACAAGGAGGACAAGCCACCCCCACGGCAGAAGTTCATCCAGTCAGAGATGTCAGAGGCTGTGGAGCGGGCCCGAAAGCGTAGGGAAGAGGAAGAGCGCCGGGCCCGGGAGGAGAGGCTGGCAGCCTGTGCAGCCAAACTCAAGCAGCTGGACCAGAAGTGCAAGCAGGCCCAGAAGGCCAGTGAGGCCCCAAAGCCACTGGAGAAGGAGGTGCCCCGGTCCCCTAGCATCGAGAAGGCTTCCCCACAGGAGAATGGCCCTATTGTCCGCAAAGGTGAGAGGACGCCCTATCCCACAGTGGTGAGCCATCTACTGTCCCCACGTTGTCATGTTTACCTCACTGCCTAGGAAGTAGCAAAACCTGTGGGCAAAAAGCACATTCTACCAGGAAGCATCAGCCTGTATGAGGATTGGCCTGGCTGACGGCGGTGGCACACACTTTTCAATCCCTGCACTTGGGAGGTAGACACAGGACTATGAGAGTTCGAGGTCAGCTGTTCTACATAGAGAGTTCCAGGACATTTGGATACATACGGAGACCCTCAAACACTTAAGCATCCTTGTGTGTGCCCGCGCACACACACACACACACAGAATCCTGGGTACTTATCTGGGTTCTATCTAGACCCAACTCAGCTTTTTTTCTTTCACTGTTAATTTTTTTATTGTGTCTGTATATGTGCTTGCATGCATGTCCGTGTGTATGTGTGTGCACGCCTCAAAGAATGTATGTGAAGGTCAGCTGGTGACTTTGTCCTGATTTTCTCCTAATTTTACATGGGTTCAGAGAGTTGAATTCAGGTCTTCAGGCTTATGTGCTAGGTGCGTTTACCTGCTCGCCATCTTGCCAGCTCCAGCTCGGCTTTTTAAATTAGTTGGGTAAGTGTCTTGGCGAGGTGACTCAGCAGGTAAAGAAGATGGCTGCTGCACCTGGCAGCGGTGGCGGAAGGGTGAGTAATCCTGGAAGTTCCTCTCTGGCTGCTGTTAATGTATGTGTGCACAAACACAGGCACATAAATTTATCTCAAAGTGTGGGGTGTGGAGACATGGGTCAGAGGTTTTAGAGCACTGGCTCCTCTCAGAGGGGATGTACTCATATGACTGCTTACAGCCATCTCTAACTCCACTTCTAGGAGATCTGATGCTCCTCTGATCTCCCTGGGTACCACACACACACAATACATGCAGGCAAAACATGCATACACATAAATTAAATTAAATAAATCCGCAAAAGCTGTTTGCCTGCCGGCCTGCCAGTGTGGAGGCCATGAAACTCGCGGCACACAGAGAAGTGGTCTTGTCATTTCAGCTGCTATCACTGTGTGCTGCTCAGCCAAACATGATTGAGAGCTTGTGACAACGAGAGCGTTGTTTGACAGGAAATGAAAGGGGGTCTTTCCACATGTTGGAATACATTTCTCCTGGCAGTAACAGTTCCAGAAGTGACTGCTGTGGCTTCGGTGGAGAAGTGAGCAGTCCTTGTAATGAGCAGCAGGCCTGAGACCTTCCCCAGGAAAGCGGTCTGTTGGTTTCGGCCCCTAGAAATATCTTCCATATGTGTAGAGATGTTTGGCAGTTGAAGCTGCCGGTGCCCCCTGGTGTCAGGGAAGTGCAGTTGTCCTGCGATGTCAGTGTTTTACCCCTTGAGTGGAGCCCGCCGGCCTTGGTGCTTAAGGAGGTGGGGTGGTCGTGCCTACACTACTTTGAACATACTGTTAGTCAGGCCCTGTTGGCAGGACGGCATATGCGTGATGACACTGAATCCTCACACTAGCCCTGTGGAGAAGGCACGGCTGCTGTCAGTACTCAGTATTGGGCAAGGTGGCTGAGGAAAGGGCTCTGGTGGCACCCTGTGGTTGCTGTTTCGTTTGTCTACAGGGTCCCTAAATCAAGGACCCGCTTTCTCCCGTTTCGGAGTCCTGCATCCAGCTTCACCACAATTGTTACAGTTCTGAGCTGACTCAGCTTCCTCCCCTGGTGATTTTTGCTGGGGGTACTGGGCTTTGAGGGAGGAACCCACAGTCTGGTGCCCAAGGAACACTTAATGCAAGCAGCTGGGCCTGGGTTCGTGACTGGTCCACATTGAGTTTGTGGAGCAGCAGACAGAAGCACTTTCTGTTCACCACACAGTTGGCCAAGCCTCTGGGCTCACTGTGACGTTTCTTTGCCTGCCTGTTTCCTAGGCTCCCCAGAATTCCCTGTCCAGGAAGCGCCCACCATGTTCTTAGAGGAGACACCTGCAACACCGCCTGCACTGGCTCAGAGCAGCAGCAGCAGCAGCAGCAGCAGCAGTGAGGAAGAAGTCAGGGAGGCTGAGTCCCCAGCACAAGAGTTCAGCAAGTATCAGAAGTCCCTTCCTCCTCGTTTCCAGCGGCAGCAGCAGCAGCAGCAGCAGCAGCAACAGCAGCAGCAGGTAATCCAATGGACATGACCACGGAGTGTGTGTTCTCCCCACTCACCTTCAGTTAGAGAAACAGTGGTACTCTTATTATGTACACAGTGTTTAGCCTCCATGTATGCCTGCAGGCCAGAAGAGGGCACCAGATCTCATTACAGGTGGTTGTGAGCCACCATGTGGTTGCTGGGAATTGAACTCAGGACCTCCAGAAGAGCAGTCAGTGCTCTTAACCTTTGAGCCATCACTCCAGCCCCAACAGCAGTACTCTTATGTGCCACAGTCACCATCACAGATGTTAGAGTTGTACAGTCTCCCCGTTGGTAGAGGTGTGTGCATGCACTGGAGTGGTATACTCTCTGAGTTTCGTTTGGTGTAGGGTGGGGGAGTCTTCACTCAGAGCACCCTCTGACCCTGTTAATTATACTGAGGCTCTGAGATTTCCTGCGTCTTGGGAGTTACTGGATTAGGATGTCCTCTTGTAGGGCTCCCACCCTCAGGTGACTCGCTCGTCCGCCTGCCTGAGTAGAGCATAGAGTTTTGTCAGTGATGCCCATGAGCAGGTCAGAAGCATTGCCTGTATTGGTCTTCTGAAACCTTCAGAATGACCTGCATTTTTCTCTGGAGACGATGTGGCCAGTGGCTAAAATCACAGCAGTCCCTGTATTCTGGTGATCTCCTCTGCTGGGGTGTCGTGGCAGTTGAGTTCCTTGGAGAGTAGTAATCACTGAGTCTGGGCTGTGTCTCGGTGGTAGAACTTGCCCAGCATGAGATCTCGGGTCAGTTTTCAGCACCCAGCATACAAAGGAAAATTGTTCCTTTTGATGTGTGAGCTGTGCCTTTTGGAAACTGGTGATAGGGGTATTAATTTGGAAGCCCAGCTGTTGGATGTATAATGTTTTTATTTAAAACTGTTTTTAAATGGGCGTGCCTTGGAGAAGTAAATATTTTTTTTTTTTTTTAGGTTTTTTCAGACCTTATGTGAATATACTTCCCTGGATGTTGGGTACCATATGTAGGTAGACTTTTCTGTCCCACTTGCCAGCTTCCCAATAAACACATGGAGACTTCTTATTAATTGAGAAAGCTCAGCCAATAACTTAGGCTTGTTTAGCTAGCTCTTACAGTGTAAGTTAACCCATTTTTGTTCATCTGTCTGCTGCCCCAAGACCCATTTGCCTAGTCTGTTTATGAACTTCCATGTTCTTCTTTCGGTCTGGCTCAAGACTCCTCAGTCAGACCCCGCCCATCCCAGCATTGTTTCTGTCCTGAAAATCATGCCTAGCTATCCATCAGTCATTTACCAACAGTGAGAGCGGCACATTTTCACAGTGTACAGAAGGATTATACCACAGCACAGAGCTCATGGAGATGGTAGCATGAGAGGTGTCTGGTGGGTGGCGTGAGGGTCTCAGATGGTTGTGTTTATCTCTTCAGATACTTTAGATCACAGTTCCATGCAAGCTAAACATACTCTGCCTCTTAGGGTCTGGTTGGGGAGACAGCCTCGAACCATCCACCTACCATGAGAGCAGCAAAAGGAGCAAGAGTCGTGGAGTGCAGGATAGGCCTGGTCAGGGCTGCTGGCTGCTTTCCAGCGGGAATGTGCCTGTGCTGGAAGTTCAGAGAGGGGCGTCCTAGTCCAAGTGCCCACAGGACTGTGAAGCAGAGAGTGGGGTGTGTTGTGAAGGAGTATGTGGGGTCAGGCTGGATTGGAGCCACAAATGTGTGATGTGCAGTGGTGGCTGCAGAAAGAAGAAATGGCCATGTCCCTGGTCGGGGATTGGGTCTGGCCTGTGAAGTAGTCATTCAAACTATGACCCTAGTCTGGGGGTGCACAAATGCACGGTCCTAGTACCAACACCATCCAGTTCAGAGGGACCTCAGCCTGGGACAGTCTTCATTTTGACCTTGTGCCCCAGCAGGGCTTCTCTGAGTAGTTCTGTAGACCATGCTGGCCTCAGCTTGAACTCAGAGATCTGCCTGTCTCTGCCTCCTGAATGTGGGGACTAAGTGTGTGCCCCTACCACCCGGCTTGTTAGGGGCCTCTCTGTGCCCCTCATGGAGGGCTGGAGGGCTGTCCCATGAGTGCCTGTGTGTGCCCCACCCCTGTTCACTGTGTGTCTTCTCCCTAGGAGCAGCTATACAAGATGCAGCACTGGCAGCCGGTGTACCCCCCGCCTTCCCACCCCCAGCGCACCTTCTACCCACACCACCCACAGATGCTGGGCTTCGACCCACGCTGGATGATGATGCCTTCCTACATGGACCCACGCATCACACCCACACGGACACCTGTGGACTTCTACCCCTCAGCTCTGCATCCTTCAGGTGAGCACAGGGCACAGGTGTACCGGCACGTGAGGGGAAGGCACCAGGAGAGGTAGACACACTGAATCCAGTCTGGCCTGTGTCGGGTCATTTGGTTGTTCTTCAGTTTTACAAAGTTAAAGACACAATTTTGTACCTGTCAAAAAGTTATTGGGACCTGAATGTGGATGGTCCTGTAATTTCAGCACTTGAGATACTGAGGAGACAGGAAGGTACCGAGTTTCAGACCAGCCTGGGCTGTGTATTGAGACTCTGTCTTCAAACAAACACAATTGTTGGCATGAGTTAAATACTTGTATGTTGTTAGTTGCCCGAATTCTCTCAAATCTGTGCCCAGCCCCTCTTTGCATTCTTCCTTTTGGATTTTCTCTATTAACCTGATTGGAGGTTTCACCAACTCTTAGTCTTCCTGTACCATTCTCTGTAATACTGTTGGGTACCCGTTTGTTCATTGTTCATTGTTCCTCACTTAGAATAGGAACTTTATGGTGTTTCTGTTTCTGTGTTGCATGACCTTCTCAGCAGCCAGCTGTTTACCTCACTGGCCAGGCTGGACTGTTAGGTGGTCTTGATCTCTGTCTAGCCATATCGAAGTAGTCCATGAAATTGCACTTGCTGGTTGTCTTGTACAAATACCCATATCATTAGTGTTTTAAACTCTGATTGGTTACTGATGGGTGTTAGAATTGTTTGACTCAGGGTTTGAAGTTTAACGTAGGGGTAGAGCTCATTATTTCAGTATTCAGGAGGACCTGAGTTCATTTCTAGGAGAGAGAGAGAGAGAGAGAGAGAGAGAGAGAGAGAGAGAGAGAGAGAGAGAGAGAGAGAGAGAGAGAAGAAATCCCAGTGTGGTTGTGGCTTTGTAAAATCCTTGTTTGTTTTTTGTTGTCTTTTATTTTCTCACTTTGTAGCCCTCTAGTCTTAAATGTGCCAGGCTGGCCTCCAACTCACAGAGATAAACCTGTCTCTGCCTCTCAGTTCTAGGATTAAAGTCGTGAGCCACCACACCCGCTGTTTTGCTTGTTCTTGAGACTCAGTCTCTCACTTGTAGCTAAGGCTGGCCTCACATTCATGAAGTCCTCTCACTCAGGTCAGCTTCCTGTGTGCTGAAATTACGGGCTGGGACCTCCTTACCCAGCTAACCGGCAGTTTTTGCTACGTGTATCTGGCAGCACATGGAAAGGAACTATCCCCCTTCTTTCTGTGAGTGTGTAGCACCAGATATTTGGTTGCGTTTCTTGTCTTTGCTACTTTGTCTGGAAGTAAAGTAATTATTATAGGTTTCTTCACTATTTCATACCTTTTGTTCTTGACTTTTGCTGTGACCTCTGGAAGTCTTTTCCTGTGTGGCTGAGAATGCTCACTCTGACAGTCTGTAGGTTTGTTGGGAAGCTGGTTGTGATGGTATATACCTTTAATATCAGCACCTGGGGGCACATGCAGGCATGTCTCTGTCTTTGAAGCTAACCTAGTTGACAGAGTGAGATCCAGGACAGACAGAACTTTATGGGGAGACCCTTGTCTCAATTGCTACCCTTACCCACCCCCCAAAAAATATATGCTGTCTGTGGGCTGGAGAGATGGACCAGCAGTTAAGAGCATTGGCTGCTCTTTCAGTTCCCAACACACACATGACAGCTCATAACTGCCTTAACTCCAGATCCAGAGGATTCATTGCCTCTTCTGAGCCTGTTTGGGTACCAGGCAAGCATCCATGTACATGTATGCATGCATACATACATACATGCAAAAATGACAAAATATATCTCCTCTGCTACCGTCTCTTGTTTCTTAGATCTTTCCGTTGTCTTTGGTCTTGTTGTATTGTTGAAGTGTTCATCTCTCCACCCTCTGTGTTGTTCCAAAACTGCTGGTTTTGTGCCATCTTCGTGCTAGGACTGCAGGTGATCTTCCTGCATTTTACTTTTCACATGAAGGTACCAGCGTTGGAGAAGGCTGGGTTTGCTCCCTGCAGGAGAGAGAGGAGAGAGAAGGGAATGTGAGCATGAAAATGAACGGATAGGAAGGAGGTTGCCATCTAGAAGCCAACTTCAGAACTGTCTGCAGCTCTTCCCTTATGTCTAATCTACCTTTTTAAATTTTAATGACTGTATGTGTTACAGGCGTGAGCTACCATGTGGGGGCTCAGAATTGAACCGGGTCCTCTGGAAGAACAGCCAGTGCTCTTAACCACTGAGCCACCTCTCCAGACCCCAGCTCTATATATTTTGGAAACAGAATGTGCGTCTCAAATCGTTGTTTTAATTTTTCTTCTTCCTCTGCTTCCTTTTTAGCATTTTCTTACTTGTTTGGGGAGTGGCATGCACACAGCATGTAGGGTTGCAGGGATTGAACTCAGGTTGTTGGGCTTGTCAGTAAGTACCTGCAACCATTTCACCAGCTTTTATTTTAAAGATCGGGTCTCTCTATTCGGCCATGCTTGACCTGAACTAACTATGTAGGCTAGTATAGCCTCAGACACAGAGATCTGTCTCTGCCTCCTAAGTGCTGTAGTTACGGGCGTTTACCATCATGTCCAGCAAATTTTTAATCGCTTCTGCTTTCAGTCATTTAAATATAATTTTTTAGTGTTCCAGGTTGTTCTACAAAGTATCTAGTCATGGTGTATTACATACACGTTCTGGCCATTTTGGATTTTAAATTCAATTTCAAGACCTGGTAAGGTTTAAATTCTGAGCCTTTATTGGATTCCTCTCAGCCATTAACAACCAGTTTTGGTTCATTAGAGAGATCTCTGCATCCTTCTGGGAGGCAGAAATTTAAGTATAGCCCCCTTCAGAACCCTAATAAAGCAAGTAAGAATGCAATTGTCTTCTGAATTCCCAAGGCTGGTAGTTTTTATCCTTCCCTGGACTGGACTAAGATAGACATCCGGGTGGGAATCCCCTGTGCTTTCTTATGTGCAGTCTTTCAGAGGCAGTGGAGGTCCTCGGAGTGTGCCGAGGATGGGCCTGCAGAGTGGAGAGGCTGGGGAAGCGTCACAGAGCCGCTGGCATCATCATGTTACCTGTGTCCTAGTCCATCTTGGCTACTCGCTCTACACTCTCCCTCCTCAACAGCCAGAATTCTCAAATGACAAATGTAGAGTGTCTGCGTCCATCTTCCCATAGGGGTGGGAGGACGTGAAGCCAAGTCTCTGTCTAAATCTTCTGGGAGGGTCGGAATCAACTGAGTGCTGGCTGGGTGGTCTTTGTGAGCTGTCTGGGGTATGGCTCATCTCCTGCCTGCATAGCTTCCCAGTGTTGTAGGTTCACTGACCAGCCCCACCAGTATGACATCCGGCTTCTGTTTGTTCATTACCTTTCAAATAGATTTCTTTTAGGTTTTTCAGAACAGGGTTTCTCTGTGTAAGAGCCCAGGCTGTGGCTGTCCTGGCACTCACTCTGTAGACCAGGCTGGCCTCGAACTCACAAAAGATGTGCCTGACCCTGTTTCTCAATTGCTGGGATTAAAGGCGTGCGCCACCACTACCCTACTCAAATGGATTCTTCTTCCCGGAGCCAAAATTGGCTCCCACAGGCCATAAGCAGGTCATATGGTGTGCCTGTGTGCTGCAGGGTCCTGTCAGAGAGTGAGGACTTGAATGCTGAAGGTGTAGCTACCGTGTCCATGCGGTCTGCGACTGCTACCTCTGCTTTGCTTGGAGGTCGCTGCCAGAGGAGAGAGCTTGACCCTTTCCTTCTTCAGGACTGATGAAGCCCATGATGCCCCAAGAGTCCCTCAGTGGGACTGGCTGTCGCTCTGAAGATCAAAACTGTGTGCCCTCACTCCAAGAGAGAAAAGTGACCGCCATCGACCCAGCTCCTGTGTGGAGCCCAGAGGGCTACATGGCACTACAGAGCAAAGGCTACTCACTGGCCCACCCGAAGCCTGCCGACACTTTGGCCATGGACATGCACGTCAGGTGAGCTAGCTCCTCCCGCTGCTCTGCGGCTGAAGGAAGACTCTGCAGTCCCCATGGAGGGCCCTAGGAAGAGGCCCCGTCCCTGGAGACACTGCCTGGGGTGGGTGGAGAGGAGTGCAGTGTGCTTGAATGCTTGGTGTGAGTGGCTCTTTCTGATGGCCAGGCTGATGCTCAGGAAGAACCCTGTGGTTGTCGAACCATGGGCACGGGGTAAAGGGGCAGTAGGGCGGGCTCAGAGTGGGGTCTGGACTGGCTCCTCCTGTGTGAATGCAGGAGCTAGCCCTGCCACCCCTAGGCCTAGGCTCACAGACTCCCAGGCTCCAGCTTGTTCATTGCTCCAGGGGATTGCCAGCTCCTCTCTGTCTCCAGGGTGGTCTACCTGAGCTGCCACTACCATCTCCACGCTCACGGACTCCAGGGGCCACCGAGCAACGTGTCTTAAGCTAGAGCAAATGTTTGCTTGTGTTTTCCTTTCTTTTTTTTTTAAAAAAAAAAAACAAACAACTTTTTTTCTTTAAAACAAAACAAAAGCAAAACTAAGTCCTGTTCAGCATGGAAACCAGGAACCAAGCTCCAATCACATTGACTGATTTTTCTGGTTCCTTTTCAGGAGTGAAAGGTCTTACTCTGCCTCTCCCGGAAGGGCAGAGGCCATAAGCGCCCAGCGCGGTCTCTTTGAGGAGAGAGGGGACGAGTACTTGAGTGCTTTTGACAAGAAGGCCCAAGCAGACTTTGACAGCTGTATCTCTTCTCAAAGAATAGGCCAGGAGCTTTTATTTCCACCCCAGGAAAATGTTCAGGAGGTGGGTGCTCCAGGGGGGCGTACCCCAAACCTCAGGTGTTCCCCATTGGAGCCTGACTTTGTCCCAGCCGAGAAAAAGCCAGAGTATGGCAGTTGGGATGTTGGCCACCAGCCAAAGGCTGCAGACACAGCCAACAGTGTCGAGCTGGAGGCACCTCGGGAGGAGCCATCCTTCCATGCTTCCTCCTGGGAGAAGGAAGGGAGCCCCAAGAAACAGCCAAACCCAGAGCCCGAATGGACACCCGAGCCCCGGAGCCAGCACCAAGAGCAGCCGGGCAGGACCCGGAGGTCGGGACCCATCAAGAAACCCATCCTCAAGGCCCTGAAGGTAGAAGAAAAGGAGAAGGCACTGGAAAGGGTCAGGCAGGGCCTGGGAGAGGAGAGCTCCCAGCTGGCCGTAGACCAAGAGCCTGTGTGCAGGGCAGAAGAAGACGAGGATGAGGAGAACAGCCCTGCCCTGGCCAATGTCTCATCTTCTGCCGTGGAGGACAAGGCTGCTGCCCGGGCTGGGTTTGCTCATGAGGCCAGCAAGCTGGATGAAGATGCAAAGGTTGATAAGACCTGGGAAAGCAGGCCCTCGAGGGAGGCCAGCGACGTCCCCCCAACCAAGAGAAACAACTGGATCTTCATTGATGAGGAGCAGGCCTTTGGGGGCCGGGGCCAGGCCCGCGGCCGCGGCCGTGGCTTCAGGGAGTTCACCTTCCGAGGTGGCCGGCCTGCAGGCAGCAACACAAGCGGTCTGTGTGGCACAGGTGTCCTTGGGTCTCGTAGCGTGTACAGTGGTGGCCAGCGCAGTAGCCGGGGCAGGGGCCTTCGTGACTTCCCCCTGCCAGAAGACTGCCCCAGAGCCAAGCCCAGGCGCCGCATCGCCAGTGAGACCCACAGCGAGGGCTCCGAGTATGAGGAGCTACCCAAGAGGCGACGTCAGCGGGGCTTGGAGCCTGGCCATGATGGCATGCTCCTTGAAAGGGACGAGGGTCCCCTGAAGAAGGACTCTTGGCGCTCCAACAGGACTTACACAGAGGACCAGGTTGGCTTAGACACCCGCAGCCGGGGACCTCGTACCTGTGGGAGAGCCCTCCCACCTCGCCTAAGCAACTGCAGCTATGGCCGCCGAACCTTTGTCTCCAAAGAGCCTCCCCACTGGCAGAGCAGGAGCCCAGGCAGTTCCTGGCAGGAATATGGCCCCTCTGCCCCATGTGGCCCACGGCGAACCAATGACAGAGATTACATCCCAGACTCCTACAGACACTCTGACACGCTTGGCAGCAGGGTCTTCGAGGACAGTCGCATGGAGGACAAGAGGTCCTTTTTCCAAGATGACCACGGGGCAGATTCTGAAAATGCAGAGAACAGGCCCTTCCGTCGGAGGCGGCCACCACGCCAAGACAAGCCCCCTCGCTTCCGGCGCCTCCGTCAAGAGCGGGAGTCCCTGGGCCTGTGGGGACCTGAGGAAGAGTCCCACCTGCTGACAAGTCAATGGTCAGGCCGGTCCAAACTCTGTCCTGGGGACAGGAGTGGTCCTGGCGGTCACAGGTCCCCAGAGCTTTCCTACCAGAACTCTTCTGATCACGCCAACGAAGAGTGGGAGACTGCCTCTGAGAGCAGTGACTTCAGCGAGCGCAGGGAGCGGCGAGAAGGCCTTGCAACTGAGCCTGAAGCACAAGGGGATGGTGGCCTGTCAGGGGCCAGTTTGGGTGAGAAGAAGGAGCTGGCCAAGCGGAGCTTCTCCAGCCAGAGGCCCCTGGCTGACAGACAGAGCCGCAAGCTGGAGCCGGGAGGGTTTGGGGAGAAGCCTGTTAGGCCAGGTGGGGGTGAGACTTCCCCCCGCTGCGAGAGCCAGCAGAGTGGGACGCCTCTGAAAGTCAAAAGGTAACACACCAGCACCATCGCGGTCCTTTGTCGTTGTCCTGTTTGCAGCAGCACCAAGTCCATGCATGCACGCCCTGCCAAGCCTGGCGGCCCTGGCCGCTGTGTGTGAGCGTCTCCATCATTTGCTCCTGCATTGCTTGTCCGCTTCTCCATGGTGTGTCATTGTTGATGTCGTTGTGGCTTGATCAACTAAATCCAAAGTGCCCCCATACCCTGTCCCCCACAGTCCAACCTCCGAATGTATTCTCAGCCCTACAGCGATGACTGTTGCCTGTGTGGTGCCTGGAGAGCCCTGCCCAGTCTACCTGCTTGTTCCTGCTTGGAGCTGGCCAGGAGACATCACTCGCCTTTTGACCATGTGGAGATAGCTCTTAGCCTTAGTGGTCCTGCTTCCCTCTTGCTGCCTGGGAAGGTCTGGAGCCACCAGGAGTAGAGGGGAGCAGGCTACTTGCAGCTCATGATGAACCTGGTTCTCGAACTGGAAGCCTTTGGGTAGAATAGTAGTCTGTTAGTTATTGGCCCATTGCCCCAGGCTTGCTTGAAGATGAGCTTGCTGCCCAGTCAATGCCTCAGATTGATGTTCCAGGGAATGCACAGAGGTTTCACCCCTCCTGTCCTCATAATTCAGGGTTCACAGCCAGGGTGTACATACCCTGAGAAAGTTTACCCGAGAAAGCGTCTGTTCTTACAAGCGACCACACTTCAGCCCCCACAAGCCATCATGAATGTGTTCAGAAGCCCTTCAGCGAAGAAAGCCTGTACAGAAAGGCTGGTGGCCCTGTCCTGGGCGCACTTACCCAGCCCCTTCTCCCCGCTGCAGTCTCCTGCAGGCAGCATGCAGTGGAGGGGGTAGGGTTGGGAAGCTGGGAGGGGGCTGCTGACAGCCGCCTTCCCCTGTTGAGGTAGAGCCCTGGCCCACAGAACTGAACCGGCATGTAGCATGTATTGTTGGCAGGCCCTCCTGACCCTTGACGGCTCAGTAGAAGGAACTGGAGCTAGATAGCTGCTGTGTCTGTGTGTGGGCCTTGTGCATTGGAAGTTTTTTCTCATCCCTCTTTCCTAGCCTTTGAGTGATGGTAAACTCATGCGCTCCCCCTTCCTTTGCAGGTCTCCAGAAGAGGCCTTGCCTGGAGGCCTTGGTTGCAGTGGTGGCAGCCACTCATCTTATGCCTTGGAGCGGACTGCTCATGCCAGCTCCAACAGTCCTGAAGCCACCAGTAAGAAAGCAGAGAAGGAGGCCGCCTTAGCTGCTCAGAGGGCTAGTGAGCAGCAGGAAGAGGCCCGGAAGCAGTTTGACCTGGGCTATGGAAGTGAGTTGGGGCTGGGCTCTGGAACTTGGAGGACCCCTGTCTTAAGATGCTTCTAGCCTTGCTGAATCCGTGGCATGTTCAAGGCCGCATGGCTGGCAAACAGACAGAACTGGGTCTGTGAGTTTTCTCCGTCATGGTGCCTGAGCACCTCTGGGTTGTGCTTGCGATGTCCCAGGCTGTTAGGCAAGAGAGGGGTGGGGGCACCCTGTCCAGGCTGAGACTGCTCTTTGATAAGTGGACTTGTGAGCCAGGTAGGTGCTGGGTTCCAGGTACCTGGACCATGACTCGCCTGTTCTTTCTTGTGACTTGGTTCAGATGCCATCATTGACAACTGCGGGTCCAACCCTGGGGAGGAGAGTGAAGTGGGCTCCATGGTGGGCGAAGGCTTCATTGAAGTCCTGACTAAGAAGCAGCGCCGCCTGCTGGAAGAGGAGAGAAGAAAGAAGGAACAGGCTGCTCAGGTAAGAGCCGTGGACCAGAGGACAGCCTGGGTGGAAGAGGAAGGGAGAGAGTCAGGCACGCATTGTCTCCGACCTGCCACTGCTGTCCTCAGACAGACAGCAGGAGATGGAGTCACAAAGAGGTTGACCTGTCAGGGTCTAACAACCGAAGTGTGACCTTGGGTCTCAGCACCACTTTTCTTCATCTTTTCCTTAATGTCCCAGCCGGGCTTGGTGTCTCCTGTTCCTATAAGTCTCAGGGGCCCAGCTTGAGACTCGGTACTTCTTTCTTGAGCCTGCTCCTGGGCCTGTCCGAGGTTTTGAAGACAAGCATCAGGCATCACAAGCTAGTCCAAGTGGTGTAGTGAGCCAAGACACTTTTCCCAGGAGAATTAGTCATCTCTCATGTCTTAGGCTAGACTGCATTAGCCTCTTTTTTTTTCCTAGGTCCCTGTCAAAGGTCGAGGCCTTTCTTCACGTATTCCTCCTCGGTTTGCCAAAAAGCAGAACAGCCTGTGTCTGGAGCAAGGCGATGTGGCCGTGCCTGGCAGCAGCCTGGGCACTGAGATCTGGGAGAGCGGCAGCCAAGGTGAGGTGGGTGCCCGGCTCAGAAAAGGCGGGGCTCGTTTCTGAGAGTCATGCCTTCGAGCCTGGAGTGTGAGTGGTCCCTGAGCGTCACCTGGATTGAGGCGCTGAGGCAGCTGCTGCAGAAGTTGCGGGCGGTTGACATCCCTGGTGCCAATACGGTAGACTAGGAGAGCCAGTAGCAAGCCTTAACTAGAGGAAGGATGGCAGATGGCAAGGAGGAGCTAGGGAATGCCCTTCTCCAACAGGAGGAAAAGGGCAAAGTTCAGATTAAAGTAAGTGTGCTTTCCTTTACGTAGTTTTGTTTGTTTGAAATGTCCCGCTCGAAGCCGTGCTTCTGAACTTGCCGTTTAAAATGCAAAGCCATTCCAGATGATCAAGTTGTTCTTGAAGTCCTCCTTCGAGTGGGGCCTGCTGTGAACTGGAAGATTGCAGTTGACTGGAAGGTTTTCTGTGGCTTGCAGAGGAGCTAGGAGAGCCCACCCTGCAGAGCAATAGCTGACGTCAGGCTGGAACAAATGCCGCAATGGCTGACTTAAGTCCCTGCAAGCCTGGTTTTTCATAGTCTCATTCATCCTTGTATTCCTGGTGAAAACTTTGTTTATAGCAAAGCAATGCCACATGGTGTTCGGCCTGGTAAAGACAGAACAATGGCTAGAGGTGTGGCTCAGTGACGGGGTCCTTACTTAGCATGGCACCAGTGGACTGCCAGCATGCATATGCAGTAAGTTCCTAGAACTTCCAGCAGCCAGATGGGCATGGCAGCATGCAGCGGACCAAAGAACAGTCGTCTTCAGAGAAGTCAAGGGCTCTGCAGTGCTGTTGTCCAGACCAGGCCCCTGTGTGTGTGGCTTCAGGGGGCATAGACATTTCTAGGCTCTAGCTCTGGCTGTGGTTGGATTCTGGGAAAGGTCTGTGGGTTAACTGCTTGGACCTTTCAGAGACTTAGAGAAGCTGCTGATTTGCAGCTCTGCTGCAGGGTGGTGTCCGCATGGGGCCAGTGGAGAGGTGAAGGGAGGAAGGACCAGGGAGTGCACGGGTGTGGGGCGCACACCTTTAGTCTCAGCACTCAGGAGGCAGAGACAGGCAGGTTTGCGAGTGCCAGCCAGACCTATTATTGAAGACCCTGTCTAAAAACAGCTTTCCTTATCCATGGAGCCCCGCCCCCCCACACCACGCCAAAAAAAAAAAAAAAAAAAACCAAAACAGTGTAAAATGGATTAGATTTTGAGCAGGTTTGGGTTTTTCACTTCTGTGTTTGTTTACATGTGAAGGTTGTTGAGGGAAACTCTCGGCAGTGCCTGGATCAGGTCCGGTCACAAGGAGAATGCAGAGCACCTGGGCCGTGTGTCCGTAGCTTGTTTCAGTGGGTGTCCACGCCAGTGGAAGGGAACTCATAAGCTTGTGTCTTCCAGACTGCCTGTCTCTCTGGTGCCCTGACTCTGTCTCCTCTCCTTGGCAGCCCTCCCTGTGCAGGGCGCAGCCAGCGACTCATGGAGGAAAGCTGTTACTGCCTTCAGCAGCACTGAGCCTGGCACCTCAGAGGTGAGTGCCACCACCACGCACGTGCCCTGCTGCTACAGTGCCCTGCTGTGGTCCCTAGCTTGTCATCCTCATTAGCCTTGGTCTCTGGTTTCTCTGTGGTGCCTGCGTGAGCAGAGAGACAAGGAAGAGACATCTGGATTGAAAGCCCCTTGGAGCTGGTCTTAGCCGGCACCTGTACATTTGGGAGTCTGGTCTCAGCCCATGCTGTGGTCACGAGCTTGAGTGGCATTGACGCTTTCATTAAGCTGGGCATGGGCCATGGGCAGCCACTGTCACCAGGTCGGGACTGAAGTGGTGGATGTTGGTGATGGGGAGGAACGCCAATGCTGCGTGCACATTGCAGTTGCTTGCGCTTTGCAGTTTGGGAACAGGGCTCTAACCCCGTTTGTGCTCTGCACAGCAGGCTTTTAAGAGCAGCCAGGGAGATAGTGGCGTCGACTTGAGTGCTGAGTCTCGGGAATCCTCTGCGACCTCCTCACAGCGCAGTTCCCCGTATGGTACACTCAAGCCAGAGGAGATGAGCGGGCCTGGCCTGACAGAATCCAAGGCCGACAGCCACAAGGACCAAGCTCAGAAGCAGTCTGAGCACAAGGTAACCTGAAAGTCCCCTACATGGGGCCAGGGCCTGGGTGGAAGGTTGATGCCAAGGGCACATGGAAGCCTGTGTGTCTCAGCCTCTCTGTTTTCTCACCCAGGACTCAGAGCAGGGGTCTGGACAGAGCAAGGAGCACAGACCAGGACCCATCGGCAATGAGCGCTCCCTGAAAAACAGAAAGGGCTCGGAGGGGGCCGAGCGGCTGCAAGGGGCTGTCGTCCCGCCTGTTAACGGGGTGGAGGTTCATGTGGACTCCGTGCTGCCTGTGCCACCCATTGAGTTTGGAGTCAGCCCAAAAGTGAGCTTCACTTTCACTCTTTTCTTTGTTTTTTGTGCTTAGGTGGACAAATAGGATTGTCTCCTAGAGGAAAAAAGAGATAGAAGCTGAGTATTCTTTTGTTTTGAGAAGAGTGTTGGCAGAGTCAGGGATAGGCAGGTATTACGGGATTGCTACGTAGATGACCAGGGTAGGCAGAGACAAGTCAGGTGACTTCCTTTCTTGTGTGTGTGGTTACCCCTCTTGTAACTCTGGTGAGTGTTGCATAGTGGACAGCCTCATTGGTGTGGGCCCAGTGACAGGTGAGCTGGGCGGGGCTTAGACACTGTGTACTCTTCTCTTCCAGGACTCTGATTTCAGCCTGCCCCCTGGTTCTGCTTCTGGTCCTGTAGGGAATCCAGTTGCCAAGCTTCAGGATGTCTTGGCTAGTAATGTAAGTCAGCACGTTTTCCTCCAGCTCTGCCCACACCCATGCTGGCCACTCCGTGGTGGGACTGTTACTAAGTTTGGGGACCTTTGGCTGGAGCTGGTATCAGTCCTCTTAGTGTCTGGGCTGTTTGTCTTCCTGTAGTTCCTCCAGTCTTCCGTTGGGCCAGCTGTGGTGCAGACTGCTCTCCATAGTGAGAGAGCACTCTAACACTGAGCCACACGTGCCCGTCCTCAGACTGGCCTTTCATGGCCAGTGGATAACAGTGGTTAAGCACTGGTGCTCAGGAGAGGGAGCTTCAACCTTGTGAGCTGCTTGGATTCGTTGATCTGTCCTCTGTAGAACTGCTGGATGAGGGAGGACACCCAGGCAGCATTCCCTACAGGGTTGGAGAACATTGCCAGGCATTGAATGAAAACAGTTTGGGTTCAGTGTGTTTGAAAGACTGTTAGCCAGGTCTCCTGACTTTGGGAATCCTGCGTGAATTGTTAAGTTGGCTAATAAGCCCGGCACTCTATGTATGGTTGGTCCAGTAACTGCATTTCCAACCTGTGTTAGGAGGGCCCAGAGAGCTGAGTGACAGTCACCACTTTTGCTCTCTGGACCTGGCCATCTCCCAAGCCAGGCATTAGGTTTCTGCCAAACCAGGTACTTGACAGCATGTGAGTGTGTGTGTGTGTGTGTGTGTGTGTGTGTGTGTGTGTGTGTATTTGTGTGTGTTGGGACATGACTGTCGAGGTCTAGTGGAGTGTGGGTGTGGAGGTGACATTGAACTACGCAGCCTGCTCTAGGTAGTCTGGTCATGGCGATGTGTTCAGATGAGCAGCTACCCCGTGTCCCTGAGCCCTGCCTATGCCCATGACTTCCTTGCTGTCCTCTCCAGGCAGGACTGACGCAGAGTATCCCCATCCTTCGGCGGGATCACCACATCCAGAGAGCCATCGGCCTGTCCCCCATGTCTTTCCCCACGGCAGACCTCACATTGAAGGTAAAGTCGGGCCTGAACTGGTCTAGGGTCCTCACCAGTGCCTCAGCTTGTGATGAGGTACAGAGGGAACCCTTCTGCGCCCCTGGCTTAGATTGCTACTGTCCCCTTTGTCCCCAGTAGTAATTTGCATCCCTCCCCTCCTCTTGCTTCCAAAGATGGAGTCTGCACGCAAGGCTTGGGAAAACTCCCCCAGTTTGCCGGAGCAGAGCTCTCCAGGAGGTGCAGGCTCGGGCATCCAGCCTCCTTCCTCTGTGGGCGCCTCCAACGGAGTCAGCTACAGCTCCTTTGGTGGAGTGTCCATGCCACCCATGCCTGTGGCTTCTGTAGCGCCTTCTGCTTCGATGCCAGGTATCACATCCCCTGAGCCAGGCTCGGGAGCCTTCTCCATTCGCTATGGAGAGAAGCTGGATTATCAGCTCTGCTCTCACAGAGTGACGCTTGATTGTAGTCAGGGTTACAGCTTCCCACGTGCTCTGCTGTGGGAGGAAGGATTGCTGTACCACAGGGAGGGAGTGGCCAGAGAGGAGTGAGCAGTCAGACCCTGGTTAATGTCACCTCTCCTATAAAGCAGGCTGGTGACCCTGTCCACGGGGTGACTACACCATGACTCAGGAACTTAAACTCGGGTCCCCCATTGCTGGCAGCTGTTGTGCTTCTTTTACTGTCATTATGCTTGTTACTGGGGATTTTGAGGGCCCAGCTGCCAAGGTCTCAGTGATGCAGTTCCAATAGATCCTTCTGACCCTCCACTGTGGACTCAAAGCAGGGAGATGAAGAGGAAAGAGACTGAGAGACCTGAGCAGCTCTCTTCCATAGTAAATAGCCCTCCCAAAGGCCCAGCCCCGCTGGTGAGTGGTTAAGTGCTTAGGAACTCTGCTCCTGCACTGGAGCCTGCCTGGGTTGCCTGAGGTGTGTGTTACAGCAGAGAATCACACAGCCTCTGCTCACACGTGTCTTCAGCCCCACTGAGTCCCCCGGGGAACGTGGCCGTGTGCAGTGAGGAGACTTGATCCTTTTCTTCCTTGTCTGCCTTCTGTTTCCTCCAGGCAACCACCTCCCACCTCTGTACCTGGACGGCCACGTGTTTGCAAGTCAGCCCCGGCTGGTTCCTCAAACGATACCTCAGCAGCAGAGTTACCAGCAGGTGAGGGTGGGAAGCCAAGTGGCCAGACGTCAGAGGCAGCGTGGCCTTGGTCTCTCTGCATTTCTTTGCTGGTGATCTTGCCCCCTGTCCCCTGTGATCCCCAGCACTGGCAGACCACAGCACCCAGAAAGTGTTTGTCGAAAGAATCTCTGAAAGAGAAAGAGGCATGGAGTAAACACCCCAGGTGCTGTTACTTGCTTCTCTTAGCTGGGGTCAGCTGCAGTGGGGGCACATTGGCTATAGGGGTCCTGAAAAGTCTGGGTCTCTGGGCACAGATGCATTAGAGAGAGTTTTAGGAACAGGCAGGGTGTTGACTTTGCACAAGATTGACATTCTGTCTGTGCTGAAGGCCAGTCTGATTTGGAACCTCCTCCAAAGACTGATACTGGCCTCCTACACACCACGGCAGCATTCCTTCCTACTGCGAGTCTTGATCCAGAGGATGGGGGCTGTCATAGCTCTCAAGACATGTTGTGCTTAGTTTTCCAAGATTTTGATCCAACTGATGAATCTCAGTGCTCCCTTTTATTCTTTAAGGGGTTGTTTTCAGTATTTGATATGGGTGTTTTGCTTGCACATTTGTCTATGCGCTATGTGCATATACTGCGAACAGAGGCCAGAAGGCAGCATCAGATCCTCCAAACTGGATTTACAGACAGTTGTTAGCAGTCACGTGGCTGCTGAAAACTGAACCCAGGTCCTCAGTAAGAACAAGTGCTTTTAACCACTGAGCCATCTTTCTAACCCCTATGATTTTTGAATCTTACTCTGTAGTCAGGCTGACACTATTTAGCCCTAGCTGACCTGAAGCTTAGAGAGGTTTTCTAGCCTCAGACACCCACAGACCGTTGTTACAAGTGTCAGACATTACACTCACCTTGCACGTATCCGCCCCATTGATGTATATGCCTGGCTGGATGCATTTTTGCCGTGCACAGTCCCAGTGTTAGGGCTCCACCGTGCCTTGTCTTCCTGCTGCTGATCTTTGGCTGTGGGAAACCAGATCAGATGTGTTGGGACGCACCCTTGCTGACAGGCCAGGAGCAGGTGGAGGTGGGGAGGCGTGTTGGGCTCAATGCAGTCATCACCTGGTTCCTCTTTGCAGGCTGCCACTGCCCAGCAGATCCCGCTCTCCCTCCACACATCTCTGCAGGCCCAGGCGCAGCTTGGGCTGAGGGGTGGGCTCCCTGTCTCCCAGTCCCAGGAGATCTTCAGCTCACTGCAGCCTTTCAGGTGAGAGAGACTGTGCGCTTCCCTGCTGTGCTTGCCTGTGCTCCTGTGCCAGGCAATGTTCTTCCTGTGCCAGCTGCTACTCCCACACCCCACTCCCACTCAGTATGCATGATGGCCTCAGCTTTGGCATCATTGCGTCTTCCTGGGCCTGCCACAGCTCGGGTGTGTTCATGGTCCCCAGTCAGCAGTGTTGGGCTTGTTCAGGCCCTCTGAATAGTTTCCTGGGGACGTCGGATCTGTGCGCAAGCCCTCGGTTGCTGTGCTCCCCAGTGCTGACAACAGCTAACGTCCACCTGGCTTTTTCAGGTCTCAGGTGTACATGCATCCCAGCCTGTCACCACCCAGCACTATGATCCTCTCTGGGGGCACAGCCTTGAAACCCCCGTACTCTGCGTTTCCTGGCATACAGCCCTTGGAGATGGTGAAGCCACAGTCCGGCTCACCCTACCAGCCCATGAGTAGTAACCAGGCACTGGTCTATGAGGGCCAGCTCGGCCAAGCTACAGGCTTGGGTACCTCCCAGATGTTGGATTCCCAGCTTCCACAGGTCAGTTTGCTTTTCTCTCAAGCCCCTGCCTTCCTCAGCTCTCTCAGCTGCCCCCGTGATGTCATGTGTATGTCTCTGCTGCAGAGGCTCTTCTCGTCCCCACACCACTATGTTCTACTGACCTAACTTTCCTCAGAGCTCTGTTGGAGAGACGTTTGCAGCCCCCAGATAGAGGCTGTGGGAATGGAAGTGGGGCAGGTGACTTTGTTCCTCCCTTCTTCCAGTCTCCACCTGAGCCTGAGTCGTAGATGGCAGGCCTGCCCTCTCTGCATGTTGGAGCTTTCTACTGGCCAGTCTGTCACTGGGCCCTTCCTTCTTGTGGGCTCCTGGTTGACACTGTTAACTCCATTTTGATGCCCTTGACCATGCCCACAGTGTTGGTCATACATAGTCACCAGCTCTACCTTTCTGACTAATAACTCCCAATGGTCCAACCCCACACTACTGGAAAGAGCTCTCCTCTCAACCCTGTGGCATGGCTTGTTTTTTCCCCAGGGTGTAGACCCACATCCATGCGTTCCCTCTGTCTACCAGCAACCCTACATCCGAACAGCCCACTTCTTGCTGCTTCTCCCATGCTGCCCCCTCCCCATTGCCTTGCTTCCCATCGCCAGAGAAACAGGCGATGATGGTCCACAGAAACCCGTGGTCACACCTCCCTGCCTGTGTACTTCTGGCCCACAGCAGCATCCTATTCCTAGGAAGCCCCCCCCTCGTCCTGCAGGCCACCCTGGCTAGTACCCTTCTCTTTCCTATCAGTGTAGATATAGGCTCAGTGCTGCCTCTAATTGAGGGTCATCTTTGGACTGCACCCCAGCCACCCATTATAGCATCCCCCAGTCGCCCCCACTCTTCAAGTTATCTTCACACTATTATCCCTAGCTCACCTTTCTCCTCACGCCCTCTTCTCCTTCACCTGCCCCTGCTGCTGTCCAATTGTGGATGTCACCTTCATTCCTGTCTTTGCTCTCCTTTCTGGTCATCATCCAAGCACTGCCCATTCGCAGATTCATTTCTACAACCCTGTGTCTTCTGCTGGCAGCTCCAGCATGCTGGGTCCCTCTCATTCTGCTCATCAGTCTCCATTATCCCCCATCCTCCTCCTATTATTGCCTCTGCTGGTCCTTCAGGTGCTCCTGCTACCTCTGCCTGTAGGAAAGACTCGGTGTTTGTGTCACACGCGTCCTCACTACCCGTGCCATGCTGTCTCTACAGGGACTTAACTCTTTGCCCCTTTTGCCCGTGGTCCCCAATAGACTGCAGTGAGTATAGCAGCCCAGGCATCTCTTGCTTGACTTTTATCTGTTCCTGCTGGACTCTGCTCTGAGGTCCTGGTGCCACCACAAGTCTCAGTGATGCAGTTCCAATAGATCCTTCTGACCCTCCACTGTGGACTCAAAGCAGGGAGATGAAGAGGACAGAGACTGAGAGACCTAAGTGGCCCAGCCTCCCCCCAACTCTTAATTCCCCCCTTCCCCCCTGCCAACTTTGTCATGATCGCTTGGGCCCTGTGGGAGCTGCTGTTCTGCTGTCTGGTATGCTCCAGAAGGGTCTCTGAGGCTCCAGTTTGGTCTTGTTTTTTGCCACTATTGGTGCAGAAGAGTGTGCCTCACATCTTTGGGCCACACAAAGGGACATAAGGAGAGACTTCCTGAGCAGCTTCCCTTGGGGGAGCTCTCTGCTGTCTTCCCCCGCGAGCCTGTACTCTGAGTGCCGTCTGACCTTGTGACATATGATACATGTGTCACGTATGGCTTTCTGTAGTTGTCACTGCTCGAGTCTGCAGGTTAATCCTGTGGCTTCCCTAAGGCCACACAGCCCCCTACAGGTTCCCCGAGCACCCAGGAGTGCTGCGCACACTCCCCACCTGCATGCTTTAGCTTCCTCTCCAGGGTCATTCTGCCCCTTGACTGTCCTGTGACCCAACAGCTCACTATGCCACTGCCTCGGTATGGCTCCGGGCAGCAGCCACTGATCCTGCCACAGTCCATTCAGCTGCCTCCAGGACAGAGTCTCTCTGTTGGGGCCCCCCGAAGGATTCCTCCACCTGGCTCCCAACCACCGGTCCTGAACACCAGCAGAGAGGTAAAGGTGGTTCCAGAATGGGGGCTTTGTTCAAATGAGACTCCTAGAACAGAGCTGATTACAGAGAGTGCAGGCTCCCAACCACATGTGGCTTTTTCACACTGCAAGGTCTGCAAAGTCCCAAATGCCAGAGGCTCCTTGCGTGTGTGTAAACTAGACAGGTTCTGGCATGTGAACAGTGTGCAGCCACTGCCTCAGCCAATGGGGAGGAGCCACTTGGAGCCACCACAGATGCAGGGCCCAGACTCTTGAATAAACAGGAGTCTGCACTTCTTTTTTGTTTTGTTTTTCGAGACAGGGTTTCTCTGTGGTTTTGGAACCTGTCCTGGAACTAGCTCTTGTAGACCAAGCTGGTCTCGAACTCACAGAGATCCACCTGCCTCTGCCTCCCGAGTGCTGGGATTAAAGGCGTGTGCCACCACCGCCCGGCTGAGTCTGCACTTCTTATAAGCTCACTGGAACTCTGATGTGGCTGGTATCTAGGTGATGGTCCACAGGGAAAGAAACAATAAGCACTAGGAGACAGCCGTCCCTTGAGCCTGGTTGGGGTTGGGACCACTATGGGCTGCTGAGTGACCGTGTTGCTTCTTGACTACTCTAGTCCGCTCAGATGGAGCTGAAAGGCTTCCACTTTGCCGACAGTAAACAGAATGTTCCTTCTGGAGGCTCTGCACCATCCCCGCAAGCCTACAGGTAAAGATGAATCCTGGGGGTGGGGCCCACTGCTAGGTCTTTGATAAGTCGCTCCCAAGAGCCCTTGTGTCCGGGGAGAATGGCGGCAGCACTGCAGCATGGCCCCTTCGCATACCCTGGCATCACTGCGGCATGTAGCGTGCTGTGCTTTAGTTAACTGGCAGAGGGAGTCCTAGGGAAGCCGGGTTTGATCTGCAGAGTAAGATGTTCAGAGGAGTGAGAGGGCTTTCTGGGGTGTCAGCCTCAGCCTCAAGGTCTCGTATCCAAGCTTACCCTCTGACCCCTCTCGGGACTTTTAGTGCTGGGTGTGGGTGGCCTTTCTTCCCATACCATAGACTGGTGCCCACTGTTTTCCTTAGTAACCACGCATGTTCTCCTTGGCCCGATTCAGAGGTATCTGGGTTGTGCAGGAGCTCCTGGTCCCCGTGCCGGGTTAGGGACATATAGCTCTAGCTGGGCCTGATGGTGTGTGCAGCTTGGTGCCTTGTGTTTACACACGGAATGGGACAGACACACCTGCAGTTCAACACAGTCTGCAGGCAGAGTCCTGCCATCTTGTGTCCTGCCTCCACTGTGACTATTTGACCTGACATTCGGCTGTGTTGGACCGGAACTTACTTCCATTGTGCCACCTCCACAAAAGGGGGATTGATGGACACCCCCCAGTTTTTGCTGTTGCGGCTTTTTGTTTGTGCATGAATGTATTTTTTTTTAAAATATTTATTTATTTATTATGTATACAGTATCTGCATGTACACCTGCAGGGCAGAAGAGGGCACCAGATCTCATTATATGGATGGTTGTGAGCCACCATGTGGTTGTTGGGAATTGAACTCAGGACCTCTGGAAGAACAGCCAGTGATCTTAACCGCTGAGCCATCTCTCCAGCCCCAGTGCATTTTGTTTTGCTGCCATTACCTGGCAGCAGGCCCATTTAGCAGAGCTGTGTGGAGTACAGCCCAGCACAGTGTTCATGGAGGGAGGGGGAAGGAAGCTTCAGAAAGGAGCCCACACCATAGTTCTGCCCAGTGCGACTGCATTAGCCTGAGTATAGTAGGGAAGCAGCCTTGTCCTCGGGAGAAACTGTTGGCTCTCTATCTGCAGATTGGAAATATTTGGGAGGGGAAGGGACCAAAAATGGTTTCTTGTCCTCATTGCTAAGCAATATAGTGTACGTGCTATCTGCATAGTGTTGGTATGCAGTCTAGAGAGGAGCTTTGAAGTATATAGGAGGAGCTGCGTGTTGTGGGTCAGTGTAGAGCACATGCTAACTCGAACTCATGAGGCCTATTACTGCTGGAGAACATGGCTAGGCCACATGTAAACACATGTAACTGTCTGAGGGATTTGAGTCTTCGTAGTGAGGTATCTGAGGTCCTAGGAACTATCTCTTTAGAGGTGAAGGGGCTGTTGGGTGTCATGTCACAGGCCGGGACTTGTATAGTTTCCCAAGGTTTTGAGAAACGGCAACTGAGCTATACATGCCTTGCAAAAAAAGGGAGTCCTTGGTCAGACATTGCAGGGGTATGCTGTCCACAGGGTGGCTTTTAGTAGGGTGGTAGGTCCCAGCACCTCACAGCTGCACACTCAAGACACCCACTGACATCTGCCTAGTACTCTTTCGGACACAGGACCTTTCTTCTTCAAACATCTGAGGGGTTCGGGGACTAAAAGCAGTTGTGGGTTCCTCCCCTTCCCCAGTAGAGAGCCGATGAGAAAACTCCCATTGTAGTTCCTTGGTGCTGGTTGCAACCTTTATCTGGGCCCTGCATTACACTAGTCCAGACGCTCCACAGCCTGAGGACAGCCACCGTCTGCCTGCTCACAGCAAGGGCTGCCTTTCCTCTCCTGGGTGTGTCTCCTGGAAGTGCCGAGGGACACTGGTGACCACCCTTCTCCCCGTCCTGTGTTCTCAGCTGTCTCAGGTCTCTGCTTTCTGTCTGCTAGGGCCTCTGACCAGAGAGCCCTCCCTGGCTCGATCTGCCTCTGTTTGCTGCTAGGCTTTGACTCCATCTCTGTGGTGACACGTGTGTATTCTCAACCCTGCCTTTGGTTTTTTCAGGCCTAGCTCTGCTAGCCCCAGTGGGAAGGCCTCTGGATCAGCAGTTAACATGGGCTCTGTGCAGGGACACTACGTTCAACAGGTAGAAGATGGCTTTCCAGACCCTGCAGCCCTGAACACTTAGGCCTGTCTCCCAGCGCCATAGGAGAGGGGACTGTCCATCTGATGGATGCTTTTTAATAAAAATAGGGAAATATGCCCTACTGCTTAGAGCTGGGCCACCTGAATCCCTTCTGGTGAAAGCATTTCTCTTGATGGGTATCTGAATCATTCCTTGTCCGGCGGAGAAGGGAAGATACTGGTTCCCACAAGAGGTGACTCCAGAAGGAGTACTATCCCCAGCCATTTGGGGCTGTCATGGCGCTCTGGGAGACCTGTTTAGGCCTGGGTTAGCTCAGAGGCTGGGGTGTGTGTGCGTGCTAGCTTTAGTGAGTGGTGTAGCATGTCTCTGTCTGCCTGGGTGGGATCATAGTTGGGGTGCAGCTTCCCCCACTGTGGGGATTCCTCAGTGTCTTTCCATGTAGGCCCTTTTCTCTTCCTTCTGTAAAGCTGGGCTGGGGCTTGATAAATTTGTCACTGGCAGGTGGAGGTGTGAGAGTGATGGCTCTCTTTTCACCCCTCTTTCCCAGGATTCCTTGGTGGGACACACCTCCTACTATGGAACGGTTTCTGACCCTCTCACCTCCCTAGCACATGTGAGGCCCTGATTCCGTCCTTGGCACTGACAAAAAGACAGAAAGCCACCCAACAAAGTTTCCTCCCAGAATTTAGACCAAATGAGGAGCAAACCTGCAGTGGTCACTCCACTGTGCAGAGCTGCGGACAAATGGAACCCTGCTTGGGAATCTTGATCAAATTGGGACCTGGGGAAAAGAAATGTAGTTATTCAGAGGCATTTGGGATGGGTCTGAATCATGGGCCAAGATCTGGGAACTCCAAGTTGGCCCTATCCCTCTACAGATAAGTGGTCTGCTGAAGGGGCTGTTTGCTTGCCAGTGGGGCGTGGGGTACACTGATTCAGAAAGGTTCTTCCCATCAGCCGTGGGACCAGAAATGCTTCACCCAGGATATGCTACTGCTGAATTCTCTGTAGAGACCCGGGAATCTTCCTGCCTCTGAATCATGCACTCAGTGCCTGTTTGGGGGAGGGGCAGGGCAGTTCTGGCTACACACCAGACTCCTCCCTGGGCTTTTGCGGGTAGCGTTTGGTCTGACTCAGGAGCAGGGAGGGAGGGGTCTCTACACATCTTGCCCTGCACTCACTTTGATTTTCCTGTCCATCTGTCCAAAGGCAAAGCGAGTGGATGAGAAACCCAGCCTGGGAACCGTGAAGCTGCAGGAGGCCTCCTCAGCCACCTCCCAGATGAAGCGAACCGGAGCAATCAAGCCCCGGGCGGTCAAGGTGGAGGAGAGCAAAGCCTGAAGGGGCCTGGCGTCTTTGCCTCACCCTGACAGGGACGGGTGGTGCACCACCGCCAGCCTGGACAGAGCTCTCTCCGCTCCCGAAAGCTCCTGAAAGTTCCATCGTCAGCCAGCCCGCATCGTGGATATATGGCCTCGACCTGCTTGCTTTGGTACAAAAGAGCAGACTCCCTCCCCCCCACCCCTCTGCCCAGTGACTGTGGAGTGAGTCTCCTGCGCAGTGCAGACCTGCCCGCCCGCCCCATCTCCAGGCACAGTGGTTTGGCAGCAGGGTCATTTTAATTTTAGCTGGAGGCTTTTTGTTTTAAAAAGCAGCTACGGTTTTTACAAAGGGGAAAGAAGAACAAAATGCTACGTCTGTATAGCTGAACTTTTATACGTTCCTTGCTGTCCTCTCTGCTCTGCTGTCCCCAGTGGTCTCCTTTTATCTCTGTCCTGTTTGACATGTCCCAATGCTACCTTAAGAGGTGATTCTTAAGAGTGTCCACACACATACACACACACACAGTTGGCTGACCTTTGGTGTTATTAAGGATGTAACTAGTCTATCTGGTGGCCCCTTACTACCTTCGGTGCCATAAGGTTGGTATCTGAGTTCACTTCCAGCCTCTGGCTTGGAGTTGATGTTTCAGCATAAGAATTATCTGTTCTGGGCCCTTCTGAAGTCAGTGGACACACTGAGTGTTGGGGACCAGAGAGGAATTGTGGAGTTACAGTCAGCATTGGCAGAGGCGACCAAACCACAGACCCCAGTAGGGGACTGTGCATTTGAGGCTCTATGCCTTAGCCTTCTGAGTGGCCGTGTTCCCCACTTCCTTCCTTTCCTCTCCTGCTGTGTCCCTCTGGATCCCTGTTTACCCATCCCTCACAGCTTATCACCAAAACCAGTAGGACAGAGGTGGACACCTGTTAGAGTTTGCGACAGAAAAAGCTATGGGACATTCCTCGTGTCCTTCACTCCCAGTAACAGAGCAGGGTGGGTAGGTTGCCTAGTAACCTATCCTCAGACAACTGGGCAAGGTCAAGGTACAGTGGCCTGCAGAGAAGCCAGTGAAGCCTTCCTAAAAGGATGGTTTCTTAGTACTACCCCATGCAGAAGGTTCCTTGTGAGCGCCTGTGTGCTGGGCTTTCTGCTCTCACTAAGAACAAGGAAATCATCCCATCACTGAAAGAAAAGTGAAGGGGGATTTCAAGTTGCTCAGATACTCTTTGGGATCCCCAATTAATCACCCACCTGGGGGTGCTGGAGACCACCTGCCTCAGAACTCACAGTGGTGGCAGGGCTGGGACAAGCCTGTATTGCCATGGCTGTGAGAACAGAAGCATCTTGGGTGCTCCTGTGGGGGCTGCATCTGCATGCTGCCTTGCCAGTTGCTGGAAAGAAGCACAGTCTGGGCCCGTCCGCCCGTCCCCAGGGTTACCTGACAGGGCAGGCCTATGAAAAGCATCTGTAGCTCTCAGCTCCTCTCCCTTCTTGCCTCTGCCCTCCAGCCTTTAGTCACGCCTTTGTCCCGGCTCTTCCTAAAAAGCACTGCCCACTTAGAGTCCCTGGCACAGATCTGCCTTGTCCCTCACCTGCTGTCCCTTCACCCTGGAAGTATCTGGTTACTGTCCCAGTGATTGAGCCCTCTGTCCCACTGCCAAATCTCAGTAAACGCCACACACAGTCACCTTTACCTGTCCTTAGAAATGCGGCTAGACCCACCTCCCCTAATGCTGGTGGGCGTTATGTGTCAAAAGAAACAAACGCTTTCTCCTTCAGAATTTCACAGTCCAGGACGCTGTTACAAACTCAGAATGTGCCCTTTCAGGAGCCTGCTGTCAGAATGACGGCACTTCCTGTTTGAGAAGGGAACTTAGGAGGCTGCCTGTTTCCAGTCCTTTCTCTTGCCCTGTTTCCCTCCTGCCTCCCACCCCAAATAAAAACAAGAAACACTAGAATTTATTTATATGTATTGATGTTGTAGGTCTAGATGGAACAGAAAAAAGTAAAGTTCCACTGCTCTGTTTATCTGATGTCTGCTTGCTCTGTGCAGAGAGGCAGGAAATTGCATGTGAAGTTGTGCTCCCGCCTCTGACCTCAGCTGTGGGCTCCTCCCCGCTGAGATGCACATCTGCAGCCAGACTCTGGGGACAGGGGGCAGGCTTCAGGCCTCCAGACGTCCCTGCCCTTCGTACGATCTGGTCAAGCCAAGTTCTTAGTGCAATATCTCTTCATGTGGATTTTAGCACCAAGCTCAAGGTATAATAGGACTTGGGGTCTTATTTTGGTTTCAACCCCCCTCTTCAGATCATAGATAAAACATAGGAGTTCTGTCTAGTTACCATGGCCTTTATGGGAACAGGCAAAACCCAGCACCTGTCTGCTGAGATGAGTGGAGGTGGGGCAGAATTATTTACTCCTGCCTACTGGAGTTACCTCCTAATGCTGGTGGCTTTGTTGGGCCACTGATGGTGCAATCCCTGCTTGGCAACCAGGAACTCTTCAGTACTGTCGGTCCTGATGGTGTGTTCAGCTGAAGATGGCTTCTTAACAGTTGCTTTCCTTGTCTTATTCCCAAGTTTACCATTTTCAAATTCAGAGTTTGCAGAACACTTCTGGGTCTAGATTCCTTAGGGGGCAAACAAAGAATGGCTGCATCACACATTCTGAAAAGCTGGTTCATGTCTAGAGCCATGGTTGCTCTTCTGCTGCTAGAGCTACCAGGACATCTCTATCGACATTACTCTCCTGTCCTCTGGAGCTGTGATGGCGTCATGAATGTTGGACCTCAGAGTTCAGGGCACAAGAGTGCCTGCTGAGGCCATGAGGCAACTCTGGCTAAGCCCACTTCCCCACCCCCTCCCGACATCCTTTGGGTCCCCCCTCTGCCAGGTATTCAGGTTTATTTGCTCTCATTTCCAGCGATGCAAGCCTGGGTTAGAGGGCCTGCTGGGCTTTGTTTACAACCAACGGCACAAAAGTGTGTCTTCCGTTGTATTCTTTGATGAGTGGGAAATGGACACTTCCAGAAAGTCAGCTTTCTTTGTGCGTTGTCTCTGAGACAAGTTATCTGGAACAGAGCGGCCCTGTGTTGGGGATGAGCACGTCACCGGCTGTGTTCTCCACTAGGCCCACCAGCTCTGACTGGTGACTTTCCAGGCACGTGACCCCTGCAGCTTCCACCTGCTTCAGACCTGCTTCATCCCCAGGCCCCCTGTTGGCATGTCACAGTCCTGGAGCAGCAGTCCTGTGAAGGCTCCGTGCAAGACTCCTCGGTTGTTGAAACGGGTCCTGTGCCCTCAGCTTTCAACCTCATGCCCTTTGTAGAAAAAGATTTGGGGGTTTTTGTTCTTTTTGAGGGTCTTTTTTTCTTTTTTTCCTTTTATTTTGGCCTTTCCTCTGTCTTCACTAAGACCAGATATTTGAAAGGGCAGACGATGTTAAAGGTGTACCGTGCAGCTTGTTTAGACGTGATTTGGGGAACCTCTTACCTCGGATGGGGAATGGAATGGTGAATTCACCTTCCCTTCCCTCCGGTTCAGTCCCTGTTGTTTCTCCTTTCAAATATGTGATTGTACTAGCTCTTTCCGTATGAAAGAACTCTCCTTATTTAAATAAAAGAGTATAAAAAAATAAAGCCAACCATGCTTTCTCAGACTGTGTCCTTTTATTCTTAGTCATTGGGAAGGTGGAAGAGTCCTACTGTTCCCGTAGCTTACAGACTAGGAGTGCCTGAGATAAATGTCTTAGCTCAGTGCTGCACTGTGGTAGGGTTCCAGGGAGACAGCCAGGCGGGGGTTTCCAAAGAAACACTAGGCCTTTTATATGTGACTTTTGCTTCTTTGTCTTCCATAATTGTACTTGTTGTTGCTGGCGGTTTTTTGTTTTCGGATTTTTTTTATTCTATTTTTTTTACACGGTTTCTCTGTATTTTTGGAGCCTGTCCTGGAACTCAATCTATTGACCAGGCTGTCTTCAGATGCAGAGGTCCGCCTGCCTCTGCCTCCCGAGTTCTAGGATTAAAGGCGTGCGCCACCACTGCCCCACATGTCCTGTTTTTTGTTTGTTTTAAAGCATTAAGATGAGGGCTGGAGAGATGGCTCAGTGGTTAAGAGCATTGCCTGCTCTTCCAAAGGTCCTGAGTTCAATTCCCAGCAACCACATGGTGGCTCACAACCATCTGTAAAGAGGTCTGGCGCCCTCTTCTGGCCTTCAGGCATACACACAGAATATTGTATACATAATAAAATATATTTAAAAAAAAAAAAGCATTAAGATGAGAATCTAAAGATGTCTCCAATATGGATGGAAAGTTGTAGGGTAAAAGGGCCAGCCAAAGAAACACACTCTGGTCCTCAAATCAGCCAGTGAAAGAAACACACCCTGAAACCAGTGCCAAAAGAACACACTTTGGTCCAGTGAAAGAAATGCCCTGGACCCAAAACTAGAGCCAAAAGCTAAAAAGGAAGTGAAGAAAAAAAAAAGTTTGGCCTTGACTACAGAACCAAATAAGCAGAAAACCAACCAATCCCTGAGCAGAGATCTAGCCAATCTGAGATCAAGGGACTGAAACCTGACCAATTCTCACCCTGAAAAATCTCCCAGGAAAAATTGCCCTTAAGAAGCCCTATAAGCCCTGCACTTGTTCACTTTGCTACTGTGCGTTTTCCACCCTGGGAGAGGCAGCCACTCTCCTGGATTCTTCCCTCCCAATAAATCTCTTGAATGAGGTTTGGGTGAGACCTTTTTTTTTTTTTTTTTTTTTTTTTTTTGGTTTTTCGAGACAGGGTTTCGCTGTGGTTTTGGAGCCTGTCCTGGAACTAGCTCTTGTAGACCAGGCTGGTCTCAAACTCACAAAGATCCACCTGCCTCTGCCTCCCAAGTGCTGGGATTAAAGGCGTGCGCCACCACCACCCGGCTTTGGGTGAGACCTTTAGCCGGACCTTAGACCTAGTGCAGCAGGACTTTAGCTGGGGAAACCTTGCCCTAGCAGAGCAGAGTAGTCAATACTGGAGTCAAAACAGTAAGCCAAACTGCAACAGCTTCACTGGGGAGGCCTCCTGGAGCAGGGCTGTCGCGTTAGGGAAACCTTTCTCTAGAGCAAGACTAAGCTGCTACACTTACTGTGACTGTGACTGCCAGAATGCTGTCCACCTGAGTGACACTCAGTATTCTCTGGCCCCCAACAGGCAGCATCCCTTTCCATCTGAGCCACAATGCTTACAATGTTGGTGTATTTAAGTGTGCAGGGTGCCCTCAGAGGCCTGTGCTGCATGAGTCCTTACAGAGGTGGCTTGAGGGATGTAGCAGACACTAAAACACATGGTAGTCCTTCCTTTGGGATCTTTGGCAAGGTTGACTAAGGAAGGAGTTGCAGATCACTGTGTCTATCCAAGGACATTACCTAGCCTACTTGGTAGTTTTGTTTTTCTTTTCCCTGGGTCTAGGGGACTCCCTACCAGAGCATGGGGGCACCACTAAGGTGTATCTTGAAAATGGGCAGCACCAAGAAGCCCTGTGCTTCCTGTGGGCCAACCATGTGCATCCTCTGTGTCCCTGTCTGACTACGGTCTGGACTTCGGCGGAACTGGAGGAGTGCACTGCACATCTGTGAAAGATTAGGTCTGGGGCAGAAAAGGGTTACAGGGGTTCAGATGGTTTCAGGCAGTTGTACTTGGCTACGCCATCACCAAGATGTTTAACCTTGGTACAGGTTCCTTATTTATTAAATGTGATTTGTTAACCCTATCTACTGAAAAGGGATGGTGTGGACTCATAGGTCACTCACTGGTAAGCACAGTGTGAGTTCTAGACTAGCCAGGGTTACAGAGAGAGACCATATCTCAGAAAGAAAAAAAAAAGCGGTTGACATGAATCCAATCCTTCAGACTCTTAAGTCACTTGCTACAGAACTGGCAGGCATCTGGGCAGTAGTAACTACAGCCAAGTCCACTGCTCAGGTTTCCTGCAGGCAGGATAAGGTCCTCTTAAGACTGTGTGCCTACAGGCTGCCTTGAAGCACCAGCATGGTTTACATGCTCAGACTAAACCTCCGGGGCCCAGAGAGCTCTCTCCAAAGTCCCAGTGCCCTTTCTCTGCAGGAGCTTGGGTAGACCATGTTCTCATGGATAAGCTAGGAATAAACTTTCCCTCCATTGTTTTTAAAAATGGTTTTTCAAGACAGGGTTTCTCTGTGTAGCCCTGGCTGTCCTAGAACTCGTTCTGTAGACCAGGCTGGCCTCAAACTCAGAGATCCGCCTGCCTCTGCCTCCCGAGTGCTGGGATTAAAGGTGTGCACCACCACCTCTCAGCTCTTAACATTCTTCCTTAAATAACCCTTGTGTGTCTGCATAACACTTGCCTCCCTGGTGTCTGAAGAGCCCATCCCCTGATTCCCTAGAACTACAGTTACGAATGGTTGTGAGCGGTCACGTGGGTGTTGAGCATCAAACCCAGGTCCTCTTAAAGAGAAAGTGTTTTTTTTTTTTTTTTTTTTGGTTTTTTGAGACAGGGTTTCTCTGTGGTTTTGGAGCCTGTCCTGGAACTAGCTCTGTAGACCAGGCTGAAGAGAAAGTGTTTTTAACCACTGACTGCAGTCAGTGCTACAGTCTGGGTGTCCTACAGCGAAGAGCTAACTTGAAAAAAAAAAAATTAATTTTGACAAAAAAAAAAAAGCATGATTAAGGATCTCAAGAGACACTTTGAGGCCAGCCTTGTCTACAGAACGAGTTCTAGGACAGCCAGGGCTACACAGGCAGGTACAGGCAGGGCTTGGCAGCTAAGCATGAGGACCTGAATTTGATCCCGAGAACCCACCTAAAAAGACATGCTTGTAATACCTACGTTGGAGAGGAGAGGCAGAGGCAGTAGAAACAGACCCTCAAGGCCATGCTCGGCTACTTAAGTCGGAGACCGGGGAGCCGGGGGTGGGGTGGGGGATACAATCTAGTCTGAGTAAAGCTGATGAGGAAAAAAAAAAAAAAACGTTCAGCCACTATCTGCCCACACCCGTGCCCTTCCTCAGCCAGCGCGCTGCGTGACAAGAACGCTGGGGTCGGCTTGAGACCCGAAACGGGGAGCTCTAAGCACGTGATGAGTTCGTGGGCGAAAGAACACTGCTTTACTTTTTTTTTTTTTTTTCTTTTTTTTGAGACAGGGTTTCTCTGTAGCTTTGGAGCCTGTCCTGGAACTAGCTCTTGTAGACCAGGCTGGCCTCGAACTCCCAGAGATCCGCCTGCCTCTGCCTCCCGAGTGCTGGGATTAAAGGCGTGCGCCACCACCGCCCGGCGAACACTGCTTTAAAATACAAAAACAAAACAAAAACGCTATTGGACTACTCAGACGTCGCGGGGATAGTCTCAGTCTCCCACCGGCACGCCGGTTGAGCTGCCGCGCATGCGCGCCCCTAGCCCTGAGCTCCTGTTGCGCACGCGCGCCGCTGAGTGCCTCGGGCCGCGCAGGAACGACTAGTTGAGCGTCGATCGGTGGGCGGTGAGGATTGTCCAGCGGCCTCAGCCCCAACGGTCGAGCCTGCCAGGCGGTTCGCAGGCGTGGCCCCAGATGGGGAGCCACTTTGCAGGACTCGCAGAAACGCTAGTACGTTTTGGAGTGCCCGGTTCGAGAGCTCTGCTGGGGCTCAGGGGTCCGGCTCGGGGGCGCTAGGGTCGGTGGATGTTCCGGCGCAGCAAGGGCGGTTCCAGGGCGGCCTCCTGATGGACAGAGCTGTAGAGAAAAACGGGGCTCGGGGCAGGTGCAACTAGGAGAGGAAAGCCCCGGGAGAGGACGGGAAGGTCCATCCAGGTCACTGGGTTATGACGGTACCCAGAGCTCCCTAAAGTAGGGGTTAGTTTGCGGCCACACTGGGAAATGACGGGAGGGCCACATCATTCATTAGCAGCCCCGCTCCTAGCTAGTGCCCAGCAGGTATTTATGGATGACTTATAGAAATGAGTGAGTGTCCGGTTCTGAGTTTCCTGAATTCATCCCACAAATGTCTTTATGTGGCCCCTGTGCTTGAGTCCTCCAAAAGGTATGTTCTAGAAGAGCCCTGATTTGATTAACCTATGCTGTAATTCTCTCTAGGTGTATTGCGGAGTTAGGCCGACTCAGGATCCTTTTCGTCTCTTTTGAACCTTTCCGGGCTGCTGTCCATTTACTTTTAATCAGAGTTCTTCTCTTTTCCAGGGTGTCCCCCCAAGCTTGCTTTTCTGCAAAATGTTGAGATTTTTGAAGCGGCCTCTAGTGGTGACTGCTGACATCAACTTGAATTTAGTGGCCCTGACTGGGCTGGGACTACTGACCCGACTATGGCAACTCTCCTACCCAAGGGCTGTAGTGTAAGTGGAATGGGGGGGAGAGTATGTGATTCAAAAGGCATTGTAACTAGTGATTTGATGGGGAGGAGAGTATATGATTCAAAAGGCATTGTAACTAGTGATTTGATGGGGAGGAGAGTATATGATTCAAAAGGCATTGTAACTAGTGATTTGAAGCACCTTGCTATACGCTGCAAAGGGAAGAGAGATCCTGAACTTCTGGGCTTCTCGGTGATTTTTTTTTTTTTTTTTGATTTTTCGAGACAGGGTTTCTCTGTGGCTTTGGAGCCTGTCCTGGAACTAGCTCTGTAGACCAGGCTGGTCTCGAACTCACAGAGATTCACCTGCCTCTGCCTCCCAAGTGCTGGGATTAAAGGCGTGCGCCACCACCGCCCGGCTCGGTGATGTGTTTTAGCATGTAGGCAAGTAGCTGTCACAAGCATTGTGGGTGTTGATGGAACCCCCAGAACAGCCCCTATAGTGTATCCCTTTAGGTCTTGCCCTGGACGGATGTAGTAAGGAAAGCTTAAGAACAGTGGAAGAAATTCTAGTTTACACCCTTGATTTTCATTCTGAAGTTGAAAGGTAGAGGTTTGATAGATTTGGAAGGGAGCTGGTTTTGTTCATAAAGGGGAAGTAGCTATTATTGAAAGGGTGTTTATTAACTAATACAGACATTCTCTTTTACTTTGTTAGAGATATCAAGTAGAATATGATTCCGCTCCAAATAAATTCATTACCCAGCCTCAGCAACTCTAGTATAGTAGATTAGTTTGAAGAAAATCCTAGACATTATATTCTAATAATATTCCATTTAATTAAATATATATAATTGAATTAATTCAATATATACTTTTGAAAGATGAGAATTTTCTTTTCAAGATAGGGTTTCTCTATATAGCCCTGAGTGTCCTGGA